>NC_068944.1:14893181-15196212 GCF_026419915.1 Harpia harpyja | reverse complement strand
GCATCTTGAATTACCTCTTTTCTGCCTTCTCGGTGTTAATAACCCACCTAATGAGTTACTGTTCCCCCAGACTCCCTTTCACACATGGATTTTGGCTGTGGGAGATCTTGGATTTTTCCTCTCAGTTTCAGTTGTTAAAAACCCAAACACATCTATTTTTCATCTTGCTTAAACTATAGTCACTTTATATTACCTCTTAAATAGGGGATGAAGGCACACACAATACAATCTATCATCATAAGTACAGATACACATCACTCAATCTAGTCTCCATATTTTTGCTATTTACTTAGCAGAAAAAAGCATCTTTCCTACACCTATTCCTAGTGATGATATTCACTAGAAGTACATCCTAAAAATTATAGTGTCATTAGTTACATGGTTCTTTATCATAAGCTACTTACCTCAAGAAGACCTGTTAAATATTTTTTACAAATTGTGACAGATTCAGCTGCAGCAGAGTAGGTACTCCAGTCCGGAAGTGCGGTAACATGAACCATTCCTTGTAATGTTCTCTCCAGTGAAGGAAGTCCGTAAAAATGCGGTGCATCCGTTAGCCTTAAGCATTGTAGTAGCTTCAGAGCCAGCTCAGTTCTGAAAGAGCCAGCAAGTTCTAAGGCCTCTCTAGTTTAATTGTAAAAAGAAAAAAAAAAAAAAAATCAACTGTCAACATGAAGCTATTATAATGAATCATTTTACAAGAGGCCAATGCCTCATTCTTCTTACTGTTAAGTCTATGAGTCTCAGCATCTCAATTAGTTACTATTGCCTTATGTGCAGATTAACATGGAATTAAATTTGACATTTCTAGCTTCACCCAGGTTCTGAAAGCATAATATTGCATCTGATTATAACAGGGCTGCTTAACCAAAATAGGGCAAATTAGATATAACTCTGATTATTAAGGAGCATTTTAAATAAAGAGCGAGAGTTTGAAGATGATGGATAACATAACAAGAAGAGTTGCAAAGCTTAGTAGCTACGCTTATGTTTGTTGTGGTTCAAGAGACAAGTTTAAAAATATTTCCCACAAAATACTATCAATCTAGAATTCAGGTAGATAGAAAATACAGAAGTGTGAGATATAACTAGCAGGGATTTCTATAATCCTCCCTTTTCCTGCTGCCAAAATTTTTAGAAAATTAATAACTGTGTGGGAAGAATGAAAAAGGTAACATTTTGAAAGTATCTTTACAAACAGTTATGTTGTGGCACTTAATTAAAACAAATACTATCTTAAGCTGCAATTTTAGTCTCTCTTAGAATACACTTGGACAGAGATTTAGTGTGAGAAGATGTTATATTACAAACTCAAAGGAAAAAAAAAAATAGAAATTCATTTCTGTGTTTGCTTGACTGACAGAAAAAAGTTGGAACTTCATGCTGGAAGTAACTGTCCTAAATAACCACTAATGTGCACTGATATACTGTATTAGGCCAAAAAGGAGTTCAATGAAAATAAATATTTGTTGATTTCTCAAATATTTCAATGTTTTACTCTGCTATAAACAAATGCTACAAAATCAACCGAGTTATCATTTGCTTGTGCAAATTTCCAGCATTGAAAAAAAAAAAAATAGCCCATCTTCTTTATGCAGTTTAATTATCATTTGCTAAAAAAGTGACCACTAGTACATGCTCTTCCAAGTTCCCCAGTTAATTTCCTAATTTTACTGTGAAAAAGGCCTATCTAATGTTGATCTTCACTTCGAGTATATTCCATTTTTACAGTTTAAAATGCTTGAGTCATGATGTAATTCTATCCAAATTCTGACAGAGATACAGCAGCAGTAGATATTATGATCCCCCATCAGAATTACACTGGTAGGTCCATTTACACTGTACCTGTCAGTCACTGACATGGAACAAAATAACAATGTGTTAAAAAGACGAATGAGTTCTTTATCCAGTTGCTGCCTGACAGCAGTCTGTATTTCATCTATTTCATCCCGCACTTGGGATTCTGGTCGCACCAGGAGGCCCAAAAGGGATTTTGGCTTCTAAAAGAAAAGAATAGAAATACAGTCACATAATGCATTGTTTAAATCTTATTTTAATACCCACACTAAAGTCATTTTTCTGTTGAGAGCTTGCAAATCACGCACATTATTAATCACAAATTCCATGATTATTTTACTAAGAATTATTTCTGTAAAAAGCACAGTAAAAAATTCCTATAATTACCAATTACTTGAATCTTGAATCTACTAAATGCCATAAAAGAATCTACTGTTAAGGCCTTTAAAATTTCCTGACATTAAGCCATGACAAAGTGTATTTTGAAGCATGAAAGAAAAGTCAAAGTTATATACAGCAATAACTTGCAATTAAAAAAAACAGATCACAAAAACCAGAAAACACATAGTAGAAATATTAGTTCAAGTTGTATCTTGTATGCCTCAGTTGCTTGAAAAACTTAAAATCATTTGATAGAAAGATTTTATATTAATATATTGAACAGGCCATACTTACAAAATTTTATAGGATTCCCAGTTATCCATATAAATTGAAGTACCTGAATTCTGTAAGTAACTGAAGTCTACTAGCATTTTTTTTCTGAAATGGTTAGATTGTATTTTAAAAATCAGAAAATGCAACTGCATGTAGACTGTACTTAACATATGATATCCTTTGTAAGACCATGAATGATCTTGCACTTGGGCAGTATGCCCTTGCTTTGTGAAGAACAGTATTTTGCAAACTTCTAAAACTGCAGCCATCACTTTTATCCTTGGCATTTAACTATTCTTTTTATACACTAAGATTGAATTATTATATTTTGACAAATATAAAAGTTGTTTTATACTGCTTTATGATGTTCATTTCCTATTTGTTTTTATACTTTCCAATTTTACACATCTTAAATGAACAGTATGGGATAGAACAGATCTCAAATAGAAAGCACAGGATTCTAGAAAACTGAAAAAAAATTACATTCTTTCAATACTATACATGCATTTTAACTACAGCAACTGAACTGTACACTCATATAATACCTTCCTCATGCTTATAAAAATATTTTACTTAGATATATTATAACCATTTAAAATGAAAACTTAAGCGACAGACACACTGAAAACAAAAACATCTGTCCTAACTTTCAGTTCTTGTTCTTAATGCAAGACAGATAATGTTCATTTATATCTCTTTGCCAAACAGAAGGTTCCAAAACACCTGTGTGAACTTCAGCCTTTAAGTTACATAGATAATACATACATAGTTATGTAGCTAAGCATACCTTATACAGCTGTATATGTATGCACACACATATGTATGTATAGTTACATAGTTAACCATATCATACATTAGTTATATGTTGTCCTGGTTTCAGCTGGGATAGAGTTAACTGTCTTCCTAGTAGCTGGTACAGTGCTATGTTTTGAGTTCAGAGCGAAGAATGTTGATAACACTGATGTTTTCAGTTGTTGCTCAGTAGTGTTTAGACTAATGTCAAGGATTTTTCAGCTTCTCATGCCCAGCCAGTGAGAAAGCTGGAGGGGCACAAGAAGTTGGCACAGGACACAGCCAGGGCACCTGACCCAAACTGGCCAACGGTGTATTCCATACCATGTGACGTCCCATCCAGTACAGAAACGGGGAAGTGGGGGGCAGGGATTCGCCGCTCGGGGGACTGGCTGGGTGTCGGTCGGCGGGTGGTGAGCAATTGCACTGCGTATCATTTGTACATTCCAATCCTTTCATTATTGCTGTTGTCATTTTATTAGTGTTATCATTATCATTATTAGTTTCTTCTTTTCTGTTCTATTAAACCGTTCTTATCTCAACCCACGGGTTTTGCTTCTTCTCCCGATTTTCTCCCCCATCCCACTGGGTGGGGGGGGAGTGAGTGAGCGGCTGCGTGGTGTTTAGTTGCTGGCTGGGGTTAAACCACGACATATGTACATATAGAGCTCTGCACAGAGCTATGGATAGCTAACTATAGTTATATGGCTCTATACAACCATATTACCATAGTTAACTACACCAGAGCAAGACACACACAGGTAGATGTTGTTTCCTTCTGGCAAACATAACACCTGAGTTTAGAGAAACAATTCATATACCAAGTAAAGGAGAGAAGGAAGTTTACTCTTGCTTGAAGTTAACTTCCCCAAACACTAGAACTGTAGCAGTGACCACAAAGTAGCAGACATTAATACCACAAGATCTGCTATTTCTTGCTTTTGTTAATAGAAGTCATTTTGCTTGAGGAATGAACTCACCAGAAAAAAAACAGCCAACCAGTTCAGTGTTATATCATTTCTTACAGTCTACAGCTAACTTCTTAGGTATATTCTTACATTTTTAAGCAACGATTTCAAAATCCACTTTAGATGGTCTGACTCCAAACTTGATCTCTGGTCTCTAAGCAATTTGTTTAAAAATCTTAAGACATCTACTAAAAGCTTCTCATCCTCCACAGAAGCTGGAAGCACTTGCAGAAACCTGCAATGCAAACAAAAATATTTACTTTCATACTTGTAGCACATTAAAGGAGAGTTTAAGATCTTGGCCTAACAGGACTGAAGTCACCTGCAAATGTGGAATTTATATAGAGTAAATATATTACATATATTTACATATAGCAAATATGGAATTATATTTATTATATTATACATATCATATATATTAAATATTTAAATACTGTTACATAAAATATTTACTATATTAAATCATTATACTTAAATACTATTGTACATTTATTGTGTATCATAATATAAAATTGCTATATATATTAAAAAGTGTATTTACATGCAGTAAGCCTGAAATTGCATATAATAAAAGGTAGAAAAATCTAAACAGGCTCACAGACAGGAAAGAAAAAGGTAATTACTAGCAATTCATAATAATTGCAAAGCCTACCTATGCATTTTAAATATCCTTATTTTAAATACAGTTTTCTTACTTTTTGCTGGTTTTGTGTATGTAAATTACAGAATCACATAATCATTGAGGTTGGAAGGGACCTCTGGAGGTCATCTGGTCCAACCACCCTGATCATGCAGGGACACCTGGAGCTGGTTGCTCAGGACCACGTCCCAGCAGCTTTTGAGTATCTCCAAGGATGGAGATGCCACAACCTCTGGGCAACCTGTGCCAGTGCTCAGTCACCCCTACAGTAAAAAAGCGTTTTCTGATGTTCAGAGGGAACCTCCTGTGTTTCAGTGTCTGCCCATTGCCTCTGGTCCTGTCACCGGGCACCACTGGAAAGAGCCTGGCTTCATCTTCCTTATACCCTCCCTTCAGGTACTTGTACACATTGGTAAGATCCCCCCCTCTGAGCCCTCTCTTCTACAGACTAACCAGTCCCAGCTCCCTCAGCCTTTCTTCATAGGAAAGATGCTCCAGTCTTTTTATCATTTTTGTGGTGCTTTGTTGGACTCTCCAGTATGTCCATGTCTCACACTGGGGAGTCCAGAACTGGACCCAGCACTCCAGATGTGGCCTCACCAGTGCTTAGTAGAGGGGAAGGATCACCTCCCTCGACCTGCTGGCAACAGTCCTCCTAACGCAGTGCAGGATACCATTAGCCTTCTTTGCTGCAAAAGCACATTGCTGGCTCACGTTCAGCTTGGTGTCCACCAGGATCCGCAGGTCCTTTTCTGAAAAGCTGCTTTCCAGCTTGGTGAACCTCAGCATGGGGTTGTTCCTACCCAGGTGCAGGACTTTGCACCTCCCCTTGTTGAACTTCATGAGGTTTCTGTTAGCCCACTTCTCCAGCCTTTTGAGGTCCCTCTGGATGGCAGCACGACCCTGGCATATCAGCCACTCCTCCCAGTTTTGTAACATAAGCAAAATTCCTGAGGGTTCATTCTGCCTCATCATCCCAATCATTAATGAAGATGTTGAACAGAATTGGATCCAGTATTGATCCCTGGGGCACATTGCTAGTTACTGCCTTCTAACTGGACTTCATACCACTGATCATCATCCTCTGGACCCGGCCATTCAGCCAGTTCACCACCCATCTCACTGTCTGCTCATCCAGCCCCATACCTCATGAGCTTCTCTACAATGATCTTATGGGAAACAGTGTCAAAAAGCCTTCCTGAAGTCAAAGTAGACAATATCCACTGCTCTATGCTCATTTACCAAGCCAGTCACTTTATTGTAGAAGAGTATCCACAGGCTGGTCAAACACAACTTCCCCTTGGTGAATCCATACAGGCTACTCCTGATGACCTTCTTGTTATTCATGTGCCTGAAAACGGTTTCCAGGATTAGCTGCTCTGTCACCTTCCCAGGGACTGAGGTGAGGCTGACTGGCCTATAGTTCCCTGGATCCTCCTTCCTGCCCCTCTTGAAGATAGGAGAGATATTTGCTTTCCTCCCATTCTCAGGCACCTCTCCCAATCACCTTGATTGATCAAAGTGGATAGGAAATTACATTAGTCAAGATACACTTGTGGGTGCATCCCATCAGGCCCCATGGATTTATGCATGTCCAGTTTGCTTACATATTCCCTAACTGATCCTCTTCCACCAATGGCAGGTCTTTCTTGCTCCAGACTTTCGCCCTAGTCTCTGGGACCTGGGATTCCTGAAGGCTGGTCTTGCTAGTAAAGTCTGAGGTGAAGCAGGCATTCAGGACCTCAGCCTTTTCCATGTCCTGTGTCACTGGGGCCCCTGTCCCATTCATCAGCAAGCCCACATTTTCCATAGCCTTCCCTTTGTCACCTATGTACTTACAGAAGCCCTTCTTGTTGCTGTCCTCACCAGTTTCATTTCCAGGTGGGATTTTGGCTTTCTTAACTGCGTCTCTGCATGCTTGGGCAGTGTCTCTATATTCCTCCCAAGTTACTTGTTCCTATTTCCACCCTCTGTAGGCTTCCTTTTTGTGTATGAGTTTTGCCAGGAGCTCCTTGTTCACCCATGCAGGCCTCCTAGTATGGACCACTCTTGAGCTTGGAGGCGGCAATCATTGAATATTAACCAGCATTGTTGGGCCTCTCTTCCCTCCAGGGCCTGATTCTATGAGACACTAACAATGAGATCTTTGAAGAGGCCAAAGTCTCCTCTCCTGAAATCCAGCATTGTGATCTTGCTTTGTGCCCTCATCCCTCTTCTTGGGATCCTGAACTCCACCACCTCACTGTCACTGCAGCAAAGCTGCTATAGACCTTCACAACCCTAACAAGCCCTTGCTTGTTTGTGAGTATGAGGTCCAGCAGAGCACCTCTCCTTGTTGGTTCCTCTGTCACCTGGATGAGGAAGTTGTCACTGATGGTCTCCAGGAATCTGCTGGATTGCTTATGCCCTGCTGCGTCGTCCTTCCAGCAGACACAGGGAACAACACATATATATCAAAATCAGAGGTGCATGGACCATCAATTCCATAAATTTAAAATATGAAAATTAGTAAATTTACAATTTAAGCATCATAACCTTTAATGGATTTCTGTAGTCAATACACTTACCTGTTTATTGCTTTTTGCCAAACAAAGCTCTTCAAAGTGGTTCCACAAGACCCAGAACTGCATTTCAATGCAAGTGTGTCATTCAGAATATAAAAACTAAGCCTAGTGAGAGCAGCCCTAACATCCCTGTGGGATACTGCCTGAATGATTGAATTAAGACAATCCTGCAGTCCATAGTTTGTGTGAGTTATTTTGAGTATAAGAATGTCTTCTGAGGACAGTTTTAGTGAGTCTAAAAATCTGAAAAGGCATAAGAGAAAAAGTGATTAACAGCCAGTATCTTTACAAACTATTTCAGTGAGTGTTGACTCCTTCACTTCCCAGTTCAAATGACAAGTCAAAACATAAATTGCGTTAAAATTTTATTTTTGTTAACCAATGCTCCTCCCCCCCACCTCCAAAAAACCCAAAACCCGACAATAACAAACACCACCACCTGTGAGAGACTGAAGGAGTTAACGTCTCAAACATTGTGGTGGGGCAAGTTCTGCATAACAACGAACTCTGCCTAGCAAGGAATCACAGGTGAAAAGAAGCCCATCAGCAACAGGAGGGTGAGGGTGTGCTGGAGGGTGCACAGCTCCCTGTTCTGAGGTGCTGTTCTGATGTGCTGAACAGGGCAGCTCACCATGGATGGTGAAAGATCATGTCTGCAGGGAAGGGGAAGCTACTCCCCAAACGACCCCCCCAAGCCCACAGCCCAAAGACTACCTAATTAGCCTAATGAGTTCAAGTGCCCACCTGAAGGAGGGGCAAGGATGATAAAAGGACACAAACTGAAGCCCCATGGGCGCAAGCCCACTGGAACTGGACCCCTCAGCTGACTGAACCAACGCTGGACCCAGGACCGGTGAAATCTTTCTCTCTTCCTTTTTCTCTCTCTGTCTTGTTTCTCTCTTTCTTGTTCCTTTTCCATAGTCCTTACACCTCATCCCTTTAGACATAAACCGCTGACCAAGTCTGGGACGCGGAGCGGGTCCAGCCGCCCCTGGGCTCCTCTCCGAGAAGGAGTCTAGAAAGCAACAGGGTCTGCTCTGAACCTCGGGACTCAATGGGAGGGCTCGCCTTATTGTCTGCCCTCAAGTGATTCCCAGATAAGCCAGGCCTGTAGTATATGTTTGGTGATGCATGGTTAGCACATGTTACACCATTTACTGACATAGTTTCATGCCAATTTTTGTGGTGAGCATGCCAGTTCTTGTTGTGAGCAAATAAAAGTTGAGTTTTGTGAGTTAAAGGATCCCTGGCATCATTTCACTTTAATCCTGACCTGGGAATCAGCAAACCTGAGTCATCATCCTGAGAAATTGGGAGGTAACACCACCACATTTAAATGCCAAGCTGTTTGGGTTCTTTGGAAAAATAGCACCTCTCAAAGTTACTTGAAAGGTGCTATTCACGCTGTTTGTAATGAACTTTTCTTCCATGCTATTGTAAATGTTGGTCACTTAGACTATACTGTTTTCCTATTTTCTTTTTAAGAGATTGCTTTGTTTTTGCCTGAGGGAACTTAAAATTAAAATGATTTATCAAATCAATAACTGCAGTTTCCAATGGCTCAGAACCACACTATTTACTAATAAAACTTGTAGGACCCCTTAAAGGGCACAAAGCAAAAACAAAAAATTGTCAACATGGACAGAGATGTAGATACAAGCATTTCAGTCCTAAATCAAGAATCTAAGACATTAAGTTCTGTACACAAAATAGTCTCAAAGAGAGAAATTATGCTTACTCAAGAGCTAACCAAAGGAAGTAAAGGGAATTTTCTTCATTATCTACCATAATTCTTAGTATTACCATTAAAAAAATTTATTATTTCAAATTTAAATCCCCAAGAAAAGAAAGAGAAAAATTAAATCATGCAACTATAAAGGGGAAAGAAGGCAGCTCGCTAAAAAAAAAAAAAAAAGACTACAAAGAAAAACAGCCACAGAGCCCTTAAAATTGTTTGAAATGAGTCTGACCACCAATAAAAGTTGGATCAAGCTCTAGACTTCATGTATAAATGCAATTTAGGTAAAACATTAGCTGTGACAATATATCTACAGCCTCTTGGGATGTGATCCTTTAAGTTTAAAATAAAAGGACAGCATTCTCAAACCAGTAACAACTTGAGCTGCTGTTTGAAGTTGAAAACCTATTTAAACTTGATGGAACACAAATTTAATTGAAATATATTGGGATTTAAAATCAAGATAAAATGGCTCACGTTTCTGCTTTCTTCTCATAATTTATCAGTTGCAATAAGTTTTCAATCCCATTGTACCATGACAGATTCCAAGCCATCTTAAGCATATCTGACACAGGTTTCGTAGTCAAGCACTCAGAAGACAATGGCACCACAACAGTATTAGGGCTAACTACATGATGACCAGTGATCCTGACTGGGAGATGATACCTAAAACAAACAAACAAAAAAAAATAATAAAAATTTTTAAAAGTTGTGGTTTGTTTTGGTTTGGGGGTTGGGTTGTTTTGTTTTTTTTTTTTTTTTAATTAAATGCTCTACTAGAGCAAGATTTTAAATTTGCAAATAAAGTTTTTGAAAATCTTTTTCAGAGAACAAAGACTTGGAGAAAAAACTCCATGCTTAAAAATGCAGACAACTTTGGATTTTACATCAAAGGTTTCCCTTCATTCTCCCACCTCCATACTTCAGGAAGGACAGCAAATGGAAAGCAGCAAAGTTAACTGTTAAAAAAACAAAACAAAACAAAAAACCACCCACACATACCTTCTAACAACAGCAACAGGTAAACTGAAGGCAGGTAGGCCAGTATCATTACCGGTTATGCCATCAGCCCTGCAAAAGATTAAGTTATAGCTATTACTGTCTATTTTAAGCTTAGATTTTCTACTAATGAGACACTTATTGTTTTATTATTCAGATATAGCTGTATTTTTTCCTCCAGATAGCTCTTTAGTAACCCATTGATGAATAACTTGTATGAATAAACAATGTTTCTTCATGATTATGGAATATTATCACACACATACAGAATACTTGTTGAACATATACTGCACATAAAAATGAAATTAAAGATAACATACCAAAGCACATGCTTGTTTCCTTTTTTCTATTAGAGAAAAAATATGCATTATAGTTCTTTTCAGTATATTTCATGTGTGTGAATTCTAAAAGCATATTTTTTCTGAAGTATATGCAAATTTCAAATAATAAAATATCATAAGCTAAGGTCTGATGGTTTAAGGAAAATTGCTACACTTAAAAGCCAAAGTCAATAGGAGAATTCTAATTAAGTTAAAAAAAGCTTGCCTACAGCTAGCTATTTGATTTGTGTAGTTTCCACTTATGGGAAAGATGGATTACAGACCAATCAGGGTTTTTTGAAAATTAAAGTAAACTTAAAATTAACACTGAGGTACAAAGTATTTAAACTGCAAAAATATGCCATGTAGACCGATACAGCATGCAACCCAAGTACTGAAACAATTTGTTTGGCCTACAAATATGCAATTTTGGATATATAAAAGTTTGGGGCATAATTTGTTTAGATATTATATATAAACTTATTTTCATTAAATCCTTAAATTTTGACTAGAGAATATGCCATATAAAACTGTTTTTTCATACCATGTTTCTGTCCTTGCTACTTCATCAAACAACAGAAGACAAAGCAATACTGTAGTTTCAGTTAAAACAGCACGATCATTTTGGAATATCAGGGAAACTGAATAAAATAAAGATATTTAATAATGTGTTAGGAAAACATTGACATTTAATAATACGTAGAAGGACACTCATTAAAAACAACTGATTTCCACAGTCATTTTGCCAACATCTTCAACAGATGGCACAACATGGGTAACACCAGCACAAAATGACTTATCTTTTAAATATTAGAGACTCTGAAGTGATCCAAGGTTCTTAAGAAGGCTTTTGGTTAAATGTCTAACCATATTTTACACATTTTCTTTCCCCGCATGTATTACAGTCAAAATAGAATCTTTACCTCTGAATAGCAAAAGCAGTAAAGATGACTGCTGTGCTAGGGACAGACGAACAACTGGGTCAGCATACACAAGTTTGCGTAAGAGTGTTAGACATGGTAACACTATGGATTCCATAAGCTGCAGGAAGAGAGAAAAAAATTAAATACAGATAACAATTAGGATAATCTATTATGAGATGCTTAATTCAAACTGGCATGCTACAAAGCAATACATTCCGTCATTTATAGTGGAGAAACCTAGAACTTTCTTAGACAAGCACATTTCATCCAGAAGATAAGTGTATTTTGATTAGAAAATATTTACACACTTCTGGTTTTATTTTATTAGTAATTGATGATCATTTTATTGGTCTCTGGCATCATAACACAATTATAACATTTGCTTTCAAAAGTATCTATTTTTAAGAAGCATATGTCAGCTGAAGGTTTTCCAAAAAAACCCAAATATTTACAACCATATAAGTTTATTCTTTTTTTTTTTTTTTTTTAAATGCAAATAGCTTATTGTGTCACATTCATTGTCTGGGTCCCAACCTTTCAGATCAGGAAAAGGGAAAGCAGTTTGCTAAAAGTTAAAGTATCAGTGAATGGCCAAAAATATGACCAAAGTCACTACTCCTAAGAATAAGACAGTATCTTTCACAGTATCATTACTTGGCTTGTCTGAGGTTCTGCCTTAAAATTTTTTGTAAGCTGCATCACCAAATACAGTTTAGTTTAATATTGAATAAACAAAAGCCCTGCTTATTTAGTATGGAAAGTCTTTTGCACAGCTATGTATAGAGACTTATTTAAATGGTGCTTTTTCTGTCTACTGCTTTATCCTTTTCTTGGTAGCCACTTTTCTAAGAACATGCAAGGGGGTTTTTGTTTGGTTTTTTTTGTTTGTTTTTCTTTTCTATTGATTTTAGGATGAAATAAAAAAAAAAAATCATTTGAGGGGACAACTGGAATCTGGGCTAGATTCCCTCAGGACAGCGTCCTAATGACTTATTTAATCAAACCTACACAGTCTTTCTTTGACCTGATGAAACTAGCACTACTTTGTGTTTAGACCAAGCTATATCAAACAAGAGGTAAGCAGTGCTCCTACTTCATTTATTTTCTGTTCTGGTAGATAGCTCATTTTCTTGGGAAGTAGTCTGAACTGTCAAAGCTTGAGGGAGCTAAGGATGGGACCTCTACTGCTTGTGCTCAAGAGACAGGAGTAAGACTGCTTAGTTATTTTTCAGAGGAAACTTTTTACAGTTATTTTACAGAACAGAGCTTTTGGGATCCAAAACTTCTATCAACACAGAGCTGACAAACAAATTTCTGAATGCTAGCACTTGAAGAAGTGAAATTTCATACACAGCTGTCAGCTTAGGCTCTCCTCCTGACTTTATCTAAACCATTCATTGTTCAACATGTGCAGTTTTAGATTTCTCCTCTAAAATACTCTGCAACTTTCATCATGTAAAGTTTTAACATCCTGTTTAGTATAGAGATCCAAATTCCATAAGCTATATAGGCAAAAGAAAGGTGTCACAGCCCCTAGAGACCTGTTGCCTATGCCTTTCCTGGATTAAATTGGAGTTTATAAAGGGCTAAAACCATTATTTTAAAATTTATCCTAGACCCTTACCTGTTTATGACGATTCTGCTTAAAGCAATGTATCTCCCATGCTTGTACTTCTGTATTATTAAGTAACTATGCTAATATCTACTCACTATCCAAAACAAAACAATAGTTGCATTACTCTGTATCTCTACAAAAAGGTAAGATAGTGAAAACCTGACATTTAGAAAAAAAACCCACAGTAAAAAAACCCTGAAGAACCCAATATTTCAATTTCTCCAACTGGTTTTCAATGGTTGTGAGAGACTGTAAGAGTTAATGTCTCAAACATTGTGGTGGGAAAAGTTCTGCTTAAAGACAAACCCTGCACAGCAAGAAACCAAGGTGAAAAGCCCATCAGCTCAGACATCAGCAACAGGAGGGGGAGGGCATGCTGGAGGGTGCACAGCTCCCTGTTCTGATAAGCTGTTCTGATACAAAGATCAAATAATGGCCGTGTCTGCAGAGAAGAAGTTACTCCACAAACCACCACCAAGCCCAAAGGCTCATAAACTGCTCATTAGCCTGATGAGTTCGGGTGCCCACCCGAAGGAGGGGCAAGAATGATAAAAGGACACAAACTGAAGCCCCAGGTGCACAAGCCCACCGGGTCTGGACCCCTCGGCTGACTGAACCAACAGTGGACCCAGGACCGGTGAAATCTTTCTCTCTTCCTTTTTCTCTCTCTGTCTTCTTCTCTCTTTCCTTTTCCTTTTCCACAATCCCTACACCTGATCCCTTTAAGACATAAAACCGTTGACCAAGTCTGGGACTAAGAGTGCATCCAGCCACCCCTGGGCCCTTCTCTGAGGAGGAGTCTAGAAAGCAAGGGGTCTGCTCTGAACCTCGGGAATCAACGGGAGGGCTTGCCTTATTCCCTGAATTGATGTATATGGTTACCCTGGGTTACACGGTTTACAGAAGTAGTCTTATGCCAATTCCTGTTGTGAGAAACCCTGCCACCTACTACCCCTCCCCAGTTCAGTTTGCTTCTGTCATGAATAAAATCTTTTAACTGATCGTTTGGTGTCATTTCACCTTAATCTAGCCCGAGGGAATTTCGAACTAAGCACGGACTCCGTGGTCTGTCCAGTCTGGGCCTGACAGTGGTTTACAAAAGTATTCATATTCAAGCTATCATGAACTGGACTAGGCATTCCTTAATGCTACAGGGATAAAATAATCTTAGATACTGATAATCTGGAAAAAAAAAATAAATTACCATTACCAAAGAAGAATGTCATTTTCATTAGTCTGACAAATAAGAGTAATACCACCAAGTATCAAGCAGTTCTTTTCTCTTGTACATTTTTGGGGAAAGAAGTCATTACTATATAAAAATTCTCATGGTTTCTTAAAATAACTCAGGATTTGGACTGTTGGACTACTATAACAATACTATGCAAGCAAACTAAGAAATATGAAGAAGTTTATCCAGTGAAGTGATGCTGAGGAACTTAGCCTAAATAAGCTTGCATAAAATGATTTCAAATAATGAATTTCAGAAAAATTCAAGCATCGGATCAGAATATTAAAAATTGGAAAGCTTAGTCATCTACAACAAATATACACTCAACTCTAAATGTGATCTTATCTCCTGAGACCCTCCCTGGTGAGCTGATCTTCTATTGGTCAGAAAATTACTTATACCTGACACTCAATCTGACAGGAGATGTTATTGTAAGTGGGAATCTACATTTTTAATTATAATTTGCTTCAGGACTTAAGTTTAGAGACTATGATATAAAATAACACCTTTTTTATTTTTTTAAGGTCATTAAAAATTATTTTTTTTGTCTACTGGGAAAGCTTCAGGGAAGTTCTGGTGTATTTCAGAACCACATCAAACGCAGTTAGTTCTCTGTGTATTCTCATAAGTAGGCAAACCAATCTTCTTTCATTAAGAGAATCTTAGCATTACCAAAAATATAATAAACAAAATACATATTGCAGTTACAATTGTTACTAAACATTTGTATTCTGTGCAGTATTAATGCACAAAGATTAGTGTTACAAGTGCAGAAAAAGGCAAATTCTACTACTATAATGCTGTGCAATGCTTGCAGAAGAACTTGTAACAATAGTTTTACCTTGCCATCCACATGTATACACTCATTAAGGTAAGCCAAAATCTTTTCTATTGCACCCAACTTTTTCACAATGCCATGCATTTTGGTATCTGTAGGAAAAACAAAAGTTAGTAAGAATCACTGTTTCTGCACCACTTAATATTAAACTTCTTTCTGCAACATCACAAACTCTTGCTATTGAGAACAAGTTTCCAAAATTGCCAATCAACAGAACAAGTACAGCTCTAGCTCTACGAAGGCAAGCCTCCTCAACATCTTGTTATCTTACTATAAGTAGCCTCTTGAACACTTAACTCAAATATCCTACATAACTTCCCATAAGAACTTTGTTCCACAATTACAGTGATCCCCGTGCAACTCAATTTCAGTCAAACGAGGATTTCACTTGTAATATTGAAAAAGTCTTCAACAGTTTAATATGGAACTAAAAATGGTATTTACTCAATCATCATAAGAGTATTTTCCACTGATCTCATCCTTCAGAGCATCTGGTTTAAGAATATTCAACAACAACAACAAAGCTATGTCATTAGGGTTAGTTGTGTTTGCTGGGTTTTTTTAAATAATTATGAAGTGATCCTTCATATGAAATTTGTCCTGATAAAGCTGCGTTTTTTCCTTTACAATTTCCTCCTATGCTATGTTTCGTATTATCTTTTGACATCTGAAAATTTGGCAACCATAACTAAATGTATTTTATGAGACAAAGTAGACATTTCCTCATTTTTGTGACTATTTTTCTGACAAGAAAAATGTTAATTTTAATATTATCTAAGACTTCACCTTCCCATGGTGAAAAAGTTATGTTCTATCATTAGGATTTGAGTTCCTTCAAGAAAACATACTTGAATTAGTTTGAGTAGGTAGAGTACAAACATCCAGGTTTGAAACTCTACAGTTATGACCCTGCACTGAGTCAAATAATACTCTGTGCAAGATTGCTTACTTGCATCTTAATTCAATCAGATCTTTACCAAAATTCATAATTTTTCCCCATATGAGCAACACAATTATAAAGAAGCAGCTATGATGCAAATTTACAATTAGTCACTTAAATCATAAATAGTAAAAGGACAGAACACTTTACTTGCAAATATATTTGATGAAATGCCACAGGGAGTCTGCCTCTTGATATTGAAAGAAGGTATAATCACGGAAGCTTAGCTTGAGTTTACTGAACCCTCATTCACACAAATGACGTTTCAATCCATTTTAACTGTAGTTACTACTTAGGCTAACTCAAAATGGAGTAAGAAATTCTGAATGATAGAAGAAATTCTTCACTAAATATAAAATCCCTTTAGCTAGCCTGTGTGATCTAAGAATTACTTTCCTAATTAAAATATACCACCACCAAAAATACATCTATTTTATACTGACCATCGTCTCCCTCACTCAAGACCAAGTATTGAGTTAGCAATAGCAAAAAATTTGAAGCACCATTAGTTCTGAGACAGATCAACAAACTGACAAACATTAAAAAGGAAAAGCAGAAAAAAAAAACCTCTTGCAAAGCTTACAGAATTCAGCTTACTCCTCTATTACCCAAGGGAGCTGGTTTTTTAAATAGTAAGACCACTATTTCTAATTCTTGAGAGCAACAACAACAAATAACTAATTTTTTTACTGGAATTGGTAGATCTTCCACAAGTGTTAGAATTCTGGTCCAACACCACACATAAAAATTATGAAGAGTACCCTTAGCCACAAACATACAGAAAACCTAGCAAAACTGCAAGCTCATGTAATTATCAGCACACGAATACAAATTTTCTGAAGAATTTTACCTTCTAAAATGATAGCTAGCTGCTCGGCTGCAGACTTTCGTAAAACTAGGTCAACAGCATCAGAAGTCAAGATGTCATACAGCTTTTCAACAGTTTCTGCCTAAAAGTAAACCTATGTTAGATTTACATCTACTACACTACTATGAAAACAAGGTAACCAGCCAAACTTCCAAACAGAAAGTAGAAAATAAAAAGATCTAAATTCCTTACTAGAATGTATTTGATTACATTCCACATGCATGTAATAAGAAAGGATTAGATTGCAATCTTTTTGCAACAAATATCTAATAATACCTGTGAAATATATCAAGACAACAGTTTCTAGTGCAGAGCAGATGCAGATTTCTAACAAATAATGCTTAATTTATGTAGGACTACAGAAAGCTCAACACTACACAGAAATGCTAGAATATGCTTCTAAGTCTGTGAAGGGGACTGACTTTTTAATGACAATAGGGTTAGAGAAATTTAAATAATCCTACATATCCATACAAATTTTAGGTCCTAACTTTTTGAAGGATCTAGGGGAAGAGTATAAATCAAGTGTACAATGAGCGGTCAGAAAAATTTTTTTTTTCAGACGGCAAGCATCTTAGCATTTAACATGTTGTTAATCTGAAAACAATGAGGGTAAAGAAGGAAGGAGAATAGAGGGGAGATGGTAAAAAAAAAAAAAAAAGAAAAACAACTACAACAAAAAAAGAGAGATAGGTTTTCCCATAGGTCAAATACTTGTAATTTACTTTTCACTTTGCAAAAGCAGCACTATTAAGGAAACACAGACATAAATTTGTAATCTGTTTTAGTATATTTCATACTAAAAATTATTTGTGCCTGTTTCAGTAAAAATTTATTTTGTGGGGAAAAAACACCTCTATGCAAGAAAAAAAAAAAAATCAGACTCTATCCATGCACAATTAAATTGTTGTAAACAGAGCAGGCCTGTGCTCTCTGTACTCAAGTTAAGTCTTGCTGTTAATTTATCTGCAGAAAGAAAAAAAGAAGAAAGAAGGAATTCTTTTCTTATTGTTGCATAGGGTAGCATAAAAACTACTGTTTAAGTTCACACGGAAAGTATATATCAATGGATTTCTTTTTATGAAGCAAGCCAATTTGTATGAAATATTGCAACCTTCAGAATGTTAACTTCAGTGACTGGGCAGGTAGAAGAGCTAATCAATGACACAATATTTAGACAGAGTTTACTCACCTTAAATATTGACTCTGTTTTACCATCCAATTTTAGCTCAATAGCTCTTTCTATAATAAATAAGTTTAAAATGCTGGAAAGCACACTACCATGCAGATGAGGGCGTTTCAGGTTTGCCCCTTCTTCGTTCAAAAGATGGAATGTTAAATGTTTAAGTGCTACAGAACGAACCCTAAAGGAGTAAACAATTAAAATAAATATAAAAAGTCCTCATACTGTAAAGCTTTAGCTGTATAGGTAAAAATGAATTAGTTTTTGAAATTCACACAGTGTGGGGAGGAAGTATTTATGCAACTGAATATTGATTAATCTACCTTTCAAATCAACCCACTGCATAATAATCAATTGTTTTTTTAGTGAAGACATTTTTGTCATCAACATTAGATGTGCTGAAATGCTACAGGGAATTACTTACAACTGCTTTTTTGAGAAGAGAAGACGCAGAGCGGCCCGTAGTCTAGTAGTTCTAGGGAGAACACCCTCTCCTTTGTCAGAGGTTGTTTCACTCAAAGTCAGGATAGAGTTACCTAGCGTATCTTTTGTATCAGCATAACCCTAAACCAAACAAACAACAAACAAAAATTTCCAACATTAAAAAATCCACTTACTAACTTAGCAAATTAGACAAGGTAATTCCCCTTTTACGGGCTACAGGAGGGTAGGGAAGGAGCAACACCGCCCCCAAAAAAAGCAGTAACTTTTAAGAAAACATTCAATCTCCACAGATTAATATTCCTCTGCAAAACAATTTTAAAAATTAGTAATTGATCCTGTATACAAATAAAAATAAAGATTTTTACATGGCCTAGAGGTACTTTGACTTGAAGCTTTCCCCTTCAATCTGTTAACATGATGCTGCTCTATAAGGTCAGTTTCCATTTCAATAAATAAAATTCAGTCCCTACAAGAAAATTACTTCAAAACATTAAATTCTTCATATATCTTCTATATTTTCAGATATTTCATCAAAGCATTTTCACACACAAACAAGGCAAACCGGAATCAGTTACGTCAAGCAGTGACACTGCAAATGTTTAAACATTAAAGTAAAATACAACACATTTTATATGCGTTAGGTAAATATAGGCCTCCTGTATGCTCTCCTCAAGTATCTATTGTACGTAGCCACTACAGGCTATAGAATAGAGGAGAATTCTACTCACAAAAATGAGAGCAGGGATAAGTTCTCTCACATGTTTAGCCTACAGCTTATATAAAACCCACACCTATTTAATCCTGAATATCAATGGAAGGTATGTATGTGGGTAACACAGAAAAGCTGACATTACTGGGCGAGAAAGCTCTGAAGTAACCTTTCTCCCAACACTTTCAAGGTCTCAGTGTATTTCCTCTGCATATTTTTCTGTCTAAACCTTCT
Organism: Harpia harpyja; assembly: GCF_026419915.1. Classification (NCBI taxonomy): domain Eukaryota; kingdom Metazoa; phylum Chordata; class Aves; order Accipitriformes; family Accipitridae; genus Harpia; species Harpia harpyja. Next base: position 15,176,755 of record NC_068944.1, on the reverse strand, counting down.
ATTTCATGGCCCATATTATTTGCAATTTCTCCCCATTTTCACCTTGATTTTTGTGCAGTTTATGGAAGGGCTTAAGTTATATAAGCAGTTTTTTCAACTTTTGGTAATACTGAGATGCAGGCAATGAATGAATATATAGCAGTGATATAAATAAGTAGGTATAATTATCAAAAGTGATATTTTTGGAGAAAACGAAGACAAAAAGTATACTTGGATGTATTAGCTAAGTTAAATAAGAGACAGAAATAAGGCAAAAAAACCAGATATCAGGAAAAACAGATATCAGATAGGTGCAGCAAAATATCTAATCTGGAAGACTATATGCAGAACATAGAAGGGAAATTTCTAGCACTAGAGAAAAAACAGTAAAGAATCTGGATGGAGCAATTAGACTGAAAATCAGACTGAGAAAGGCAAAAGTTCCCACTACATCAAGCCAAGAGTAAAGATAACAAAAAGAAAATTTGCACATTGTCACAGATATGAAGACAGAGGTCTAAGGATAATACTGACTTTTGACACTTCTATAATACTGGAAACAAAGAAACCAAAAAACAAGTATCAAAATATACACAAAATACAGCTTACACCTATTGCTATTTATTGAGTGCATACTTGATCAGAAAATTACAGAATCATCACAGAAGAGTTAAAATTTTCAAATTTAAGATATGGCGGACATTCTAATAATTATTAACTAATTTTAAAAAGCATGCAATGTTTTAATCTGTACTTGGATTATCCACTCATATCTTCAAACCATTTAAGTCCTAGTCAGTACTTGCCAATTTCTACAACATTTCAAAGTTTCACATTGTAGTAATACCAGGCTGAAATTTGTCTACAAATTCAAAGTAGTGACTTTGACTGGCGTTAGGACCCCTATAAAACATTTCTCCATTTGACGTCTGACAAAACAAGCCTGTAGGTATATTACTGTTAATCTATTTTCCATCTGCTACTTAGGTGAATGTTCTGTTTGTTGTTTAACATGATAGTGTTGCTGTTCACATGATTTCATACATCAAATTCAGATTAAAGCACTTAAAAGTACCTGCAAAACAGGAATGATGGGACAGAGGGCCTCAATAAACTTGTTCCAAGTCAATACTGCCATTACTAATCGTCCCTTCAATAGATGCATCAGAATGGCCTTGGCTGTAGAGTTCACCTGCTCAATAACAAAAGAAAAGAAACTAATCCAACTAGGTCAGTTTGTCAATGCTGTAATTGGAAACCTTATACAAAAATATCTCAAAGAGAAAGGATCTACAGACAAAATATTGTCACTGCAGAATGCTACTTTTAAATTGTCAGTCACACTAAACATTAAGGTGCTAGAACTCTCAGAGAAAACACAAATAGTTCTGCCTAAATAGCACCCAATCATTTTCCCCTTAGAACTCTGGTTTGCCTTTTCTGAAATAAAATAAATAATTACTTCAACTTATACACCTAATGATCCCTCTAACCTGCAGGTAAAACAATTTCTGTTTCTTTTCTTCGCTGATCCAACATTTCTGGAGCATTTCATTCCCAGTCTTTATGATACACTTCTAAAGTTACAGGAAGAAAATAGACTTAAAGCTTGTTACATGGCCATTTCACTTTCTTGAGGCAAAGAGTCAAACTAAGAAGGTTACCAAATCTTTCAAATTGTACATTAATTCATCTGAAGCTCTTTAACAAAAAGGAAAAAAGGTATATGATACAGCACTTATTACATACTGTATACAGGATATATTAATACAGTATGTATGACATGCAATATTAAATTATTTACAAGCCAATATTATTACTACAATGGGAACAGAGGGAAAAAAAACAGCTTCTCAGAATTCACTCTTCCTTACGTAACGTAAAAACACCTACTTTTAGCAGCTAAAAACCTGCATTTTATGCCAGTGCTAAAAATCCTCTCACCCCAGGCAACAAGAACAGCCTTTAATAATATCACTCTAGCCTATCTTCAAGGGACTAGATTTGTAAAATCACATGACAAATCTTAAGCCCAACCTTGTAATACAAGATTCTTCTCAATTTCTTCTCATTGTCACATGCCTGAAAGATTAAACTGATGCTTTATGAAAACTTAAGTAGCAGATATACATCCAAGAAGTAATAAAAAATATGCTTGGAAATGATCTTCATTATATATTTTGTTAGAAGAATAATAAGAATGCATTATAAGGTAAAGAGAACAAAATGAGATAATTTTGTAAACATGCATTCTGTCTCAATGATCTTTTTAAATTCACTATCAATTGAAGTCTATTTGTTATGCTTGATCAATCACTAAAAGAAAAAAACTGGCAGTCTAAATTTTTAATAAGGCATCCAAGGAAGTAGTCAAACAAAATAAATGCTTTCCTTGGAAAAGACAAATTCCAAAGTACAAATACATAGCACATTATGAAAGATATTTTGCTTCTCCTTTTAAAATGCTAACATCTAAAAAATCCCTTCTAAATGTAATTGTGCACAGTATTGTGTTAAAAAAAGATAAATCTCATTTCAGGAGACAAGCTGAAAAAAAAAAAAATTTTTTTTAGTCAACGTTCTTTCCCCTCTGACTGTAGGGACCTTATAGATAGCTATAAAGCAGTTACAAATAATTTAAATAATTTTCCCCCCCTCAGAACTCCCTATTCAGCTTTATACATAAGCTAGGAAATAGTGGATATATGTTAAGCATTCATGCATATAAATGAACCCAATAGAAACTCAGTCCTATTCTAGAATGCTATAAAACACTTCCATAATCCTCAGTTAATTAAACACAGATGTGTTTGTAGTGATGAAATACATTTTTATAGCAAAGACATTGCAGATTTAAAACGTCTTTTGGCTCCTTAACCAATGCACACATTTCAGAGGTCATCCCACCTTTACAAAAACTTGAGATTTCACATTTTCCATAAATGTAAAGCATTATACATACCATTTCATCATATGCACATTTTATTAGGGCCAAATATATTCCAGGAAGAGATTAAAAAACATAGCTTACTTCATTTTTCATTGGTCTTTATTACATTTAATAGCATCTGTCCTGGTTTCAGCTGGGATAGAGTTAACTGTCTTCCTAGTAGCTGGTACATTGCTATGTTTTGAGTTCAGTATGTGAAGAATGTTGATAACACTGATGTTTTCAGTTGTTGCTAAGTAGTGTTCAGTCTAAAGTCAAGGATTTTTCAGCTTCTCATCCCCAGCCAGTGAGAAAGCTGGAGGGGCACAAGAAGTTGGCACAGGACACAGCCAGGGCACCTGACCCAAACTGGCCAACGGGGTATTCCATACCATGTGACGTCCCATCTAGTTTAGGAACTGGGGGGAGTGGGGGCAGGGGGAATCGCCACTCGGGGACTAGCTGGGTGTCAGTCAGCGGGTGGTGAGCAATTGCACTGCGCATCATTTGTACATTCCAATCCTTTTATTATTACTGTTGTCATTTTATTAGTGTTATCATTATTAGTTTCTTCTTTTCTGTTCTATTAAACCGTTCTTATCTCAGCCCACGGGTTTTGTTTCTTTTCCCGATTTTCTCCCCTATCCCACTGGGGGGGGGGGGGGGAGTGAGTGAGTGGCTGTGTGGTGCTTAGTTGCTGGCTGGGGTTAAACCACGACAGCATCCTATCCATAGAACATTATTTTGTCTCTGAATTCATCACAAAAAAAAAAAATCTTTCCATTTACTACAACTTCACTGTTTGCATAGCTTTTCTACATACAAGAAACATGTGGTTAAAACTTCAGGTAAGCCTTGGACCACCGTGGAAAATATCACCACCCACTTTGCATGCACATCAACTTATAAATATAGCTACTAAACACAGTACCTCATTCTTATCTTCCTGAAGGCCAAACGTACAGATTTCATATAAAACTTTTGGATGAAGAAGAAAATGTACTCCGTGGCAGATTGAAGACACAGGCTTAGCGATATTATGAATACCTAAACAGTCCTTCAGTAAAAATAAAGTTGGTTAGTTTTAAAATTCAAGACAGTCTCTACTACTACATCTTGTTTTATAGACTGCCTGAATTTGTCATCCAGTGAAAGGCTTTCTCCATGCAGACTGAAAGACTACAGTTCTGAAAGCTAAACATTACAGCCCTGGAAGAAACACCATCTTAATCACTGACTGAAAATTCCTGTTGCTACACAGGACTAAGAAATAAAAGATAATTTTGTTTTTATTTTAAACAATAGTGAAAATAAGTTAGACAAACTTTATAGACTGTTTGGTATTACATTAAAGTAAGCAAAACCTAAACCAGGCAGGTAAAAATCTCAAAAAGATACAAATGTCATTCAGTGGAGATAGGGGTTTTTTTGCAAAAGACTAGCTCCAGCACCTTTGTACATTAGTGAATTGTGCTATAAGCACAATAAGTTTAGTTGATGTCCATTTAGAAAAGAAGAATTACGACAAAGTATTATAGCAAAACAGAAAAGTGATTTTTATTTTGTGAGCCAATATTCCTGAATACCTAAAATGACCTAATGAATATGACGTTGCTATTCTTAATATTGAGTACAGTGATACTTTTACCCCCGGGCTATCTTTATAAAAAGCTAAGGCAGTGACAAAATATCCATATAAAACAAAATCAAACCCAAAACAACCCCCCCCAAACAACAATAACAAGTTATTCTTAAATACAACCCAAGCTTTTATACATAGGGAAAAGAAAAAAAAAAAAAGATATTTTTCTTACACATTTTTAAAAGGTCTAAGCAATTAAAGCATAATCTAGATAAAAATATTTATTCTGAAAGCATCAGTATTTTACTAATATGTTATTGGTTTATTTTTCCTTCAGTAAAAATCCTTGCAAAAGCAGAAAAGCAGTCAACTCAAAATGATTTTTGCTCTGGTACAAAAAAGAAACTGAACAAAAACACCAAAGGGAAGTGAAAAATTGCTATGGAGAAAATAAAATCTTATCCTTGAGGAACAGGCCCATGTGAAACTCATGAGGTTCAACAAGACCAAGTGCAAGGTCCTGCACCTGGGTCAGGGCAACCCCTGGTATCAAAACAGGCTGGGAGATTAAAGGATTGAGAGCAGCCCCACCAAGAAGGACTTGGGGGTACTGGCAGATGAAAAGCTGGACATGAGCCAGCAATGTGCGCTCGCAGCCCAGAAAGCCAACCGTATCCTGGGCTGCATCAAAATAAGCATGGCCAGCAGGCCGAGGGGAGTGATTCTGCTCCTCTACTCCACTGTTATGAGACCCCACCTGAAGTACTGCATCCAGCTCTGGGGTCCTCAGCACAGGAAAGACATGGACATGTTGGAGTGGGTCCAGAGGACGGACACAAAAATGAGCAGAGGGATGGAACACCTCTATGAGGAAAGGCTGAGAGAGTTGGGGTTGTTCAGTCTGGAGAAGAGAAGGCTCCGGGAAGACCTGATTGCTACCTTTCAGTACTTAAAGGGGGCTTATAAAAAGATGGGGAAAGACTTTTTAGCAGGGTCTGTAGTGATAGGACAAGGGGTAGTGATTTTAAACTAAAAGAAGGTAGATTTAGATTAGGTATAAGGAAGAAATTTTTTACGATGAGGGTGGTGAAACACTGGCACAGATTGCCCAGAGTGGTGGTAGATGCCCCATCCCTGGAAACATTCAAGGTCAGGTTGGACAGGCTCTGAGCTAGTGAAAGGGTGAGCTGGACTAGATGATCTCTAAAGGTCCCAACCCAAACAAGCCCGTGATTCTATGAACCTCATTTCATCTGACAAGCAAAACTGAACACTTGAATTCTTTTCAAAAGCAAAATTAAATAGAAATATTTCTGTATAGCAGCAGCAAAAAACGCAAAGTGACCAGCATTATTAAGAATCTTTTTAAAAAACAAAACTGTCAGTCACTGGTTTTCCCCCTTTTAGAAATCCTGTCATTCTGAAGTGCAGTACCTGAAGTATAACCTAACCAAGTTGATTTAATACTAAAAATATAACAGCAACCTGCAAGCCCGGGTCTATACAGATTTCACAGCATATAATACAGTAAACAGAATTTGCATTGAAAATGCTTTTTATGAGGAAACTATATAATACGCATTATTTAGTGCAACACCAAGAGCATTAAATAAGCATTAGTTCTAACCTTAACCACTTCCAAACAGCAGTGATAGGCTTTAGCCTTTATATTCAGCAAAGGATGAGACAATAGACGGAGGAGCACCTTCTGACCCTCAGCCTGGAGCACTGAGTTAGCCTCAGCAGACTTCCAACTAAAAATGAAAAATAATTAATTTAACTATTGTTCATTTTACAGTACCCAAAGTTGTCTACAAAAATTTTCCTGTTAAATTTCAGGATAATCTCTAAAAAATACTTCCTAAAAAAGTATACATCCTGAAAAATGACTTGACAGGCAGAAGTTCAGAGATCACAATATATTTGCCAAAATTATAGTATCACTCTTCACATTTGCACTTTTATTTATTTTTTTTATACATGTAGTGAATCAAAGACTATATCGTTTTTCAAAATTCATCAAACTTAGGAGCCTGACAAACATTTATGTTCATCTGAAAACATAAAATTCTGTTGAGCTTCAGTAGGCTCCTTAGATCATGTTATATGATTATAAGAAAAATCCTACGCTTTCAGAATTTTTTCCTTGTAGAGGTAAAATTCCGTTTCACTATCGCAAAGTGAATTGATGTTAGTTAAAATACTGAAGTGAATTTCCTGTTGCCTGAAACAGTAATCAAACACTAATTAATTCTAAAAGCATTAGAAGACTGAAAAGTGTTTTGACGTTTCACAATTTAAAAAAAAAAAAAAAAAACTTATTAGAGAGCTCTTAAATATAGTTTCCTTTGAAAAAAATCCCGAAAGTAAAATTCTGAATCAGTATAAAAATAAGATTTTGTATTTCTAATTAAGTGTTCGATACAGAACTTTTCCAGGCACCACAGGGTAACTTAAATTCTCTAACTAGAGACTTTCTCTAACTTGGAAAATCCAAAAAGCAATAAAAACATGCTGTTTAATAAACAAAATGCCATATTGTAATATACAGCATCTACAATAAAATAAATCCTCTAGGACTTCTGAAAGTGAAATACAAGTAAGCTACACAAATACACTTAGAACAAAGGAATTAAAAAAAAGTTTGAAAGACAGGTCAAAGCATTTTAAGACTGTTTCTTTGTAAATCACATAATAGCTTTATATACAAAAATCATAAAAGCTTATACAGAGAAAAGAACAAAACATTAGTTTTTAGCACCTGAAATTCAATTTTCAAGAAATCCACTACAGAATGAAACAAATTATTTAGAAGAGACCTTTCAATGGCTAAAAGAAAACAATTGTTCAAATACAGGGAATAAACAACTTAGGCTTCTACTTGAGAAACTTTATCCATAAAAAAAGATTATATTTTCTCAAGTAAGAGTTTTAAGTAGTAATGTTCTCACATATTTGAGCATATATGAATGCATTCCTGAAGCAAGGGTAAGTGTTGATGGTAGGGTAGACTACACAAGGCCTCATCTGCCAATTCTACTAATTCAGAAAGATTCTTGTCCCCCTGAGAAGTAAAATGAAGAGAAAGAAACTATAAGAATTAGTAATATTAAAGTTATACAATGTTATTGCATAATCTTTCTGAATTTATCATCATTTAATACATCTACTAAGTAGGGTTTGGTTCAGCCTTTCATAGAGAAGTTTATAATTAACCTGATTAATAAATTCAATAGATTGTCAACAAACATATTTTAGAACCTACTTCTGGGAGCTGAAAACCCTTCAGCTGCTGAATCCAAATAAACTTCTATTAAAGTCAATGGGAATAATGTATGTCTAATATTTCACAGCATGAACACTATAAGTCTGTTCAAAACACTTTCTAAAATGCCCAAGAACAGACTCATCCTTGAATACTTTACGCTTTCAATCAAAAAAAAATTTTTTTTTAAATCAACATGCATTTTATGAGAAGAGTATAATGAAAGATTTAACTAATAGTGAATTGTTCAAAGTTTAATAATGTTAAAGAGCGAGTTTGGTTTTTTTAAATTTAAGTACATATGTCTTCATACTTTTAGTTACCAAATACATTAAACATGAGCCATTTAAATTTGATGGAGTTAATTTCATTGTACACAGTATTTTATGAGCAAAGTACTGCTTCTATTCAGAACCTGCCTATATAAAGGATAGATTAACTCAAGATTTAAGATACCACTACATTTACATTGCTGTATTTTACTCATTTATTTTAGTATCAATGGATCAAGTATTTTGCACAATTACTTGTCCATTTGGATAATGGAAAAAAGTATTTCGGTAATGTGCTAGTCTCTTAACTACTAACTAATAAAGGAAAGTAATTTAGTTGTTTTCATAACAAAGTGAAACAAATCTTACACAGTCTAAAGTAGTAGTTTATTAGAGCTACAATTGCCAAGTAGTTGGGAATTAAAATTTTCTGAACTATTTAAATACTGGACAACATACATACACAGACACACTATATATTTAAACAGAGTTATTTGCTTCTTTCTTACTTCTTTGCCCATAAAAGGTCTTGTGCCCACTTCCAGTCTCCAAGTGTTTATTTCTTTGTTTTTACTTAGGATAAGATTTTTACTAATATCATGAGTAGTATTACTGGAAAAAATATAAATTAACTACACCTTGCATGGTATGGAATACTCATACTTATGAATTTTCTTCGGCTATGCTAGACTATAGTTTTTACCACAAAGGGAAGTGGAGGAACAAAATTTGCCTACAGGAAATGTTTTATGTAATAAAATTCCACACCTTCTTATGAACTTCAACCATAAAGCTACAAGTGCATTCGATCGAATACGCAGCTTCTGAAGCTTGTTTATAAATATTGTAGTTCTCAGTACTCATCTGCTCCAGATAAGCTGCAATGGATTCATGAATGCTTGGGTATTCCAAGGAGAAGGACACATCCAGAGAGAGAAGAAATAAAGCGTTCAGCAAACTCTTTTGTAAAACTTTACTTGCCTTTGAAAAAGAAAATAACTGTCAGAACAACAGCCTGAAAATACAATAAAACCAACAACAGCACTTGCAGTCATTCGACAAGTACAATCACTATTGCTGCTACTTAAAAATGAGAGAAAGAAACACATATCAAATGAGTTCTATATGAAGAATTATTATTTTTTTAATTAAAAGTGAGAGTTCATTAGATGTCAGTCCTAACGTCAGACTTGCAACCAGTCACAAAAGTTGTGTGTGATCCAGCCACAGCACTACCAACTCCACTGGCCAGGGTCAATTTACTGTCTAACCACTAGATGGCAGAGAAGACACAGACCACAATTATTTCTGTAGTAAAAGCAGTCTACAATTCCATATAGTAATATCACATACTAAGAACTGGGATTTCTGTTGCTGTTGTTTTGGGTTTTTTTACTGCAAGTGTTCAGTATTCCTTCAACTAAAATTGACCTCAAATACAGTTAACTTTTTTCCAACTTCTGTCATACACAGAATTGAAATTTTGTATTATGTACATAAGAACATAAAGACAAAAATTATAAAGTCATTAGATTAGCATGTCTACACTTATTTGCAGGTACAAGAGACTGCTTATATTAAAAGACTTAACATTTGTGACAAAAAGCCTGTAACTGAAAATCAATCTAATACTCAGATTGAACAATATCTAAAAAAGAGCTACACTGCAATAAAAACTGATCCAAAAAAAAGTAAACCCATACAGGTTTAAACATCTTGTAACACTTTCCATCCCACAAAAACTTCCAATCATCGGACCCCGCCCTGAAATAAACAGGAAAAAAATAATAATAAATAAACCAACTCAAGAGCTACAAAAGAACTTCTTTTAAAGAGCATTGGAAGCAAAGAATAATTAAAATCACTACGATGCACAAAACATAATTGCTTACTATGTTCCATCAGATTAAGAGTAATGATTTTAAACGTTATGTAGTTCTAGTCTTACTTAGCCTTACTTGCACACATACTATAAATGAGCAGGGGGCAGCACAGCTTTGCAGACTATACAACATACCAGAAAAAACACTACAGGAGGAAAAAGAACATTGAATTTCAAAAACTCATTAAAATACTCTATTAAAAATGTTTTTTGAAGACTTGAAATACGCAGAAGATTCTGCAGAATGCACTGATAATTGAAGAACGGACAAAGTTGCCTTCTGTGATCATACATCAGCCGACATAAATCAGATTAATTTCTCTGTCCAGTGGCTATTTTCCCAGTATTCATCACTGAGGAAGGTATCACTTTTTGGCCTCTTAAAATGCAAAACCAAAAAACAATCACTTAAAATTAGTGATGGCATACCTTTTCCACAGGGAGAAGTATTTGCAGTAATCTAACAGTGAAGAGTGAAATGCTGATAAATGCCATTCTGTGATGCACCAACATCACCTCGGGCTGCTCTCCACTTATATTAGTTTTGTGATACAATATAGTTTCTCCAAGCAAACCCAAAACCAGAAGCAATTTGTCTTTCTGAAAAGAAAATCAGAAATACAATCACTAGAAATAATTGAAACATTACTGTATCTTTACAGTGCTTATACAGCACTCATAGCATCATTAACACAATTATCCAAATAACTTAAAAATGCAGAAATGGTACAAAATACACAGCATTTTGTTTGTCATCTGAACAGAACTGTGCATTAGGTCTAGACTTCACTGTACCTTCACTTGTAGTTCTGAATACTTTGGTCAGTAATTACCCATTACTGGTTACTGTCCCCCCTCCCCCATTTTTTTTCCCCTCCTTAATTTCTGCTCACTACACTTTTGAACTTCTGGAATTTTAACTATTTTGGATTTCACTTTTAATATGGAAATATTAGGAGCTGGTTTGAACCTGCTAATAAAGCTTTATCTTAAAACCTAAAAAAAAAAAAAAAAAAAAAAAATTAATAAAAACCTAACCACCCTCAATCCAAACTTTGAGAACATCAAACGTTTTTTATGCCTATTCATTCTCAAAGGAAACAGCAGCACATTTCCCAGATTATGTAAAATCATACTCAAGAACCACTATCATTTGCATAAATCCAGCTCACTGACACTGGAGAAAACAAAATTAGTTTCTAGAATTTTGGTCACCTGAAAAAGCCAGGTTTGTACTTAAGGACGCTAGAACAAAGGTCGAATTAATTTCAGTTACCAGTTTTGGAATGCCAAATAATGATTAATAAGGCAATAGCACATGTGAGATTTAGCTTATTAATTCCAGAAATTGATAATCATTGTTAAGCAGTTAAGCACTGTTTATCTGACTCAACACACTTGAAGAAAATGACAAGAAGCAATTGACTAAATCAAATCAGTCTTTTAAAGTAATTACCAACACATGTTGTTACACAGGAATATGAAAAGGATTCATTTTCATCTTCAGGAGTTCAAAAATATAAGTTTCTCTCTGCCCTGCTACAGTTTGCAGAAGTAGGAAGAGGCTCTGCTTCAAGACCATGGAGTCTCAAATCAACAGATTCAAAAAGTTTATTCCTCCCTGAGACAGGGATGACTGTCTCAAAGCTAGTGATCCAAAAAAGCTGAGGGGCTACAGCAATCTGCAGTATCTAACTTTTTGACATGGCAGAATCAAGTTGCACTTACACACACATGCCAAAACTGGAAAACACTAAAAACTTTACTCGGGAGAAAGGAAGCCTGAGAACTTGCACAAAAAAAACATACAGTTACAAACTTAAGTATTTTTGAAGGGCTTTTCCAAAATACCTCTTTTTCACAAAGATATTCCAGTGCAGAGTTTTAAAATTGGATAAACAAAGAAACATAAAGCAATAACGTTACGCAAGAAATGCTTTCAAGTTTCCTAGAAAGGAGACACATGAGCTCCTTCCCTTGGAGCCAATACAAAACACAAAGAGGAAGCATGTTTTCTAAGCACTGAAGCCTATCAACTCCAAAAACACAGTCTACTTCTGATAAAAGACATTTTATTTGATATAGTACTAAATAAAGGTAAGTTTAACAGTTGTTTCCTAAAATTGTCCATTCAGTGATTTTTATTTACTCAAACACTAAGAAAGTTGAAGAGCTGTTTTTATCTCCTGTCGTGCAATTGCTTTATCAAAATTAGCTTTATTAAATTGCACTGCACAGTCCAGCTCTGCATCACAAATTGATGTGGATTCATAACTTTCAATGGGAGGTGAATTTTGTATCTGAAAAGTGTTTTACTAATAAATCTCAAAACTCTACCAACGGAATGAAGTTATATCAGCAAAGCTTTTTTTTTTTTTTAAATCAATATAATCCTATACAATTACCCAGCTTATTTGCAGAGTTTTGCATCTTAGTAGCCTGGAAACAGACATTATCCTACTAACAACAATCAGTAGGATGTACATGTGATGATTCTCACAGTTTCTACTGTGGTTTCACAGATTTATATGCAGTGGAATATACTGATTCAGGTCATACAACAACGAGACAAAAGATTATATTAAGCTGCTTAGATTAAATGTTCTGCAAGGAATCTTCAGTACTGACTTGATGTTGATCAATTATAACTACCTAGTACACTAGATTCAAAGAAAAAAGTTCTCATTCACTGCTAGGTCCTATAAATAACAAATATTGTAATTTGTAAAATAGAGAATAGGGAAGCCTACAGTAATATTTTAATTAATAATTATTGAAATACCATTGTTTCATATTCAGGGATATTTTAATGAATTCTAACTGAAATCATGTGCATTTAAGACTACACAACTCAAGTTTTTAGACAAGTTTCAGTCTGCAACTCTGGTATGTTTGTTACATGCGTAAGTCATGCTGGCTTGTTTCAGCTTTCAGTGGTCTTCAAAAAAGCAAGTCAGCCATTGTTATTTCATCTGTCATTCACTAATTTGATGTTTCATGTATATAACAACTCTCAGCTGTGCTCTGATATGTATTTCCAGCAATTTAAATTGTTTGGTCAACAGCACCTTAATGCTTTGAATCTCTCCTGGGCCAAAAAGCCTTCTCCTTTCTTTCCCAGGAAAGCAACAGTTAAGGATAGCTGAAATCTGTGCAGGCATCTATAGGTCCTGTGTAGGAAATGGGTACCACATATCTTACAAGTCCAGTCTCAGATCTAAACAGTTACCTCCCTAATTTTAAACAGATAGTTTATAAGGAGTAAAGAAAGTGAAAGTTGTCATTTACATCAAATTGGTCTCCAACATCTATAGTCAGTACTTTTCCCTCAGATCCCCTTCCCTACACGTTTCTCTCAATAGCTGCTTAACAGCCTTTCACTACAAGACAAAATTCCTCACTTATTTTTGTGAGGTGAAACTTCAAGTATCATCTAGTAAAAGAACCTGCATTTAAAAAAAAAAAAAATAATGTGCCGGTGATAGAACTAGTAATAAACTATTTAAGATTTTCAAAAGGGTAGCTCAGCAGAAGATTAGACATGTATATGAATCACTGCAGAAAATGTCAGAGGCTTATAAAAGCAGACTGTTAAAAATGGCTGATCAAAGCCTAAAGAATCTTACCAATTCCAATGCAAAAAGGCTATCATCTTCCCAAATATTTTCAGAAATAGCATCACCAATAAGGAACATGTCTTCAACAAGCAATTCAAGAACTTCCATCGTCACTCTCCTACTGCCTAGGAATACAAATGAGAGGATAAATTCAAATACAGACAAAATATTATATTATGATATTCAGAAAACACCATTTTGAACAAGGGATTATTCCAGATCTGAAATTCTGATATTTTAGTTTTGCTATACACTTCTACTAAACTAATGCTAACTGCCCTCAACCACCAATAGCTCTGAATCACAGAAGACAACAATCATATACTTGAAAAAAGACTGCATTTCCTTAAATCCTACAGTACTACATAAACTTTATTACAGCTGTAAATCCTATTACTGGACTTCAAAGAAGTTCAGCATAAAGTCACTTATTTCCCCCATCCAGCCAGCTAGGTTACAGATCTTCCATATGTATCACCTATTCGTGTTGAACTGCATTTTTGGTATAACAGCAGTAGCTGTCTTCCTGGATTATTTTGTTTGAGATCTTTCGAAAGGCAAGGAGATGAATATCCACTTTATCCACTTGTACTTTTCTCCGTAACAATTTTCCCTGCTTCTTTTTAGGCTAATATGTATTCATTTTCATTGCTCCTTCTGACTCAGTATCTCTTAATAACAACTCTAATCTTGTCTATTAGTGGCTTTTATACTTTGTACAGTTTTGTGCTTGAACAAAGGGCCGCAAAGAAACCTGGCCTGAGCTTAAACATTTTACAGCCTACATTTACTACAAATATAAGCCTCCCCCTAATGTCCCCAGATAATGAGACAATAGGGAAGCAGTCAAAGGCTAGAAGGTTTCATAAAGAACAAGGCAGAATATCTGGAGCCAGACCAAATATTTTCAACCTCATACAACAGAGGATGCCAAAACTGTCTGGCATCCTAGGGAACCATACGGTAACAGTTTCCCCCAAATACTCGATTTAGTGCAACTGTTGGCTTAGTTACTTGTTGATGGTATGTTTCTATTTAAGACCATGGATGGATTTCACACATCACCACTGAATTTCTCATTTATTTTTTAACTACCATAAAAATTTTGCATCCTTCAAAATCTGTTAAAAAAAAAAAAGCAAGCTCTACTGCTTGTTATGATTGAACATTAATTTCCTTGTCACTTTTTCTATCTTTTGTAGATCTTACACACTGTAGAAGCCTTGTTGATATACTTGAGGAAAAAACATATATGTGTGTGAGACTATATATGTAGTGACAATGTCCACAGCTCATGCAATTTGCAGCCTAAGTGATCTGCTCTGAGTGAGCATATGGCAGATAATGGCAGAGGGCCTTTTTGAAAGCTTGCTTTTCCTGTCTCACAGAAGTGCTGTTTTCCATTTATTTTAGGCAAAAGGTTGTCAATTTGAAAAGTATATGCCTGAAAACTCAAAAAAGCACTTTTTCTCTCTTCCTATTTTGCAAATTCTTAATCAAATGTCTGTGCTTAAAATATTTGAAAGGTGACTTAAATTTCTCCATTACAATGCAAGTACTAAATAATAGTGGTTTTAACTGGAGTTATAGTTTCAGAAATATTTTTAAGTTAATAACTAAACATAACATCTGCAACAATGCTTTGCTGTAGCTGTCATGATCTACAGACACACGAGTTCATTCCACCATACTCTTATATGAATCAGCAAAATACTCATTTCCCAACACCTGTGGCAATTAGTATGTGCTAAGGGGTCATTATTACTAAATGCACAGTAAGACAGATATAATCAATGACTGTAAAACAAATCTTTTGGTGTTCCAGTTTAAATAATTGACTTTAAGACACTCAGTGTAAACACTGAGCTTCAGACAAGTATGGTAGCTCAAAACTGATTAAAAAAACCAATCAAACAAACAAAAAAACCCACAACCCACACCACTATTGATTTCTGAAAGGACTTCACTCACAAGACAGGTCAGCACAAAGGAAAAAAAGATTCCAATCAACATCTCCACAAGGAACAGAATTTGAGCTTAATTGAAATATACGTTATATTGTAAAATGCAAGCAAATTTTGCAGTAAGCTTACTGTTTTTCCTTTACCGAGTAATTTAAACAGTTTAAAAAAAAAAAAAATCTACATTATACTGTATAAGGTGATAATAATGTTAATAAAAGTGCCTGTTGATTTTACTGAAGAAAACAATTCAGAAAATATAACCACATGAGAACCAGGGTGTTACTGTGCATTACTGTCTCACAGTATCACAGTGTGCCTTCAGATCACAGGACTTCAGATCAATGGGAACAGGATAAAAATATTAGTTTGCTTACAATCTATGTCTCGTTACAGTACAGTGGAAGAAAGATGAGTTTAAAGAGTGTGAAAAAACTGAGGGCAAGAGAAACAAAGACAGATCAACTTCATCTGAAAATGATACTTTAGTTCTATGATAAGATGCAAAGAAAGAATTTTGAAAGATGGAAAAACTCACTATATTTTAACTCTGCAAATTTGAAGTGACACGCACCAGAAATGGAAAAGATAGAAAACACATTTTCTGCAGTTTTACATTATAAATAAAAGAGAAGATGCCAGAAGTCATGAATGTGCTTGTGAAGAATGAATATTTAAATATCACTATTCTGAAAGGGGAAAACAAAATTTTTATTCATTTTAGTTTGGTTTATTACCAAAAAAATGAAGATTGAATAAATTTTCCTGTGGACACATATTAATGCTGATGTTACTGTGAAATACACAAGTAAATCAGTATTTTGCAACAGAACAGAAAGTCATAAAAAAATATAAACAATCATGAAAATGGAAGTTTCGTACATATTTCATACAATTTTTATAAGTTAAAGCCTCTACCCAACTCAGGAAATGTTGACAGGTATATTAAAAAAACAACTTTTAGTATTCTAGTTATAGATAGATACACATTTCCAGCTCTTATATTTGCAAACCTTACCACATGTACCAATACCTGTTTTGAATGACATTGTTTTACAACTAAATACTGTTTTAAACAACTTAAGAGCAAAAAGACTGTCCTTCAAGAAGGCTTTGCAATTTAGAACCTTTGTAAATTAAAAAAAAAATCATTTGTTGCAATTAGACTATCATTACTTATGGTTCTTAAAACATAATTAAAATTCGTTACTGCATTCATAAGAATAAAACAAACCTTTTTCCAGAGTTTTTGTTTATTATTTCTTCAACAGGAGAAAAACTCTATGCTCAAAAAGATCAGAACACGTTTTGTTATTTTTTCATCTTCTTGAATGACATTTTATCCAGCCACACCATTTTTCTACCACACACCCACTTTTTCCTACCACTACTTCCCACCATCAGTAAAAAGCACTCGAAACTTCTGCAGGCATTCTGGAAATCAACCAGAAGATTCAAGATTTATGATCTGAACAAAGTCCCTAGAACTGTTATAACTAGCTATAGTATATCAGTAATCATCTGTACCTTATTTATTTGAGGTACTCACCTCATAATACCAACTTCTTAAGAGGTTTGTACTAAAGATGGGAAGGATACGTAAGTGAAATGCTTAATTCAAAACTTTCTCACCTGTTCTTAGAAGAGGTATTGCATTTTCCAAGATGGAAACACAGAACTGAGGAAGGCTAAGTTGCTTCATCTGTAATTCCAAAGTGTCCTCATTTTCAGCATCTGGTAGGTCAATATGTCCTACATCAAGTGGGGAATGCAGAGAGATTCTGGAGTTTGCATTTGCTTGAGTACTGTTTCCACTTAAAACAACAAACAAACAAAACAAAACAAAACAAAGAGACATAGTTAACTCTTGCAAAGAGAAAACCCATATATCTATTGATGTTAAAAACAGCATCAAGTATTTTAATGTCCTCCTCCTTAATGCATATCCTTCCTTCTATCCCAATCTTTCTCTGCTATCTACCAGTGTTGCAGGAAGGGGAGGATTTGGTTTTTTAAATGTCAGAACTGGTAACATCAGAAGTGAACGCCTACTGTTTTGGCAGTCATCTTCAAATGCACTTAGAAATGTGTACTGGAAGAATACACATGCAATGAATACAATATTGCAAGAGAAAAATCAGTTGATTTGAAATGTTATTTTTGATGAACAAAGTCTATCACTTGCTTGAAGCAAGGCCACTTACTAAATCAGACTTCAGCCTGAACTATACCTACTACATTGAAAACATTCTATGCAGCTAGCCACAAGAATTCTTAGAAGGAGAATTAAGTAAGTGTGCCCTATGTTTAAGCCTGTAGGACTTCCTTGTCCACTGTAAAACAGAAAATATTCCCTTGCCCAAGAAAGCCTTAACTGCAACCAAGTATGTATTACGAAATATACATATAGTTATTATATATATAATTATTTTAAAATTTGAGCTCTATATATAGTTCACAATTTTATTATTTTTCAATTGCTTTCAAGAAGAATCTAATTCTATTGGCAGCATTGTAATTGATACAACTCAGAACAAATGTTTTTTAATGTTTTTCTTCTTATCCTAAACAGCATTTAACAATCTTGAATTGCTTTAAAAACCTGTATGACTTTTATAGTTGTTTTTTTGTTTGGTTGCTTTTTTTATTATTAAACAAGCTGAAGAAACCGAACTGTGGCATGGCTGTGTTACATTATATTGTCTAACTAAATGTAAAAGATGTCTAAAGAAAAGCAATTAAGAATTTAAAAGCCAACTCATTTTAAGAGGTCAATAGAAGACTGTGAGCAAAATAGTAGAGTTCAGCAATACATAGTGGTTCTGATTGCACTTACCAGAGGGTAAGGAAGGAGAGGTATCAATCATAAAAACAATTCAGAAGAGGAAAGGTTAAGTTTCCAGGCAGAATTTGAAACAGACAAACAGATAGATTGAAGAGTCTCAAGATTTAAGAACAAGGAAAAAGAAGAGTTACATAGAGAATGGCAATAAACAAATAATTTATATTGCAATTATGTTGAAAAAGACAAGATTCACTAAAAGCAGCTCTTCCATATCAAAATCAGCAACATCAGAGCAACACTATAGTCATTTCCCTCTATCATATCTTCTGTTCAACATCCTGTTTTCCTTTCTGCTGTCTCTGGGCTAAATTACATCTTTTTAAGAAATGGGATTCATGGGCAGCGAGCATGAGACTCAAAAGCACTACCAACAAGAACACAGTAAGGATTCACAAGAACTTTTAAATTCCCACATACTAAAAGACATTGGATCTTGAACAGCAGCTTTATGTCTGTTGCGTCAAGATGAGTGACAAAACCACACCAAACAAACACCTGAACATTTTGAGGGTATGCAGACAATTCATAATTTCATATCGGAGTCGAATTTTTAGATGTTATACAACTGAAATTTATTGTCAGATTTAACAACAAAGTTTCAAGACTTCAATGGAAATCTTCATACAGCATAGCATTTTTGACAATAAAGTACACTGTTACTATGGGATGGCCATTCAACTTAAAAGAACTTATGGGGTCACCTGCTGAAGAAAAGGAAAAATCCCTGACTTTACGGCAATAGCCTGAATAAGTGCTTTTCTGTGTCTTACAAGCACATGCACAAGCGATAACAATTGACACTAAGATCTCATTAAAAATGTTGGTTGGGTACAGAATGTGGCAGGTAAAACTGTTCTTATGTATTCTGAACACCACTTAGAGAACTAACTGTTCAATTCATAAACACCGTTTGAATTTTCACAGGTTAACAAAACTCTCGCATCATCCCACAGGCTGGCTTTGTGTGGCAAGGTTTTGGTATCGGGGAGGGTTACAGGGGTGGCTTCTGTAAGAAGCTGCTGGAAGCTTCCCCTGTGTTCAAGAAAGCCCATACCAGCCGGCTCTAAGACGGACCCGCCGCTGGCCAAGGCTGAGCCAATCAGCAATAGTGGTAACGCCTCTGTGATAACATTTTTAAGAAGGAAAATAAAGTTGGGACAGACATAAAACGGCAGCCAGAGAGAGGAGTGAGAACATGTAAGAGAAACAACCCTGCGGACACCAAGGTCAGTGAAGAAGGAGGGGGAGGAGATGCTCCAGGTGCCGGAGCAGAGATTCCCCTGCAGCCCGTGGGGAAGACCATGGTGAGGCAGGCTGTCCCCCTGCAGCCCAGGGAGGTCCACGGTGGAGCAGATATCCACCTGCAGCCCGGGGAGGACCCCACACTGGAGCAGGTGGGTTCCCGAAGGGGGCTGTGACCCCATGGGAACCCCACGCTGGAGCAGGCTCCTGGCAGGACCTGCAGATCTGTGGAGAGAGGAGCCCACGGAGCAGGTTTTCTGGCAGGACTTGTGACCCCGTGGGGGACCCATGCTGGAGCAGTGTGCTCCTGAAGGACTGCACACCATGGAAAGGACCCATGCTGGAGCAGTTCGTGAAGAACTGCAGCCCGTGGGAAGGACCCACGTTGGAGAAGTTCATGGAGGACTGTCTCCCATGGGTGGGACCCCACACTGGAGCAGGGGAAGAGTGTGATGAGTCCTCCCCCTGAGGAGGATGAAGCAGCAGAAAATAACGTGTGATGAACTGACCGTAAACCCCATTCCCCATCCCCCTGTGCCGCTGGGGGGTTGGTAGAGAATCCGGGAGTGAAGTTGTGCCCGGAAAGAAGGGAGGGGTGGAGGGAAGGTGTTCTGAGATTTGGTTTTATTTCTCATTACCCTACTCTGGTTGATTGGTAATAAATTGAGTTAATTTTCCCCAAGCTGAGTCTGTTTTGCCCATGACGGTAATTGGCGAGTGATCTCTCCTGTCCTTATCTCAACCCACAAGCTCTTTGTTATATTTTCTCTCCCCTGTCCAGCTGAGGAGGGGGAGTGATAGAACGGCTTTGGTGGGCACCTGGCATCCAGCCAGGGTCAACCCATCACAGCAGCTGATGATATAATCCTGTATTAATAATTTTTTAATTGAAGTGTAAGTTATTTCCTATTTTATTCACCTGGAAGATGCTGCATCCCAATCTTGACCATCTCCTCTCGGACGCTGAACTGTCCGTCCAATCACAGATGGCCGAGGGCTACTACTTCCAGGTGATGGATTCCGAGAACGAGGACGACCTCTTGCTTCTTGACAGTAAGATATAGATGAATTCTGGGAAGCTGTGCCTTTATGTAACACAAATCATATATTTTTACTTAGTGGAATCCATTATTCTGAAAGATACTACATAGTGAAGTAATGGTAAAAGTAACTAAAGTAGGATATGGAAAACACCAAGTAAATATTGGCAAGCTAGGACAACCTATCACTGGCAAGTAGTGGCACAGAGTGTGGAAACTCAATTCCAAGGCAAAACCACTGAAAACTACAGCTGAATAATAAATCTTGAGTTTTAAAAATACAAACATAGTGTCTGACTAAAGCTATTGGATTTGTTGATGTTGTGCAAAAAAACAGCCAGTATCATTTATTAAGACACCAAATATAGTGGCAATCTTATGAACAGAACCAGACTACCAATTTACAGAAAAAAACTTGATTATATTCAGCTGACAAAATGGAAACAGGAAGATCATTATAACTAATGTACACTATTAAATCTACAAAGTTTAAGCATTAAGAACATTGTGAAATAGCCCTAATGACTGTAAAAACCAAAACAATGATTAAACTACTTTCAGCCATCACAATAAAAAAAAGAAAATTAAGACAGCTCATGAAATTAGTAACCAAATTGTTAAGCACTAATAGCTTGAAAACTTTTCTGAAACTCTGCCCACTTTTATTTTACAGATTTCATTTAGTTTTAGTTAAAAAAATCCCTCTCCTGCTGACACACAAACAGGTGGATACTGAGAAAAAGTTGATCAACGGAGAATCACAGGAAATTGTAAAAATGAGTAAGTATTTTAAAATAATGCAGGTAGTCCAAAAATATTCAACAACATGAATAGTACTGAACAACATCATTTAGCAAAAGTTTCACAAAATTACATTTGCTATAAAGCTGTGGGTTGGCTCTTTTTTTTTTTTTTAATATAATTTTAGATAATCTTACCTGTAGTAAAAACACAACAGTATTTCAAATATTTAAAAATACCTACCTTGCTCTGTGGAAGAAAAACTTGGATCTCGGTGGAAGTTAAGTCTGCTTCTCAAGAAGATGCACAACTGTCGCAGGCACGACACAGCCTGCAAAGCTAACCGATGTCTTCCATCTCCTCCAAAAGCCAGGTTTAGTAGAGACAAAAGGCTCTGCAAATACAAAACCATCAACACTAGTAGCTGAACATTAATGCACCTTCATGAACACCCATGCCAGCAAAAGTCTTGCAGTAAATATAGTTCAGACGTTTCTAAGTGTTTAAAAATCACAGCAAAGAACAAATAAGTTTAACTACTGGTTTTGTACTGAATGCAAGACTATCAGTCCTAAGGGAAAAACCAAGTTCCACATATTTCAAATAACATCACTACTTCCATTATAGGAGCCCATTAGAGGGTGTGCATATGACAGTGACACAATTTTATCTTATCCAGAAGAAACAAAGTATTACTTTACAACACACTTCACTACTGATTAGCAATATACATTATTACAGCCAAGTAACTTTCTAAACACAATATATAGCTAATGTCCCCTTTTCTACGCTCCTAAAGTTTACATAAAGGAACTTTTGTTTAGTTATTTTGTTTAGAAACAAATTGTATAATTTACATCAATTTTTACGTGGCACAACTTATACCATAGCACAATAAAAACCTTAAACTTTATGTGAATTCTTGCCTGTACAATCTTTGGCCTTTGAAGGAAGATCTCAGCAGGAAAATCTTGCATAATTACATCCTGAAGAAGCTCACACGTACTCCAAATTAAACTTTGGTTGTTACTTCTCAAAGAGCTAAAAATGCAGTTCATATTTAAATACGTATTAAAACCAAAAAAAAAAATGAACTGGTAATCATTAGCTTGAACAAGTCTTTACAAGAAAGTTATAATCACAACACTGAAGAATCTAAAGAAAAAAATGCTGTAATTCTATTGTTGTACCGTTTTTAAACTTGAATTATTCCTTAGCTATGATAATTCTGTATACAATAAAGAACAAACTCAATTCCAGCTGTTATCAAACCACACGTAAAATTAAGTTTCCAGAAAAGAAATAACTTTATTGATTCTGAATTTGAAATTAAGTTAAGAAAGACTGGAAATTCCCTGTGAAGCTAGTGATTATCTCAGTGGTACAGCAAGTAATCCAATTCTTATCAATAAGAAAGTTTCTTTCATTACTAAGTCTCATGTATAACTTCAAAGCACTTGAATTACATATGTGGGAAGTCACATAAAGGAAGAAATTTATTAGTTATTCTCTACATATGTGGGAAGTCACATAAAGGAAGAAATTTATTAGTTATTCTCTAGCATATATATTATTAAATAATAAGAACCTTTTGTGTATTCTACTTCATTTTTCTTTTTTCTACTGTTTCTGAAACCACTGTAAAAAAAAGAAAAAATCAAACATGTCCAGTTTTAAGGATCTGCGCCCCTTTTCTAGACACAGGCATAAAGGAAATTAAATATTAAAGAGGTTTTCCAGCTTCAGACATCTTTCAAAAGAAAATAAAAAAACCCAAAAACCTATTACAAGAAAGCTTACAATTAAGAGTAGACTTGTTAAGTAGTCCAGTCCGTGATACTGCATTGTTGACTACACTAGATCAACTCATAAGGAATCCCAGCTATAGAACTTTTCCTTGGGCCACTTCAAACACTGTTTTTTCTAAATGAAAGTTAAAGCCCTCCAGAAATTGCTGCAGAGGATGATCTGAATGACTCAATGCCTGGATGAGGCATTGTACCTGAACTTATTGGCCTAAACCTAGTTAACGTACTACTGGAAGTACGGATTTCTCTGCCAATTGGTCATGGGGGTGAACTATATAGTGATTTTATTCCAGCTTGCTCTAAAATTAACTGAATGAAATCTTTGATCCACTTGAGAAATTTAGAAGGCAAACTGAAGTGTCATGAATAAAAAAGGTATTCTGAATTAAACACAAAGAATGGAGAGTGACATTAACAGAAAACTTGTCCTATTACAACTCATTGTTTATCTGCTCTGCCCAACTTCAGGGCAGCTTTTATGATCGTTTATCAAAAACTAACTCATTAGGTTATTTACAGAAACAGTCTAATGATGCAGAAGGACAGAAATTTAGAACCACTCTTACCTGAGAAAAAATAAAAACTACAAGCAAACTAATGTTTCTATTACTGTACCTTTCATTTGATGACAGAACATGTCTATCTGTTGAAGTCAGAGTTAGCCAAGGAAATGTGGAAAATTTCAGGCATTTCACTGCAAAAAAAGAGCGTGGACATTTTGGAGTATATTTTATAGAAGTATTACACTGTTTCCATGGCAACGTCAAAAACTTATGAACTGTATACTATTTGAAATAGAAATACCTTTTACTAAATATAGACTCACACAAACTCAAGTGTTTCTAATGAGAGTCTTCAGCAATACCAAAAAAGTACTAAGGTCATCTCAAATCAAAATGAAATACATTTATTGAAGAAAGTTTTAGCAAATAGAAAACACAGCATTAGTGGAAGAGTACTCAATCCCCCACATCATGCTTTCAAATTATAATTTGTTCTGCTACTAAAGAATATTTATTAGCATGATCTCTAAAAATGGAAAAGTGACCTCATGCTTTTACTCTTTAAAGCAGTACAAATTATAGTTGTTACTAAATTATGACACATAATAACTTTTTAACTAACATAACTTTAAAGCTATTTTTAAGTTAAAGTTTGTAATAATTATTGTGCAATTCTAAAGATAGCTGATACGCTGCTAAAAAAGTAATCTGGTGATTTACATACAGTAACTCCAAAGCCATCTTTTAAAATCTAGTTCTCAGCACTGTATTGTATGTTAAATATGACACTCTCCTGTGAGCTGCTAGTATATTGGTACAGGCAAAATAATGTTTGTCAGTGAAACATTTCATATAATTTTACTGACAAAAAATACAAGCATAACGCTGGTTTTCACTTAGATACAAGGTAAAGACTTCTAAAGCACCTAATCTAGTTTTCCAAAAAGTAGAAAGGTACTTCAGACTAAGCTTTGCTGAAATAAAAAGGTACTTAAACAGCCACTTTTGATTATGGAACACAGACCTTCTGAAAAGCATTAGTAATTTAAATAATTTTTAAAATTACAGCATATTTTAACATACTTTACATATTCCAAAGAGTTACACTATCTACTAGAAAAGAGAAAGATCTATCAAGATGAATGTCATTTTTATAAGCATTATAATTGTAGTTTCTGTGATACTAGATTTCACAGAATAACAACAGGAAAAAGAATAGCCAATAACAATATTTGCAATGGAATTCTATCTAAATTACAACTCTAAGCACTTTCTGTAATTAACATATTCTTATTTTATAACTACACATACCAACTGTTCTTTTGGGAGGTATTTCTAACTGCGGCAGATGACTTCTACCTTGACAAAAATATCCAGTGAATAATTCCTCTTGAGGCAGAACTAAAACAAATAAAGGGTAAATTTAAAAAATGTACACACACAAAAAAAAAACCCAAACCCACCAGTCAAAAGCAAAACTCAATTTTTGTTCATGCTTTTCCTGAACTGCCTCCCTTTTGCCCTTGAGTTTTAACCTATTAAGGAAACCGATTTAGAATACTCTCAGATGATCAGGAAAATGGAGTAAAAAGAATGTGTTGATGCTTGTTTTTTACAATCATATTCTGCAATTGTAAAGTTTTTTTCCATTTTCTTACACTGCCCCACATACCATACAAGCAATAGCAAAAACAATTAAACAAAATGTATTGCCTGATGGAGAACTGGCAGCCAAAAAAACCATTTTCTTCTAATCTACCTATGTAGTAATAAAATTAACTTTTTAAATTAACCACTCAAAACCTTTTTCTACCAAAACTGCTATCTTTTCAGGTTAGCTGAAAAGATGTTCCCCCTCTATATAGTATGTATATTATTAAATACATGTAATTAATACACAAACTGTACAACAAAATACACACAAGGTATGCACCGTTAAAATCAATCTCTCCAAAACATATTTGGTTCAAAGGATCAAACTAGATAATGCCCAGATTATTAGTTTACAATTTTTCCCAGTAACTGAAGTTGAAATAGAAAGAAAAAAAACAACACTACTGTTATTAAGCATTATTTAATCCACACATGTATACAATTTACAGCATAAGTAGAAATTATGTACAATACTTCAACTGGGTAGAATCAAAAAGACATAGCTTAAGTATGCATATGTAAAAAATTATTATATTATTCCCCGTACAGTGGCAATCTTAGGTAAAAATCTGCCCCTATGTGAAAGAAAGAACGAAAGAAAAAGAGAAAGAAAAAAAAAAAATCACCAGCCACCACATAGTTCTAGCAAACAAAAACTCTAAGTATTAGACAGGCTGCAGAAATCATAGAAAAATTACTTTTATTTCTGAGATTGCACAGTATGAGTGACAGAGGTGTCAGGCAGTATAACAGCAGTGTCTTTCCCACAAGAACCAGGAAGATGAAGGAAGGACCTCCATGGTACATAATTTTCTCCTCTATACTTTGTGCTGAAGTTTTTAAGGCAGAAGAAGAGAACCACATGGGTTTACTTCTTGACTACATCTAAGAGGCACTGTAAATCATTGTGACAGATAGATAATAAGCTAGATAACAGAAGCAAGTAATAGCACCTCACATATATGTGAAGCACTTCAAACATAATATGAAATCCTAAACAAAGTTTACATATTTTTCTATGACGAATACTTATCCAAAACTAAGCAGATAGTGCATACAACTAATGTATTTTTAAAAATAATTCTACTAGGATCGGTTACTGCTTCCTTTTTTTTGTTTTGTTTTTTTGTTTTAAGATTTGAACTGCTTTCAAAGTTAAAGTCTACTATGCAAAGAAAAGCAGCAAAGCATACTGGCTTAATTACAGGTTTGTCCAAAGTTGCTACACTTGCTGTCACAAAGCTGTCTTTGGAAGTTACTCCTGTGTCATGCCCTTTTACATTATAGCAAAGATATAACACACTGAAGAAATGGACAGAGAAGGTCTGATTACAAACAACAGGATTGTTCTTGTGCAGAGAATTCCATTACAGGAATGGCACGATCTGATTTAACTCACACTTTCTCTGGCAGAATCTGCTTACCATACACTTCACTGATCTCTCGGGAATAATTTGCCTACTATGCCTGAAAACCTCAACTTTTCATAGCCTAGAAGCTTTTCATTTAATTTATTTTCATTTGAAATAAATCATACTTCAAAATATGTAATTTACCTGGTTGATCTACTGAAGGCTGAGACCGAGTTTGATAACATACTGATAAAGAACTAGAAGGAAGTCCAGAAGGAAGAAAGAACAGTCCATCCACAATCCCATCAATTATAGCCTGCAAGTTTGGATCCACATTGGGGCGAAGCTGAGAGAAGAATTCCACTGCACCAATTCCAATCATTTTCTGGGCAGCAGGTGGATGCTAGGATTAGGACAAATAACTGACAAAGTTAGCCTGAAGAGTCTCAAGGTTTCAGTTGCTAGGTTTGGGGTTTTTTTTGGGGGGGGGCAGGGGTAGGAAAGGAAAAACTGAGTTGTAATGAAAACTTAAGTTAGATTTTGCCTTTATTTGTTTAGACCATCCATCACTATCAAGGATGGGATTTTTTTTTCCCTCTGCATAGCTGCTATTTAGTGATTAAAACACAAGGAATGTAAGAATCCAAGATCTCTGAAATTCCTGTAACGTTTTCTCAACTTTTTTAAAATAAGTTGCACCATTGTTCAAATCTTCACTTTCCAGGAACAGTGCAAGTGCTTAGCCGAAATCACATTCCAAAGAAGAAATTAAACACTAAGTGAGAAACTGAAGAAGCAGAGGAACTAAAGTAGAAACCCAGAAAAGAATGATTTTTTTTTTTCAGCTATCCCTCTGATCCATTAGAAGTCACTCAATTTGTTTTCATTTCTGCCACATGTGTGGTTTTATTATTCATGTCTTTATAAAACACTAAAAATCTCATTACATGGAGCTACAAAAGCAAATAATATCCAGTTTTATTTAGCTTTAGCATGCTAAAGACATATAGTTTAAATGCAAATAAATGTTAGTATGTCATACCTTGATCAAGATGTTCACAAAATTTAGTATTTCCTCTTTCATTGGTACAACTGGAAAATTGAACCACTCCAAAAGGTTAAGGAAAAGCACTTTTTCATGGACCAGATCAGCATATGAAATCAAGTTATGATCCAATTTAAACAGAATAGTCTTCAGAGATCGTTCTCTTATCTCTGCCAGTTCGTGACCTGTCCCCCCCCCCAAAAAAAGATTAAAAACCCCATGAAATCACCTGACACAACTTATTTCTTATTTGGACAAACAGAATACTGTCAAAGATGTGTGAAAAAGCTGGCTTTTATGCTGTCAGTATTATGCTTACCAGGAAGAGAAACATGATTGCACTCACCAGCAGTAAGATAATCAAGTACGTCTGCCCGGTGCAAAAGTGTGAAATTCTAAAAAATACACTGATATAATCTGATGCTAAGGGTAAAACATGAGGATGGCCTTTTTCTTGAAGCACACAATTCTGAAAACTTCTACCACAGTACACTGCGGATACCGAAAGCTGCCACGGACTCACAAATCGGACAAAAAATCTATCCAAGCCTATCGAATCGACAGGCACCCTTTCTGAAGGGGAAAGCCTTCGGCGTTTCCTAGGGAAGCACCACCGTGTGTCACTGTCCCCTCCCACGTCTGCAGCGGGGAGAAGAGTGGAAAAGCACAGGGCGGAAAGCTGGCGAGGCGTCCGGGGTGGGGGGGCGGCCGTGTGGACGCGGAGGCCGGGCAGGGACTGCCGCTCTCCGCGACTGCCGAGGAAGGAAGGAAGCAGCCCCCCCGCTCCCTCCCAGGCCAGCGGCCGGGCTCCCACACGCAACCGACGGGCCCGTTTCACGGGTGAAACCCCCACAGCGCTGTAGGCGGGCGGGGAGCAGGCCCCTCGCCGCCCCCCACACAGACGCAGCCCCGCGGAGGGGTCGGGAAGGCCCCGGCGCCCCTCGGCAGCCGAGCCCGCTGCCCCGGGAGGGAGAAGGGAGCCGTTACCCAGCTTCCTGACGAGCGACGACAACTCCATCGCGCCCCTCTCCCCGCAAGCATTCAACCGCCGCGCCGATTCCGCCGCCAGCCCGCCCCGCCGGGCCAACGGCAGCCGTGGTGCACCTTGGGAAACGTAGTCCGCCTCCCTTCCCCTTTATGGCCCGCCACGGGCGCACAAGGGACTACAACTCCCATGCGGCCCCGCGCCGAGCCCGCTCGGCCCGCTACGGCAGCCGGCGCGGCGGGTGCGGAGGCCTGAGGGCGAGAAACCGCCCCTGCAGTGTAAAAATCCGCGTATCCCCACTTGTAGGGCTCCGAGTGCGGCACCCGGGTGACGAGGTGGTGGTCCGGGGGGGTTAGTTCCCCCGAAGCCGGACGGGCTGCCCGTCTGGCAGCGCTGGGGGTGGTAAACATGTGAAGAGCAGCTGCCGTTCTCTGCCCGGAGAGGGCCTGTGGCCTTGGTGGTCGGCCTGTCGCGGGGGTGTGAGCTTCGCACGCATCTGTAGCACGATGGATTGTCGTGTCTTAAATTCTGCCGTCGTTCTTCGACGCGTATTTGCAACATCGACTTCTGCAAAGACCGAATTTTTTTTTGTTTTTTTTGCTGTCGCAGTCGAGTCATGATGTGTTTCTTCATCCTTCAGTGCCTGCATGGCCCTGATTTGGAAGCCAGGGAACGATTTCTGTGTGTAGCAATAACTGAGTATTTGCGAATGTTTCTTTGCTGTGTCTGACAGCCCTCTGGACATAGCTCTTGCTGGCTCGAGTAAAGCAAATGGATGAGGGGGTGAAGGAGGAGGTGGATCACGAGGGGTTTTCGTTTTTCTTTTTTATGTAACCCAGACTCCAGAGTTACACTGCTTTGTTTGTAGGACAAGGCAATTCCCCAAACCAGAGTTTCTTAAACATATCATAAAGACGAATGGTACATCATAGGTCGTCTGACCAGAGGGCTGATCTTATTTTTGAAAGATTGTGCTTGCCATCATAGTGGGAAAAAATATATTGATGATAGGTGAACAAGCGACGGACATTGTTGTGTGTATATGCTCATAAGTTTTTGCGTGTAACTGCAAGTGCGCAAAAGAAGATGGCCTTGTAATCTTCACGATTTCTTTTTTATATCACGTATTGCATGAGAAAGTACATTTTTATCAGCACCCAACAAAAATGTGAAAAGTGCAGTACAGTATATGCAAATGATTTCTAAAAGGATGTAGGTCACTGCCCTCTCAGCTTATGTCTAATTGTTTTTCCACCCTGGTCTCCATCGCTGTGCTATTCTTTCACGGTAAACTTACATTAATGTCCTCCATCTGCTGTATCAAGGTTGTACTAAAGTTTTAATTGCAACTCAGAACTGTCCATCGTTTTGCAAGACAGTATTTCTATCTGTGGAGCAATAAAACAAAGGGATTTTATTAAGCTAATTATAAATGCACTATGATTGCTGCAATGAGGGGTTTTTTTCCACAAGAGGCTCAACTCACATGGATCTATCAGTGCTTTTCAAGAGCAGTTACAAAAGAAGCATCACTGACTGAGTAAAAATTCCTTTTAGCTGTGCACGATATGCTCATGTAATGAAATACTAAAAGAGCTCTAATCAGATGCGCACAGGGCAGCTCACATTTCCCCAATAGGACTGGTGGGAACTTTATGAGACCCCATATGAGACTCACGATAATAATAGAATGGATTTGTATCTCATTTGTCCAGCAAGGAGAAGGAACTGTTGAAGCAGTCATTTCCCAAAATAGACTAAATAAAAACATTTCTTCAGGTGGAAGAGATGCATCATTCACATCTACAGGACTGTTCGATCCAGGTCCTCCTCACCTCTTTAAATATGGTCAATCTATATTGCATCAGAAAAACAAATGTTTTCTTACACTGTCTTCAGTGTCTGAATTAATAGCTATATGAACGATTCATAGAGTTGTTGCCAACACACAGGTGACACATACACTCTCCATGGCTAATATATTCCTGCACTGTAAGTGTTGGCATTTTATCCAGATTTTCTTAACCAAAGGCCTAATTAAGTTCAACTTAAAAAAATATTCCTAACCTTGAAGAGCAGCTTCAATTTTGCTGCTCTTGTTTTAGACCAGAAAAGGGGGTAATTGTGTACCCAAAACAGTGATCCAGGAGCACGCTGTATCAGCTGGTGCAATATATTTTATGCTATCATGGCTCAAGACTGGTATTCAAGATGATCACTAGTAATCAAATTTTCATTGTTACAAACAGAGGAGAGATATGTTAAGGGCAAAGGGTATATCTCAAAAAAACCCAAACCCCCCAAAACCCAAACAAAAATCACCAACCTTTTACTGGATGTTAAAAACGAAAAAAAATGGTGGATGGGTTCAATAATTATTGTTGGCATTGTGAGGCAACCTAAATAGCAGAAGACTAGTCTCTCATTACTGGGAGTGCTGATTCCCTCTGCGTCTGTGTCTCCTGTTTTGAACTCCCACTAGTGCCTCCGCTTTCCCTCTTACCTGCTTGTTCCTATTAGCTTGCAGATTGCCAGAACTGCTTCTGAAGCCAGTTTGACTTTTTCCTCTCCGGTGGCATTATTTAATGTGGACGTCTCTTCTACCATTTATATTCTTACTGATCTGCAGTCAAAATGTGTAGGAGTACCACCACTGGGGAAATTAGTCACTGAATCTCATTTACATTGTCCCTCGTTGCTTCCTTACTGCACTCTATGTAAGATGAACTTTAAAGAGCTGCCTACTCCTGTCTCCTCACAAGCTTGGCTTCTATAATTCCAATAATTTTTTTTAATCTCTTCTGTATCAGTTGGGTTCTATCTCAATAAATTGATGATAGGTGGACAAGTAGTGGACATTGTTGTGTGTCTATGCTCATCAAGTTTTTGCATGTAACTGCAGGTGCACAAATGAAGGCGGCCTTGTAATCTTCACAGTTTTGTGAAGATTTTTTGACAAAAGCCACCTTTTAGCACTTTTAATATGGGATGCTTTGTAACTTTTAAATTTCCCTTCAGTTAAATGTTGTAGAGAGAGATGAGCTTGAAAAAACTTTTTCTGAGTCTTTTTTAAGAGTTTTCAATCTCCTTTTATTTATCATTTCTGTGATTCATTCATTGCAGGATGAAGTCTTATTATCTCTGCATTCTTTTCTCAAAGCTGTCTATTCACAACTTTTTTTCCTTTCCTTACTGCTTTTGAGTTCCATCCTTTTACATTCCTAAAGTTCTCTGAAGATCAACATATCAAGGACTCTCTCTGACAGGGTCTTGATACCATTTTTGATAATATCCTTACAGTACTTCTGAGCTTAACTGTTGCAACTTCTAATTCTCTGTGAATTTCCTGCTCTCTGGCTCTTTGCGTACGTCAAAGAGCAGCAACCTTACGAAGAAACATCAGGGCATGTCAGATGCCAAAAACATGAATTCCAGGTGCTTCTTTGAAGGGAACACCAAATAAGGACTGCAATGCCCAAACCTCACTGACTGGTATAGTTAAAATGAACCTTACGACTTGCCAGCTGAAAGAAGATCGCAAAAAGGAAGGAAAGAAAACAAAGAGAGTGAGAACATTGGGAATGGAAGGAGGCAGAAATGGACAAGAGAGTTTAGATGAGGAACTCCCCAGCTGAGAAAATTATCTCTGCATATTGACCATCTTCTCAATCTGCCTCTCGATTCATTTCAGAGTCCACTTAAAAGTATCGTTGCCTGCCCTGAAGGCCTTTGCTTGCTGTCACCCCCAGCTTTCTCGTCCTTCTGTGTTTGCTAGCTGCTATTGGTAAAAAAGTACACCGGTATCTAAAATTAATAAAACCCCCTGTTCGTTACCTATATAGGCAGTCCATACTGGACCTACTGCATATGCACAATAAAGACAACCTGGGCATATGCAGTAGCTGTGTGTTTATTGCTTTGACTACCAGATTCCTGAAATTAGTATTCAAAATCAGTAGGATGATAGCAGACTTGTAAAGGTTTTCTGTAAACATCAGTGGAGCTGCATGTCTAAAAACCCTTTCCTTTGTGCTTTCTGCAGCAAGGAACAGCATTTTATTATTGCATTGTCTTAAAGATTGTAATAAGATTTAAACAGGTGCTTTAATGTGAATTCCTGAATTTTACTGCTTCCAAATCAGGTACATAATACCCAACCTAAGTACGTTACAAATGTTTGTGTTTGCAGCCGTGCAAATGCAAATTTGGAAGCTCATTTATGATATTATTAATTTATTGTTTATATTTTCATCCCTAGTGAGACTTTCTAATTTCTCTGTTTTCCTTTTATATTTTTCATTTAACTGGATCTATCTTCTGTGCTAAATTGCATATGCAGATATGCAATTGACTTACAGAGTGGTGCAGAAAAAAACACGTGCATCTAAAAAATTGCTAGACAATTTAATTTCATACAGATTATTGTATTTGGTGGGTCAGTCAATATCAATATAAATGTCTACCATGAAACTGCAAAACAAAAGGAGTTTAAAAAACCTAAGTGAGAAAATCTGTCTTCCGTGATGTTTGTTTAAAACGCATAAAAGCACATTTTTACACCACGGGTAATGAACTTGTGGAGGTTGTCAATGCAAGTAGTACCAGTAAACCCCCCAAAAGATTAGACAATTTAACGGAGAACAGGCCCATGGACACTAGAGGCAGAGGCAGGGATGTGCCCGCTGACATTCCAAGGCAGCAGCTGTGGTCTCTGGGCTGGACGGACGGACGGACCGGAGAAAGCAGCTCTCCCCCAGCAGTGTCTCTGGTCGTCACTTGGGGACAGCGAGATCAGTCTCCCCTGGTAAGACTTCTTACTCTCATCTGATGTGTGAATTTAGTTCCCAGCAAAGCAAACATACCGGGACCAGAAAGTGAATACGATTTTGGGAATGCAGACAAATAGGATTATTAGCCTTTACAACTCTGAAAAGAGCCTCCTGCTTTTAGCATTTGTCAGATTCCAAACCTTTCAAAAGAGACATCTAGCCCACAGATTTTTAATGACCTTTTCACAGGTAGTAAGCATCTTCTTCCCTCAGAAATATAAAGCCAAATTAAACTGAATGTTGGCATGTTTTGGGGTTCTTTTTTTGCCAAAATGAAAAGGCTGGATTAAACTGCCATGAATTGTATCTGCATCCGCTTCACAGAAAGAGCTGGCAAGGCCGTGCCTAACATATGTAAGTAGTTTGCTTTTTTTGAGGGCACAGAGCAGTACACATGATTTCTGGCTCAGGGCGCATAATTACTACATATATTTTCCCTTTTATAAACAAATTCTAGTTATATCATTTAAAATTAATAAACCACTCTGATAAAACCCTTGAAGTTATTAAAACATCTAGCATTTTAGTTTGTATCAAGGCACTTCTTTACTACTTTCAGATAATTTAGCCCATTGTTTAGTGCGCTTACTTTGTAAAGACAGTTTATTCTAAAGGGAGCTTCTTCTGTAGTTTATTGCTTGGATAATTTTAAACATCTCAAGATGATCTACAGTTCTAGAAAACAATATATTCTTGAGAACTGTTAAATTGTCATGGGTGTTACTCTGTTTTGCTAATACTAATGCTGTACATCATTGCAAAGGATGAAAACATTTCAGTAATCAGTTCTTGGGTTTGGAAGATATTCCCATTTTAGCCAATATTATGACATTTTTGTTTTTATTCTGATGTAACTGTAATTAAATTACCAAGTCTAGGTCAAAACAGGAAATAATTCTTCTTAAAATACTGATGGAGTAATCATTTTGTATCATGTTAATTTATGGACTTGTAAAAACTTCGGGTGACATTAATAAAGCTCAATATAATTTTGAATATTATTACTGTTAATTAGCAATAATAGTATCTGCAAGCTGCATAATACTCTTTATTTGCCTCAGAAAGTGAGTTTTCCAAACTCATGTCATTACCCCTACGCACCTCAGCCACATAGTCATATTCACAAGTCTGGCCATTAATTAGCCATCACACTTACTTCAGAGTCTCTGAGTTACAGAAGAAAAGAGAAGCCAGTGCTCAGTGCATCCCATTTAATACTTTTCTCCAATGTTAACTTTCCCTTAGAATTAATAAATAACAAAAAAAGGTGCCAAAGAAAGAGGAAATCAGATTCTCTTTCCATTCTGTCTTTTCAATAATCTACCAAGTTCCTCAAAATTATGGTTCTCGGCATACAAATAAGAGGTGGCCTGCTGTTCACACACAGGGTTTGCATCCTCCAAACACTGTAGATTCACATCAGGCAGAAAGGACAAGAGGGAGAAAATTACTGAGGCAACTATTGTAGTGTAAATTGTGTCCTGGGTTGAGTAGGGCACAATTTCTGAAAAGAAAGATAGAGATGTTCATACAGCAGTGATTTGGCTTGAGATGCAGTTGGAATTGTGTATTTTACGTTTCTCGACTTTTCTAGGTTTTGGAGAAATGTTGAAAATACAATAGTCTTATGCTGAAATATTTGACAATGGACTTAGATGCTCTTTATCTCATGTTCAAGTGGAAGAAATAGATTGGGAAAATTTTCTCTCATCAAGATCCTCAAAATTATAAAAATATTTATATTTCTATCTTGAACAAAATTGCAAAGTGGTATATGTGGGAATTCCAGATTGAGACTTACATTTTTATATAGATTGTCCCTAACACAGATCTGATTTCTTGATTTCTCGTGTGTCTTTCCTAGACTTTGAAACTGAATCTTGGATTCCAGGTACCTTTCAATACCATTCCTTGTCCTCTAAATATTGCTATTGCCATTTCATTTGTTACTGCATGTTTTTATATAGGCACAGTAACTTTTAGAGACCTTAATACTGCATATTTCTCAGTTGCTGTTTGTGAAGGCAGCAGAAAGTCACATGGCTTGTCCTTGCCCACAAATCTGACATCATGACATCTGCAAGAGCCGTAACTGCCTGAACATTCTTGGACAGTAACGTGCACAATGTGAGACTATCATTTTTTGGCAAGCTTTCAGAGCTTGTTAGGACAATTAAAGTCTTGGAATAATATGTATATTTTTATGACTACAGATCTTAAAGGTAAGGTATTTGTTTCTGATAATTTGATCTGTAAATTGATCTAAACTATTTTATATAATTGTCATTCAGTTGTATTCCTTACTGTGTTTTCCCACTCAGCGTCATATCTCCCTCCAAACTGCTAAAAACTGAAGACTGTCAGCCGGTGTGTTTTGAATGGCAACTCTTACTTTTTTTTTTTTTTTGATCCCATAAGCACTTTTTTGAAAGCATCATACTCAAATTCACCCATAGCACTTGTAAGAGATACAGTGTATGCGGGAAACCTATTTTCTGTACAAAACTTCAGTTCTGTCTTTAAAAACAGGCATTTTTCCAAATATCCTGAGAACATTTTT
Organism: Harpia harpyja; assembly: GCF_026419915.1. NCBI lineage: Eukaryota > Metazoa > Chordata > Aves > Accipitriformes > Accipitridae > Harpia > Harpia harpyja. The sequence continues at coordinate 15,140,665 of NC_068944.1, read as the reverse complement.
CAGAAGTCAGTTTGAAAATGTAACCATATGTGTGCCTTCACCTAGTCACATTTTCTTAGTGAACTGACAAAAATAAGTTTTAGCTAATGTCACCCTGCTAAGTCAGAGTAGCTGCCAAGCAGCGAGCTGGATGGACCATATTCTGCCTCCAGATTTAACCACAAGGCTGATTATTAGCAAGATTGAGTCTCTCCAGTCTTCAGTGGCGGTAGGCAAGGAATGATAGACAGAGGAGAGGGGACGTGGTTCATGTGCAGGTAGCTGAATGCACTCTGTTCATGTACTGGCATGTGTAGCCTGAGAGGATAAATGAGACATCGACAGAGAGACTCCTAGCAGAGCTGCCAACTTGTCATTTTTACAATTTTTTCTGATCATCATTTCATTTGGTTAACATGCTAAATATAAAACACAGGAGCTTCAGTCTCACTCGGTGAAGAAGAGGTCACATGTTAAAATGCTGAAGCTTAGATGTCAGCACTACTTAAAAAGGCAAAACAATCCCAAGACCTATGTTTCACCAGCACTACAGGTTTATATACATATATATGTATACGTATATGTGTAAGTAACACAAGGAGAAGATTTCCACTAAGTCTCTCTTCACCTGTCTCTGATTTCCACCTTCTTTTACCTCTGATATTGCCAGGGCTGTCCAAAGGAGTGAATTATCTGACGGCATGCATTATCTGAGGATTTATTTTCAAATGCAGGCACTTTTAAGGGATGTTAGTAATCTGAAGTATTCATAAGTGTGAAAATATGGAAAGCTTTCTGCTATTATCAATGAGTCAGTTTTAATTGGTTTTCAAAGTGTAAATGACAAAAATTTTTATTTTTGCAATCACTGGCAATGCCTTTTTCTGGTTTCTTATAGGAAAACTTTATTAATAGCATCCTAAAGATATGAGATATATGACACATGCTGGGCTAAAAATATTTTTATTCAGTACTGAATTCTTTACCATCTTGGTTCGCACATTCGTCTTAATCTAACGAGTAGCAAATTTCATACAAAATATGCGAGTTTGAATGTAAGAGTGATAAAATTATAAGATGTTTTAATTTTCATTTTTTCATGAAAAAGTATTTCTGTTTACAGGCAGTATCTAAACGTTCCAAATCCCTATATTTAGTAAAGAAAAATACACTGTTTTTTTAATGAATGGTGGCCATTAGGAGAGCTACCACGGTTTTGTTGGACAATATTTCGATTCTTCAGTTTATGGGACAGAAATCTGTGTTTCCTAACGTAATGATATTTTTGAAGGGTTTTTTTACTTTTTTTTTTTTAGTGATTTAAATTCTACATATTGCATGTAGGCGATAGCAAAAGGGCCACCTGGCCATATATACATTCAAATTGCTAATGTCAGGGGCAGAGGAAAGAGTAACCCAGTATCTATCTATTGCTTTGTTCACTGCCTGAAGGAAGCAGCTGTATACTTATCTCTAAGACAGACATTTATTATAAAAACATTCCTTGAAATTATCTCTCAGTTTGCACTAAGCAAATATTCTCCACAGACACTGAAAGAAACCTGGATTAGACAGCTATAGAAGAGGTCCAGCCAGCCTAAAGTAGTTCAACAGCTCTTTTAATAAGAAGGCTGTAGGTGAAGAATGTGAATATCGTTTCCAGTGCCAGCAGGTCTCTCTTTACAATTTAATTAGCTCTATGATTAGAAAATAACTAATGTAATTAGGAATCTGTTTAAGCTGTGCGACCCTTTCGGAAAGCAGCGTGTAGATTCTCTTTTACTAGTGCTAGATAATCGTTTGTCCAATATGAGCCACAAATCACTTTGTTAGATCTCAATGTTGTCATTCTCTCAAGTCAGGGGTCTATTACTGGCTCACACTTTAGCAGAAAGATGACCGTGGGTTCATATCACCTCACTATGTATGGATTAAACAGCATTTAGCTGGTGATGCTTCAGAACAAGATGTTTGGTCCCAGATTGTGCCTCCTTAGATTTCTCTTTTAGCTCCAAGCCACCCATTTAACTGTCTGAAACTGTATGGCTTGTATGTAGACATCTCTCAGTGAAATAAGCAGCTGTTGGCTAGCATTTCTCCATAAGTGTATGCATAGGAATGAAGGTAAAGAATAGCATATTGCCCTGGTTTCAGCTGGGATAGAGTTAACTTTCTTTCTAGTAACTGGTACAGTGCTGTGTTTTGGGTTCAGTATGAGAAGACTGTTGATAACACTGATGTTTTCAGTTGTTGCTAAGTTGTGTTTAGGCTAAATTGAGGATTTCTCAGCTTCTCATGCCCAGCCAGCAAGAAGGCTGGAGGGGCACAAGAAGTTGGGAGGGGACACAGCCAGGGCAGCTGACCCAAACTGACCAAAGGGGTATTCCATGCCATGTGACATCATGCCCAGTATATAAACTGGGGGGAGCTGGCCTGGGGTGGGGTGTGGAATCGCTGCTCGGGAACTAACTGGGCATCGGTCAGCGAGTGGTGAGCAATTGCATTGTGCATCACTTGTTTTGTATATTCCAGTCCTTTTATTATTATTGTAATTTTATTATTGTTATTATCATTATTAGTTTCTTCCTTTCTGTTCTATTAAACTGTTCTTATCTCAACCCACGAGTTTTACTTGTTTTTTTTCCAGATTCTCTCCCCCATCCCACTGGGTGGGGGGGAAGTGAGTGAGCAGCTGCGTGGTGCTTAGTTACCAGCTGGGGTTAAACGACAACACGTATTCTTCTGTTTCCTTATTTTGCTCTATTCAGAACTTCTTGTATTTCATCAGGACCTGTCAAAAGTGGTAACAGAAACCTGATTAGTGGTGGGCAGTAGCCTTAACACTGTTGAAGCGATGATGCTGTTTGTACGCAGATGTCAGCAGAGCGGGACTGGTGTAGGAGAAGGTGTGCACAGCTCTGCGTAAGGGCAGCGGCAGCAGCTGCTGTGTGTGCCCTCCCAGCACAACAGGGAGCATCGCTGGGAACTGTTATTAGCGTACAGCTCATCTTCCTCACTGCTAGCGTGAGGTCAAAACTGCAATCTAGCCCCAAATTACTGCCCGATAGGTTGTACACTCTAAAATGACATGATCCTGCTCTGCTTCAGCTGCAGCGTATTTCTGCCTGAAGACCAGCTGCAGCCTCACTGCTGTGTGTTTATAGACACCCACTACTTGACATGCTGTTTACAGTGCATGACAACTAATGAAAAAGGGTTTAATTAAATCTTTTTAGGTTTTTTTTCGGTTCTGTTTTTAAAGGATATGTTCTAAAAATGGAGACATTTTTAGGGCACCCCTCTGAGCAATCTGAGCCACTATACAAGGGACTGGTGATGCAGACCAGCCTGCTTTTCTTTGCCCCAAGGACTGAAGTGCAGCAGAAGCAGGACCTGGGAAAATGGGAAACTCTCTGAGATATGCTATAGGTAGAAGCATGTTTTAGCCGTGACACCAGAAGATACTTGGAAGCCGAGGAATCTTCATCAACTTCTATTTGGCCACTAGGTATATTATCAGAATGGAGTGTCTTCAGTGGGGAGGAAAAATAAAACCTAACCAAAAAAAAGCTTGTCAGTATCCCTTACAGACGTTTTTCAGATCTCATATATTAAGCCAGCAATTATCATTAATTCATCCTGCAACCTTTCAAAATAGTTTTTCAAAATACCTCATGAATACTCCGGAGCTTGCTGGATTCCTGCTTTTCTTTCTACACCCAGACATCCCTGATGCAAGTAGCAAAGCCTGGGACACTTGGTAAAAAGCAGAGTAGAATTTACTCACAGTCTGCAGGCAGTCAGAAGGAAAACTGATTTCCTGCATGTCCCCTTGAGGAATATTATGGGAAAACTTAATGAAGTAAATGACTTCACTGGTACAGTAACTGTCTTAAGACAAAGTACCAAAGCAAGCAATGCGTGACCTGTAACACTAACAAAAGAGAGGATAGAACCATCCTTTAGCTCCTCAAAGGCTGTAGATTTTCTACGAAATATCTTTCTAACCATGAAATGATGGTTTAGGGCTCAGAGATTTCATAAGCAGCTAAGAGAGCTAGACATCCCATTCCTGTTAGTGATAAGGAAACTGGGCACTCAGTGTTGCTAGGCAGTTTTGCAACATCCACATCTAGGAATTACAAATGAGAAAGTCTGGAAAGTCTTCCAGTTCATTTTTGCATTGAAGGGAAGAATGTCCTGTCCGGTATTTATGAAGGCTTTACTTAGCCTACTCTGACTGTTTCTAATTATTTTTTACTTTTGACTTGTGTAATTATTCTGAACTCTTTCTTTTGCTTTATGTATTTTTGACTAAAGATTAATCTTATTTTTCTGCATTCCATTTTGCATACTTACATTTTCATTCCTGACAGACAACAGACTATTTATACTCCTCTGATTCTAACACCCTTTATATATTTATCAATGGGTAGCATGTTGTTTCAAACCATCTTTCCCCATGCATTTTCTACAGGTATTCATTTTTATTCATTTTCTTAATACATCAGGTTCTAGAAGCTTTTCCTTCTCTAAACAAATTCGGGATTAATCGATGTGATTTACAAGCTGTAGTACATAAAAAAGCAAGCCCACTGACACCACTACGAATTGCACACAGAAGTTGAAACCTTGGTCCGGTTAAGTCATGGGTGATTTTTACTGACTCTAAATGTAGTCAGGTCAAAGGGTTATTTTAAATTATTGACAAATGACCAGCATAAGATGTATATATATATTGGTTATTTTCCAAAAAGAACCTAGTTCTTTACTCTTAAGAGCTTAGGTTTCCCTGTTAAACATTTTGCTGGCCGTTCAGAAAGAAAGAACTGTCAAATCCTAATACCAAAATACTAGTACTCAGAACAGAGGGAGAAAAATGTCCCTTAACAAGCCTCAACACTACTCAGTCCCAAACTATTTCTGATCAAGTCAGAGATGATTTAAGCAATATTTTACAACTAATTTTTAAAATGTTTTCCAGATCTGAGGCCTTATATGATAAACGTTCACACTGAAATTGTTTGACAATTACCAGCTTCAAAAAGCAGAGCTTAATAGGGTGACACTGAGATAACCCCAGCTATTCTGCTGCTTCTAAGATAAAATGATATATTACAATAAAATATACAGTTACATTTACAGTTCCTTCTGAGAAAATGAGCAGTAATTCACTACTAAAGAAATTCCGCTGACTTCATAAGCTGTGAAGGCGTGAGTGCTCTGTGAAAGAATGCCGCTAGAAATCCAAGAAGATCCTGTTACTTCAATATTTCATCACAAGTTATTTGTTATTGATGTGACAGTTTTCATAGTTAGCACAGCAAGCTATCTCATTCAGCAGCACTAAAATGTCCTTTTCTAGAAGAGACCCTGTCCTTGTGCGTGAAGGCTATTTCACTAAAACACGCAGGCGTGAGGGTGCGCACACACGTACTGTCACAGGCGCTTTTTAGTAGCAACCCTCTGCTTATCCTCCAGTCTTAAGTCTGGCTTTTCATTAAACTGCCTGCCTCTGGTTTGCACGTTTTTAAGGAATTATTTTCATAGTTCCCATTGCTTTAAGTTGGTTGAGAAGAGTCAAATACAGCTGTCGACTGAAACGTGTATTTGCCAGGGAGGAGGTACAGGAGGGGATGCCGGGGAGCTGGTCACCACGTGCTGGCTTTGGTCTTAGGCAGAGTCCTGTGCGTTAAGGAAACCTAGGGGTTCAGCTTAGTGTTTGGACAATTTAGGAAGTAGTTGCATCTCCTAAACTCTCAACAGCATTACACAATTATCTTGGTATTTGAGGGAGTAGCAAGACTTCCTCTTTAGATGGAGCATCCCACACTGGGCAAAGCTTTAAATAGATTACCAGGTTTAGATAGGATGTTAACTGAGACATTGATCAGGTATGGTAAATCCTGTCTTGGTATCTTTCCATGACACAAATAAAGCTAGTGTTTTTCTCTCTCTGTTACTCTTTGTTTAATCTGAGATGTTAACATTGCAAATTTTTGACTTTGAAAGATTCTAAACAGTTTTGAAGTTTCAGGCTGCAGTTGTAAAATAGAGTTTTCTAAAGACAACACTCATTCTTTTGATAACAGATGAGTCAGAGAAGAACGTAGACATGGGCTTCTTGCCTGTAAACTTATATTAATAGAACTTCCTTGTTTGAGAAAATTAACTTCAAAAAGAGATACCGGCCCAGTTGAAGTAAACACTCTTAAGTGCCCGGATATGACTAGTTTTGGAAAGAAAAGGTATTGATATTAGAGATAGTTCAGCTTAGCAGTGTATCAGAACAGCTGCAACGAACCGTGCAGCATTTCAGGACACTGAAGTGCACTTTAGTGCTTATTCCCGGCAAATGGCATGGAAACAATTCTTGCAAAATGTGGAAAGATACCATAAGTCTGGATTGCCAGATACATGATCTTTATGGACTATAACTTTTAGTTTGGCTAGAACATTATGACAATGAAAGCAAAAATAAAATACCCTCCTAAGGAATTATGAGCTATCTGATCATAACTAAACCAGATAGAAAATGTCTATGCTTAAATTGCTTCTTTATTTGCATATGGAGGAGCAGGTCAAATTTTTAAAGAAGGTCTGACTCTTGGCTGGGGTAGCGAATTTCAATGAAGGCAAAAAATACAGCACTTTTGTAGATTTATATTGTACCAAAGCACTGAGGTAAGTTTGTAATTGTGTGGAGGGGTTTATCTCCATGCATCACGGAAATCAGTGGGACTATGACTTGAAACTCTGGAAGGGCTGGCCTGGCCTGGCCATTAAACCTAAGAAACAGGAAAATGAGATAAATATATGGTCAATCATACTCAGAATTATACATTTCCTTATATTATTGATTGTATATTATTTAAAAAAAAAAAAATCTAACAAACCAGTATTTGTGCTTCCTTTTTCTATTTTTTTTTTAATAGACATTAATACCCTAGTCTGTGGCATTCCATGTGATTTCATGGCTTGTAAAACCTCTGTTGGAAATCCTAAGCATATGGGAAGGTCCTAAACAGAAAATCCTAATGACTATATTTAACTACATTTATATAACTGACATACATAGGAAAATGTTCCCGGTGATTTTCAAATTAAACTTTTCAAGCCAAAGAAAAGGGGACATCATAGAAACAGTTGTAGTAAGGAAACTGGTTATATGCCTTTCAGTGGAGACTTACTACCCCTCCTCAACTACATATTACTTGTAACAATTTCCATACACATGTAGTGAAAAGACAATAAAACATGGGAACAGGAAGAGCTAGGAATACAGAGAAAGTTATCTTCGTTCGTTACCTTACAGATTATGTAACTCATTTGTAATGTCAAAGTGCTGCATGTCCCACATACGTACATCAATGTACCATAAAATTTTGAAAATTTTTCCTTTACAGTTAACAACATAAAATAGATTAATTTTTTCTTTTACATGGAAATGTCCACAATTAAAAGTCAAACTCAAAGGGACAAATGTTACAAAGCTGTTTGGCTCGGAGTTTATTAAAGTTTTATATAATGCAAACCTATTTTATAAACAACTGCTGAGTCACAAGAAATTATGTAAATTAATACAGAACAAATTTATAAGGTCAAACAGCCCATCTCTGGGCTGTTACAGGATTGTTCTCTACAATCTCCAGTACAGTCCACTTCGTTATCATCAAAAAGAGCAGTTAATATAGTCTGAATTCCCCCTACTACAGATTTTGCATTTAAGTGGATATAACTGTCATGCCTAAATATTTTGCTATTTTAGGTCAACTCCAAAGTGACTAGTGTCCTCCTCCCTGCTTCCCCCATTTTAATATAGCTTAAAGCATCATCTTTAGGGAATAACATATACCCTTTCAGAGGATCTTGACACTTGACAGCAACTGTCTGCACCAGGAATACTCTACAGGACATGCTACACTGAAATCAATCAATGCTGTTAATTTAGTCATATTTAATGCCCTTTAAATGTGTCTTGTGAGAAAATAAAACATGAATGAATATCTAAGAACACTTACGGATTGAAATAAACATGCTTCTCAATGTAAACTTTCTTTTTTTCTTTTTTTTTCTTCTTTTTTTTCCTTTTTTTTTTTTTCTCCCCTGGGGTTTTAACAGCTCTGAACCCTCTGATAACCTGGATTCATACCTTTTCTTCCTTTTTCTCTGCAGGCTTCTCTCCATTGTTTCTTGGGTGCAAGACCCTCATTCCTCCACCGAGGACTGGCTCATTTATTTTTAGATATTCCTGCTATTAATGCCAACAGATGTGGCCAACTGGGGAAAATCGATGCTAACTTCTCGTTTCTTTCTTTGTATCTCAGTCTATTGGTTATTTGCATACATTGTCATGTAGCTGGGTTACAACAATGACTGTCTTAAATGGCACATTGCAGCAGATTTGCATGAATAACAATGACAAGCAGTGAAGGCTCACAAATGGCTTTGTTTGCTAATTTGTAATGTGGAGGTCAGATATAATGGAATCTGACCTTTGAGGGTAAGAGGAATTGCCCGTATGCTGTTCCCAGATCCAGAAACAAAAGCTCTACACATAAAGCGAAGCTATTGTTAAACTGCTGTTACACGGAGAACACTTGATTCTTTATTTCTTTGTTTATTCTGTAAGCCATTTTCTCAAAACTTGGTTACATTGGTGCAAATTGCAACCAAGATCTGCTCTAACTTGGAAGCTCTGTCTCAGCTGAGATAGATAAAAAAAAAAAAAAAGACCAAATTGTTATACGAAATTCCAGTTATTTTTTCAGAAGCTAAAAGTAGTCAAGAATGCGAAATGTCATTTATCCAAGATAAAATTAAAATTAAAGCATGACAAAAGGTATTAATGTTTTGTTTGTTTTCTTCGAGGAATATTAAGTACTGTTTCACTGGGTGAGTATACTTTTATTGGTGTAATTTCATTATTGGAGTAAAGGTAAGATTGCCCTTTGAAAGAAGTAACAAATATGTTCACAGTACGCCTGCATAGGATAGTCCAGTTTCTACAGACAGGCTTTGTGAAAATATTCTTTAGCTTGAATTGATGTTAACTGGAATCCTGAAACTCAAATCATAGCCAACTAGTTGCAGTTTACAGAATTGTGGATTTGGACATCAGAGGACATTATGGTCAGTGAAATAACTATAATTATCAAACTGTATCAATACTAAGGAAAAGACAAATTTAAAAAGTTTTACAAAGCTAACTTTAAGCTAGTTAACACCAAAGTTGTCTGAGAGTCATTTAAAATTCAGGACAAATCTAATAAAGATTTAGATTTCCAAATATTTGTGAACTTGTTGGCAAAGTACACTGAATTTATAGTTCTTGATTTTGTGACATAAGTAAGAAGTTGCTTCAGTTTGTTACATTGCCTTTAATGTATCTTGAAATAGGTGAATTTTTTTGTTATTTTTTAAAAAACTATTACAATTGCAGACTCCTAAACATTATACAGGCTATTATTCTGATTGTTAGGTAGGAAACACCAGTTATAAAAAAATGAATTTTGAATATCAAGGCTTGTAAAATTGCATATTTAATTTTTAACATGGTTGCTTTAGTCCTTCCTGTTTTTTCTGTATAAGTGAAATAGAGTACCATTTAGCTTATGATCTGTATTATTATATAGATTTGATTTTGGATTTAATATAATAAATTCAGATGTCTCTTTTTCCTATGGATAGTACTGGACTTTATTTTGTACATTACTAGTACAGAGATTTATTTTTTTTTAATGCGAGCAGAAGCATTAAACGTGTAGATAGTATCTTTGATAAAGGACTACCATAGATCATTAAGGTTGTAACTTATACCAATTTTCAGAAGAAAAGAGCACGGTGTTGTATACCCAATACTGAAGGAAACTGTTCAGAGGTACAGGATTTCTCCTGTCTGGCTGATGGCTCCTCTCTTGGGATTCTTCCAAAGCTCTATCCTCAGTTTATGTCTTAGGCACTTCATCAGTGTGACAAACAAGAAATTAAGAAAGCTTTTGAAAGCTAATGTCCTCATACTGAAAAATACTTTTTCAAGTATTTTGTAATGACAGAGGAGAAGAGTAGATACCTAAGAGTGTCTGAAGCTTCTGCTTTCTGGTAGCACTCAGCCTGACCTGGTGGGCAAACATCAGACTATGGCACATAATTGTTAAATACCCTCCCCCAAACTAGGCATTTTACAGGGTGAGGGTAGAAGAAGATGTGATAGCTGCTAACTCACAACTGGAATTTATCTGAGTGATGACATGTAGTTTCGTTTTGCAAGCTCAGCATCACCTATCCTATATTACATTAGGTGATATGGCAACCAGAACTCCTCTACCATTCCTGCATTTTTTATTTTTTAAAATATGGAATAACAGCAAACATTTCTGCCATTTCTCAAATCTAGCAAAAGCTTTTAGATTTCCAAAGAAATTTAGTAAGTTCCTTAATACTGGATGGCCAGACAATACATCTCTTCAGTAGAAGAGCAATTTTCTCTGGCAATTTGAAGAAGCCATGAGAAGTTTTGTTAGGAAAAGAAAGCTATGGAATGGCCTGCTGATGAGAAGAGAATGCAGATGGTCTCTGGGTAACTGGAGGTTACCAACTCAGCCAAGACTTCTTTCCCATTTCGTGATACCGCCGATTTCATACTCATGCCCAATGCTATTGCTGACATTCCTCCTGACTTCCCTTTTTACAATGATGTGCTTTCTCCAGATGCCACTCCTCACAGTGCTTAATGCAAAATGATTATCCCTGAAAGGAAAAACTCTGCTCTGTGATCATTGCCATGCCATGAGAAACTACTGTGACAAACTCTGCAGAGGCTGAACAAAGCAACTCGCTCTATAACACAGTGTCAACTAACAGACAGTGACCTCTGCCAGAAAGCAGGCTGAGGGTGGTGGTTTCTCTTCTTTTTATTACTATCTTGGCAGCAGGTTGGAAGAGAGGATGTTTATGATTAGAACTCCAAATATGATCTTGAACCTCGTCAGATAACAACACACTTAATTTTTAACATTAACCCTTTAGCAATGAAATCGGCATCCTTTTCAAACAGATAGCAAAAATGCACAATTTTGCAAAAAGTTTCCTGGCTACAAAATTTTGCAATAATATACTTCATGGTTTTGCAGAATCAGCTTTCTTTTGCTATACATTTCTTCACGATGGATGATATAAATTAATTGGGAACATAAAGTAGACTTCCTGTAAGCTTTAAGAACTGCTCCCCACCAAAAGCCCCCAATCACTTAGTTTCTTCACCTGCATAAAAACGAACTGCATCTCTTGAAAGAATCTGTCGTGAGGAAACCAGATTTAGCTATTTAGAGACAAAAGAGCTGAGTAGCTTGTATCTATATTTGATTCTGTGCTTCTAGACAGTTAAAAAAAATCCAGACCTGATGCTTACACTGTTAAACTTTTCCCACAGTTTTACAAGAACTGACAAGGTCACAGCCTGAGGTAGTATGGTTGCCAGATGTCACACCATTAGTTACAATCTTAGACAGAATAGGTGTAAGTAGGGAGAAGCAAGACTTAAAATAACTCTTCATGCAATATTTTTCCTGCCAATGCTTTTCTAACATCGTAAGCACTATTTCTTATTTTGTACTGTTAGGTGGATCTCAATATTTTTATTTAACAGAAATTAAGTATTTAACTCAGTTTATAGGTCAGTGGAAAAAACTGTAGCTATTTATCCTAGACAAACTGTGTTTTTAATTATCAAGCTTTTAATAGGAAAAAAGCCCTTGACCACGTCAGATCCTACCAATGACATATGATTTCTTTGAACTGAACATTTGCGCAATCACTTTCAGCTATATTTGTTATCCATCTCACTTTAATATATTGTGTTCAATAGAAAGTATAGGGTTTTTTTAAGGGGAGGCAATATTTTTTCAGAACACCTCTCTTACCTTTGGAAGTCACTTTCTCAGACTGGGATGCACATAAATAAATCATTGCCTCACTTCATTGGCTTTTGATGCAAGTTTTCTACAGGTCATTCTTCACTGAATGAAAGCTATATATCTTTACTAGCAAGCTTGGTAATGTCAAGCTGATGGTGGTCAGTTGTTCTGAAGCTTCCAGAGAGAAACTGGAAAATTGCAAGTCATTTTCTATACTTTTGCTTTTGCTCAGCCTGTCTCTCCTGGACTGTATATTCTTATTTCTCAAATAAGGTTTAGTACGGGGAACGATTTTACCTGCTGTCCTGGTTTTGACTGGGACAGAGTTAATTTTCTTCCTAGTAGCTGGTACAGTGCTGTGTTTTGGATTTAGTGTGAGAATACTGTTGCTAACACACTGATGTTTTAGTTGTCGCTAAGTAGCACTTATCCTAAGTTAAGGATTTTTGAGTTTCCCATGCTCTGCCAGTGAGGAGGTGCACAAGAAGCTGGGAGGGAGCATGGCCAGGACAGCTGACCTGAACTAGGCAAAGGGGTATTCCATACCATAGGACATCATGCTCAGTATATAAACTGGGGGGAGCTGGCCAGGAGGGGCGGATCGCAGCTCGGGCATCAGTCAGCAGGTAGTGAGCAATTGCATTGTGCATCACTTGTCTTTTCTTGGTGGGTTTTTTTTTTTTCATTTTAAAAATTTTATTTTATTATATTCCTTTTCATTACTATTATTATTATTATTATTATTACAGTTAGTATTGCATTTTATTTTACTTTAGTTATTAAATCGTTCTTATCTCAACCCACAAGTTTTACTTTTTTTTTTTCTCCCAATTCTCTCCCCCATCCCACTGGGTGGGGGGAAGTGAGCGAGCGGCTGTGTGGTGCTTAGTTGCCGGCTGGGCTTGAACCATGACACCTGCTGAAAGTCTGCTAGAAGTTACTCTTCATTATAAAATAAAGTTACACTTACTGAAACAAGCAGGTCAAATTTTCTTCTATAAGAAAATCAGTGATGCAAAAAGAAGAAAATAACTTGTACAGGGAAATGCATATATGTGGAAATATATAGTCTGTATCTGTATCCTGTTTGCAAAAAAGTGCTGTTCCTTATAGCGCTGTATTCAACTAATTGTATGCACCTGCATAGATATGTAAAGGGATAAAAAAACATTTAACAGTATTCTACCATACAGCTACTATTTCCCTCTATTTTGCAGCAGAATGGTGGAAGCCAAGGTCTGACACATTTCACAGCATGGCTAGTGCTGTTACACCAGTGGACTCAGGAAAATATATACTGCTTGGTATGGATCTGATGCAGCGGAAAATGCTAGACTGGAAAGCAAGTCTGTAAATCATTGTACCCGATCACCAAAACCACATCTAACCATAGACGTTTAATACAGGAAAGCCTATAAAAACATCCATTCCTCTTCCAACATGCTCTCCAAATCATCCTTAACCAGGCAAATGAGAAACTTCTAGCACCAGGAACAATAAAAATTGTGGTATTATTAAACAGTAAATCTGAAATTTGAAATAAGGAAATGAGCAAGACTGACTTCATAACATTTAAAACTATTAAATATTATTGCTCTTTGATGTGTTTAAGTCTGGTAAACTATACATAACAGTGTCATTCACCCTTACACACAGAGTACCATCATTAAAAATTCAGGTCAAAGTAATATAGAAATTATTGCATTGCCAAAAAAAAAAAAGGAAAGAAGAAAAGTCTTGTAAATAGACTGACCAATGTAACACATTCAGTGTCACGGCGAGGGAGGTAGCCCATGTATGAGACCCTAGTAGACCACTGCATGTAAGTAAATAGTTGTTCTATGTCTGTTTTCACATGGTGTTCATTAGAAAAACAAAAGAAGTGCCTCCGGCAGTTTTTCCTTAGAAGCAGACAATACAGCTTTTGTCTTTTGAATCTGCATAAGAGAGTCACAGACTGAAAAAATGTCTAAGTTTCCCCTGTGAATTAATGATATCTAAAAATAACAAGAATGAAATGTGTTTTGGTTATTAGATGAATGCTAAAGTGTAAGTAATGCCCTATTAAATTTCATTCTTAGAGAAGAATGACCCTTTTCAGATGCATTGCCTATTTGCTTAGGGCAATCTTGCTAAGAAACGTAACAGTAAATTATCATATACAAATTAAACTTTGATATGAAGGGGGTCCTTAGAGAGCTGGTGAGAACTACCTGCATATAAATAGTTACAATATGGTACGGAGGAATCTAGTGACTTACAGGGTAGTGATAGGTAGAGCAGTATAAGCTACTACAGAGAAATAAAGTTACCATAATCGTTATCTTATGTGCCAGTAGCCTGAAAGTTTTCATGGCAAGGCTTACATTCACTTTTCTGTTGCACCAGTGATGGATTAGTAAATGATTGGCTGGAAACAGACTCTCCGCTAGTATCAATTAGTGTAATTTCACTGAAAGGAATCGGTTGTCATCAAAGATCAGCCATTTAGCAGACTGGAAAATCTGAAATCACTGAGCATTCCCAGAAGAGTCCTCCCCTGGCGTAGAGTGACTAGATAAAGTTTATGAATGAGGTTCCTTCTAGAATCCTTTATAGAATTTTTCCTATAAATGCTTTAGAGCTCTTACCTGGTAGGGAAGATAAATTCAGGAACAGAACAGCAGTAGTCAGCTGAAAAAATACTCTGAAAAGCTGTCTGCTGCTGCTGAAGTGCTGTTGAGCCTTGGTCAAAGCATGATGCCTTCCACTCATCCTTCGGTTGTCTTGCCTATTCACATGGTCGTACCTGTAAATCAGGGATTTCATGTGCTCAAGGCCCAAGAGAGTGAGATCTTAATGTCAGTTAGAGCTTCTGGGAGTCACCTCCATGCCAGGAATGACAGAGAACAGGTATGAGGACAGAAGTGCTCAGAACTGAGGGAGTCACTAGTTTGAGTCACCCCACACAGGTGTGAAACACTTGTAACTCATTTATTCTGCCCATACCATAACAATGTAATTCTCCAGAAATGTCTAGAAGGATTTCTGGATTGGTCACAAATATAACTCTTCTTTGTAAAAAATACAGAGAAAATTAAGTTGTTCAGTTTCCATCAGTGTGCTTCATTAAAAGTATATTTTTCCATGTATGTTTGTGGGTGAGCTTTTTGCAGAGGAAATCCCATTTCATAGACTTGCAGAACAAGTGCAGATTTTTTCCCACTGTATAAAGTGATACTTTATTAAGTGATTTATTAAATTATTTACAAAGTGATTAAAAAGTGCCAACATTTATTTATTCTTCTGTAACAAATGTTTAAAATTAAAGAATTCTTTAAAAAACATCTTTACTATTGAAAACCCATTTTAAAACATTTGACCAACTCTGGCTTCGCTAGCAAAAAAAAATCCCATGACAGTGTTCCTAAGATATAAGGTGCAGTTTGCAGCTCATGACCTGAATTTCATTGTCCCAAGCAGCAGGTGCTGTTCCCTCTCCCTCTTCTCCCCAGCAGCATCTGTAACAGCAGTGGTAGTCTCTGTCTATTCTGTCTTGACTTAGCCCATCTCTGTCCTGCTCTTCCTCCTTCTGCCACCGGAATATGACTTTCTGGGACAGGCAGAGAAGGACAAGTCCAATAACGGACCAGGAGAGGACAGGCAGAAAAGACAGACATTTGCCCACAGAACTGGGCTCAGTTGCAGCCCACATCAAAGATGAAGGAGGGCAAAGTAATGGGAAACTGGTCTTTCCATAGCTGCAAAGTGAGAGTGAAGGTGGTAAGAGGAAGCGGCTAGCAGGCCGGGAAGTCCTAAACCCCCAATTCTTACCATTGCAGAGGCGGGACTACCTATAGTACACGTAAGACTGAGTTTTAAGGAGCAGCTGCCTCTTCTCTCATGTGCGCCCTGCGTCACCTCCTACACTGCGAGCAGTACAGCTGCACCAGCAACCAGGCTGACAAAGTGATCTGCAGGGGACGGTACTTCTGCAAAAAATAAAGCATTTCTTAATTTTAATTTTATTTCGTCACCTAGATTATTTCCTCGACCCGTTCCCTGTGCAGCTGCATAAACCATTGCATTGGAAGACACACAAGGCTGTGCAGGGCTGCGAGGGAGCAGCCCCAGGAGAAGGTGCGGGGCTGCTCAGCGGGGCAGTTGCCAACCAAGAAACCTCAGCCTAAGGACGCGGTTTCAGCTCACGCCTCACCTGGTGTGACTGTGGGCTGCTGATAAAAGGGTGGTCCTGCTCTTTGCCTCTCCCGCCCAACCTTGTATCAGATCTCGCAATCACACATCATTGTGAGTTGGATCAGCTTGTCCATCTGTCAGAAAACTAACCCACCTCCTTCCTGGCAGAGCCCTTATGTGGTTAAGGGATTGACTTGATTCTCCTCTGCAGCAGCACAGTCTCCAGGCTCAGTTCAAGGGAAGCATCAGGGACACTTTCCTGGGAGTGGAGAATGAAGAGACGTTTGCAGATTAGACCAGTTTAAATGTAATATGACACATCAAATCACACACAGCATTGTAACCGGTTTCAAAATCACAGTCCTGCTTATGGGTGAGGGTTTTGCATTACAGAGAGTACAGATTGGGCAGCAAGTTAAATTAACCACATCTGCTGATGGGCGCCCTGACGTGCGCAGGCCCAAGGAGGAGCTGCAGACTCGGTGTCACGGGGACCGTACAGGCACAATTACAGTACTATCTTTGCCAAATATAATTTAGGATTATCTGTTCTACTTAAACAGATAATCCTAAAATGCTGCCTTCATCACCAACTAAAGCCCAAAAAGTTTCCTTCCACCCCCCCCCCATACATGTGAAGTATAATCAGCCACAAAGTTTCTCTGGGTGTTCAGTAAGACTGGAAAAAAGTCGAGAAAATGACCAGCCTGTTTTTTTGATAACAAAGAATTAAAAGAGGGAAATATAATTAATTGCCAAATATCATAAGTTTATGAGAGATGGGTCTTGTCAAACTGACCAAACTTTTTGTGAGATTAAATTTTGTCTACTAAGCGAAATAATATTAATGTGATAGGCTGGCACTTACCTTACTACTAAATAAGTCTTTGATTAATATTTAATACACCTAAAAGAAAACGTGATAATGAGTAGATTAAATCTCATTCAAATGATATATTTAAGGACAGTTTTTCACTTACAATGCTGAACCTGAATGCTCTGGACAAAGGAGCTGAACTGTACAACAATACAATCAGTATTTATTGATACCAATTCAACTATGAATGAACAAAAGCCAGCAATAATTTGAAGTAATGATCAACAATAGTAAGAAATTTCTCAAAAAATTTTAGAGCATTAGTTAAATAGAGCATTTTTACAAGAGCAATTGGCTCTTCTAACACAACAAAAAATAGCCACTTCTGTTTACGTTAATTTGCTTTTGATGTTCCATTTAGCTCATTCTGATGTTTTTAATTTAAAAAAGTAGTTTGACTTCCTCTGAATCTGAAGCAGGAAGAATTTAAAATGAAGTCCCATTAATTTTGTCTTTAGGTTATTACAGGAGGGGTTTACTATTCAGTAGTATATGTAATACTGCCATTCTAGTTAGTATTTAAGCAAGAGTGATGAAACCACAGTCCTGAAGTGAACGGCAATTTTGCCAAGGATTTAAATGGAATAAAGACTTTGTTTCGAACTTCCCACTATACAAAATTAAATGCTGATTGATACTTAAGCATCTACCTTTAGTTATCCACATATAAAAATTGCTCCCACTAGGTATATACTTACATATTACAAGCTTTTTAAGCATTTTCTTCTTTTTATCAAACATGGCTATCGTTACAAAAAAAGTAGTATTCTATATTCGTCAATGTGTTCTATGACTACTCAATATTAGTGTTACATAATATGTTTTTTAATAACTTTGTTTCACTATCTTCTTTTTTCAGATTAGGCAAATAGAGATTTTATTATTTTTCATGTATGATAAAATAGCCTTTCTGGTGTGATCACCGTCACATTGCCTAGCATTTTTTGTAGCTGTTGAATGCTATTTAAATCAATATTCCTCAATTCATGCCCTTCACTTTTGCTAAGTATCCTTCAGCTTTACAGTGATTAATGTTTTCCATGCTGCCTATCAACAAATTTATGAAACCAAGAGACCGTTTTATATACAGCAAAGACATGCTAGAGATGACTCATAAAAGAAAAGAAATTCTGCGTTAAGAAAATCCTAACAGAGCAAGGGAGGATATTTTTTCAAAAGCATGAAGATCCACGAGGCACCTAACTGATGTATCTAAGTGCCCTTCATGTCTTTGAAAATCTGCCCTGAATGCATGCTACTCAGTAGAATGACATTGCTTCCATCAAAGGAAGCATTTTCTTTTCTGGAGCAAAATTCTATATCCAGCTAAAGACCGATTTTTACCCACAAAAGAGACTGTGGTTGTGTATTCACTATGTAAGCACGTTTTGCAAACATATCAGCCTTCTTTTTTCTAAAAGAACAGCCTTATTTATCAGTTTCAGCTGAAAGCCCTCAGTCCTGGGGTTTAAGATTGTATGGTTCTTAGTGTTGTCTTTACCGATGTGCATTTTAGTGATGTATTGAGGAGCACATTCAAATCCACTGCATTTGCAGTGAGAGGAAGATGCTGCAAGGTTATTTTGTATCAGTAATAATTTCCAGCTTTGGAACAAGACATTACATATTCAGCGCTGCTCATTTCTTTGATAAAGTTCCTGGATGAAATGAATGAGAGCTGTGATATGAACTTCAGCGTGTCCAGGTTGTAGTCATGGAGTCTTTTCTTCCAAAAGATGCCTTCTAGTCACTTCTATCCAGAGCAGAGTAGAATGATTAAGAAGAGTTTTGCTATGCTATAATCACAGTGACAAAATTTACTGCTTCTTTAAGAAAAAGAGGAGAAAGATCTGCAAAGCTTTTGTGAAAGAAGGCAGCTTATACAAAAGGTCATTCACTTACTACCATGACTCTGTCTTTGGTCATGGAGTAGCAGACAGAGAAGCTGACAGAGTATTTCAGTTTTGCATACTGAAGACAACCTACAAAACCAATCATAATATGAAGATTTTTCACTTTTTTTGCTTCCAAAGCTGTGAGAAATCATCTTGTCCTCTTATATTATATTTTTTAATTGTTCAAGGTACTTTCTGTGATGAATTTGACAAACTTATTTCTGAAGAGCAACCTAAATTTAATGAACTGATCGTAAAGCCTCCTCACATTTAAATGAAGACTATATTTCAGTGTGGCTCTACACTTGCATAGAAGTCTTCATAAATGTTCTCAGGATGTTTTTGAAAATTATATGCAGAGGCATGGTAGGCTATTTCCTAATGAATGCAGGACCATTTCAGGATCTTACAGTGATGTGACTTGCAACCGAGTCTATCAAAAACATGTAGTGTGGGCAACGGGGGCTCTTCCACCCTGCCTTGCCAGTCAGCTTCACCTCTACTGAGAGATCAGCACATATGTAAAGAACTGTAGTTGAAAGCTCCAACTTCAATGAGAAAGTAGGTTTCATGTACAGCAGACCTTTTAATGTCAGTATTGTATTACTTGTTGGGACAACAGTAATAAAACAGTGTTTTGCAAAATTGTAGAAGTTGGTACTGTTGACTTCTTTTTGAGAGACAAGACTTCATTTTTGAGAAGAAACGTATTTAAATGTGCGTGTTTAGAGCACATTTAGAAACAAGTTCACCGATTATGTCTTCTGTGCTATCCACTTTAGAAAGCAGCTCATTTTATATTGGCTACATAACAGATGTCAGTTATTGATAGTTTTAATTTGCAGGTAATGAAGACCATGTTTGAACTTGTGACCTAAATGTGTAAAGTTCCATATGTACCTCTGTGAGCCATCTAGATTTAAATACTGTTTCTTCAACAATAGGAAATTTTATTCCAGAAGGCTGTGAACTGTATTGCTTGACTGATATAACCCGAAGTTTTGTTGTTGGGTTTGCTTTTTTTTTAATTTGAGCTTTATAAGTATAATAAATATGGGTTAAAATTAATTACAAGCTACGTTCAATTAAAACTAGCAGCTGCGGGTACACCCTCTAATGATAAGCTCTTGAGAAACAAGAGTATTGGGGCAACTCTTGATCTAGCGGAAAGTACATTGCGTAACAATAAGCCCCCAAGAGATGAGAATACTGGAGCAGCCCTGGATCCAGCTGAAGTCAGTGGGAGTTCAGAAATCAAGAGAAATTGCTCACGGCATTACAGGCACAGCCTTACAGTGTTGAAGTAAATGTGGATCTTTTCTGTGAACGAAAGGAAAGGACGATCAAGGCCGGACAAGAACTGCTCAGCTGGCATTGTGAAATCTGCTGACTTCCTGCAACCATACATCCATTTTAGGGGGCAGGGAGTGGGGTTTTTTTTAATATGCTTCTGCCCATGAATTGAGTATTTTTTATGCTTTTATGCATGTTTTTAAAAGCATATTCTTAAGAAGACGACTGAAAAGAACCCGTTTAACCTTCCTTTTCAGGAAGTAAGAAAATGGCTGTACCACTTAAAGCCAAGCGGAACAGTTAGTCGTTAGTAGAACAACCTTAATTTCTAGGCACACCTGCTACTACTGGTTTTAGACATTTTTAAATTTAATATAATCCTTTGTAGTGAACACTGACTTGATATCTATACTTCGCTCTCTTTTATGTGGTCTAATGAAGTAGGTATGATTCTTGATGTCTAAACAACTTTTATTTTTGGTTTATTTTAATAAATTTCTAGCTATAGCTGTGTGCTTAGTCCTCATATAATTCTAACAGAAGCTGGCTGAAGAAAAAATGCAAAAATAATATTACCTCTCTAGTTTTCAAAAATATTTTTCCCTGTGAAAAAGTAAAGTCATCTTCCAACTCCTTTTCACTTTTTTATTCCATCCTCTATTCCACCTTAAAGATGACAAAATAAACTACTGCTTTTTTTCCTTTTAACCAGTCCTGCTTAAAAGCAATAAACTTCTGACAAATCAAGTTGTTTATTTTTAAATGACCGGTTTTATATTTGAAAAGTTTGGGGCACACTTTTGTTATGAACTCTACCCTGAAAAAACAGTTCAAGTGCAACATTTTCTGGACCAGTTTCACCCCCTAGACAGGGAAACCAAGAAACAGAGACACTAAGCAACACATGCCCTTGCCACAATCTCAGTCAAATCACACAAATCTCATTTGATCCTCCAGACCTATGGCAAACCCATAACCAAAAGTTTGGAATGTTTAAGTATTGTAAAGTGACATCTGGAGCTGTTTTGGTTTGTCTTTGGCACTTACTCTCCAAAATGATTGCCCCTTGGTCAGCTCAATACTCCTTGGGCCAGTTGTGAATACTGAAGTAAAGGCTACAAAGCCAAGCCCATGAGCTGCATTGTAAAGAACAATTAAGATTTTAAATAGAATTAATTTGGCTACAGGGGAGAATGTAATGTTCCAAATAAAAATATATGTATGTTTTTTTAAAAAGTGTCTGACACCAGTACCCATAAAAATTCTTACTGGACATATGCTTTTACGTTTTAACAGAATAAACTTTACAAGTTGAAGAACGAAGTTTCTGCTCTTCTGTTATAGAAAAATACAAGACCACAGCCTTATCTACATAATATTTTGAAGAACTAGTATGGGAAAACAGATGAAACAAGCCTACATGTGCTCCAGTGCATTGGCTTTGAGAGTACAGACTTCATATATATTGTCTTTGTTAGCTATGTCCTACTCCAGGTTAAAATCCATTACACCAAGAAATTCAGACTGCTTGTGTCACCAGTGCCTGTACAGATGCCATCTGAGCTGGGACGAGTTCTCCACCTTGCCTATCTTTCTGCATCTCTAAATCTACATGACTCACAGCAGACCTGATCTAGTTTACAAGCGAATGTACAGGCAATATGGGCAATCAATGAATAAGATGCATAGGCTAACCTAACCGTATAGAGCTACTCACAGCAACTATTGTCATGATTTATTGTGTATCTTCGACAACGAGAAAAGTGATATATTATTTCCCTGACTTTAACAGAAATCCATCTGTGAGGCCCAATTTACCCTGGCTTTATTCAGCTTTTGGTCCATAAACAATTAAAATGACTCCTCCCTTTCTCCATTACTCAGCCGATTAGAAGTTAGTCTTCTTGTGCTGTTATTAGAAATGTCATTTTGCTATACTCTGTTATCAACCATAATAGAATTGTTAGAGAACTTTGATCTAAGAAAATACTGAGCTGCGCTCTTGCTAAAAAATGAACACCGCAGAAAACTTTGTGATGGATTCAAAAATCTTAATTGCAGAAGTGGTCATAAATCATTTTTAAGTACGTTTCCTCTTGAAATGAAACAGGTGAGAGTGGCACTCAAAAATAGGTGTAAATTAGAAAAAATTTAAGTAAATAAGTACTGGGTTTTTTAGGCATAAGCATAACAGATAGAGATACAGAATATCACAACATAACCATGGTATGAAGTAGAAGCAATAGCACTACTCTGATTAAAATGTGACACATGATTTATATATCTGTGTTATGGATAGTTTATCCTTAGTAGCTATAATGAGGTCTTAATGCCATTTGTACCTTAAACTGATTTCAGCAGTGCCGTAAACAATGCAAATTTAACTCCAATCTGAGACAAAGAGGGGTGTGAAAGAACTTCTTGAAAGAACTTCACATTGTTTTGGTGGTGGGTTGTTTTTTTTTTAACACTACTGCTACTATTAAACTGGGTGAAGTCCCTCCAAAAAAAGGAAAAAAACCACCAATTTTGAAAATATTTACATAAATTAACTGCTATAATAGAAATGGAATTTACTAACAGAAAATGTACAAGAATCTATGAGAAAACAAGTTGAACAATTAACCTACAGTGTCCAAAAACTACATGTGATGATGTGATATATATAGATTTCTAATATATATTATAATATAGGAATATAAATATACAATATTATCTAAAAATAAAAATACAGGAATAAATAAAATACATATAACAAAAAAGGACTACAGGAATTAAAAAGCAGAAAATTAGGCCATAGTTACCAAATATGACCAGCAATCTACAGTGATTTTGTGTATATTGCTTTCCTTAAAAGTCTATGATTTTTCCAAGGCCGTTTGAACATTTACCATCTAAAAGATGGAGTTCTTGTGAAGCGTTACAATAATTTGAAAATCTTAATAGAATGATGACAAATGCCTTTTCTTAATTAACAGAAGCGGAAAAGAAGGCATTTGTGTCCTTAAAATACAATCACATACAGTTACATGCCTGCAAAGAGCAATAAGAAGACAAAGGCATTAACCTCCCACCGCAGTTCAGGCCAAAGAGCCAGGAGGAGAGTAGTTGTTACAAGATGATGGTAACCTATGCCAGGCAGGTTGGCAGCAATAAGATAAAAAGTGGATATGGTGTATATAACATCAGCTTTTTTTGTCAATGAACACTCATAAGTTATGTTTCTGACCTGCCTTTCTGAACTACAGATTTGTATGTACACAGATTGGACTCAAAAGTTATGAAATAACTTGTAATCAATTTTTTAGTATAAAAAGGGAGAAAAAAAAGACATAAGCATATCAAAATAGGGAACTCATCAACACGCAGACCTCAGTCAAAGTAATTAGAAGTGGATCTGGAGCTCCTGATTTTAGAAGCTCATGCATACAAGGACAGTGGATATGAAAGATTTGAATTTTGCATTACTAAAATCAAATTTCTAGTCCTCATCATTTTGAACAAAAGCTAGCAACTGTGAGGCAAGTCTAATAGGTGATATATGCAGAGAGCACTAAAACAAGATGTCTGAACGTATGAACTGCCCAATTTAGTTCAATATGTTTTTAAGCCAAGAACAAATGCATTGGAGCGATCCTGCTAACATCCTCCTCGTCCACCATCCAAGTGGCAATGCTGGTAGCACACTTAGGTGAGTTCACCCTTGGCGATAAACTGTTGCTCCTACTGGGATTCGGCTGTTTGTTGACACATTTGGGTGCGAAAAAGTCTATCCCCAACACGATGCTATATGTTAAGGCTGAGACAAGCCAAGAGCACATTGGCAGCCTATAGAGAAGATTGCAATCCCCAGTCCTCCTCCCCTTGTCCCTCTACCACCGCTCCAAATGTGCAAACTACCTCTTTTATTTGTGTAGGCTGCGATACTCGCCTGATAACAGGTTGAACTACATCAGGCTACTAATCCAGCTGGAAAGTATTGTTTGGTTTTGCTTATTCAGTTTGTGTGTCTGCCTTGAAAGACCCTGACTTCTCATAAACTGCTCAATGCTAACAATCTGAAAATGCTGTTCTGGTGAACTCTTACAGGAACAGATGACAGTTTCCAAATGGTGGGAGTGAAAAATAAGGCACCTATTCTACTTTATGTCATGATTTATTGTTAGGTAAATGAATCTCAAGAGATTTAGCTACCTGAGCTGACTTAGAGCAGTCCAATGAGGACTCGAGCCACTATGAAGAGTACAAAAGGTGTGTATGGGCAGGAGGAGGGAAGGAGAAAAAATGAGGAAGGTCACAACTTTAAGGAGTGATACTAATTCAAGCTGTATTTAGCATCATACCCAGTGAGAAGAAAGTTAAGCTAGGGAAGACAAACTGGGAGAAAAAGCTAGCAAGTTTTTTGGATTACTTTCCTTCAACTTGGTAAAGTTGTCTATCAGTGCCTTTTGATTCGTAAGAGTGACAAGGGGGCAGTTTCAGACACATGAAAACCTTTGACACACAGGCTGGAAAACTTTGTCATCCAGAGCCAACTTTTTTGATAGTGTGGGAAGCTGTAAAATAAGATTCCTAAGACCAGTTTTTTGTTTTATCTCACATGCAATATAGTCTACTGCAGAAGTTGCCTATGGTAAAAGCTGGCTGAAGGCAGAAAAACATTTTTAGCCCAGTTAGGTTCTTCGCATATGGGCTGCTATTGTCCCGCAGCTGCTGCTGAAGACACTTCTTAAGACTACATACATGCGTCAAGCAAGAATACCAGCTGGATCCTGAAAATAATTACTTGTTCAAATGCTTGTATCCAAAGGAAAAGGAGGCCTGAGAAGAAGGTAAGGACACCCCCCTCCCCCCAACTTGTTTGAGGAACTATACAAGAATTAACCCAAAACTTTCCCAGTCAGGGCCTTTCTTGCTTACGTGGCTCTCTTTGGATTAGGTTGCTAAACTCCCAACAGTTTATCTAGGGAAGAAGGAACCTACTATGTTGGAAAAAAAAGTTAGTCTTTTGTTATTTATTTCATTTTCTTTCTTTCTTTTAACACTACTGCCAACCTAGAAAGTACTCGTATTTTTCATACTGACAGTATTGGTTTTACAAGCAAGAGGTACAATCCATAAGGTTTCTGAAATGATCCACTTGGAGCTATTTTTAGCTTTGTTTGTTATACCACTGATAACATGTAATCATAATCGTAAAACAAACAGTTTTAATATAAAACACTTAGCAAAAACATAAATCATTGTAGATATATCTGAAAAAGTTGAACTTTGTATTTGAAAAAAAATTTGGTTTTGCAACTCTTATTAGAGTCACCATCTCCTAAATGGTCCTGGCCTGCCAGCAACTGAGGTTGATCAGACACATGAAGAAGTGTTATGACCCTTGGATGAGAGTTAAGAGAAGCCTTTAACTCTCAATAAATGCCTGAGATATAAAAACCTAAACGCAATCAGGACGCATTCTGACCTCAAATAACTTTGGCAAGTAAACAATTCACTGACCTCAACCCACAAACACCTTTGATCTCAGTAGAAGAATTCAGGCAGAATGTGCATGAATATTCTCACAATCTTGTGAGTTTCAGCGATTTCTTTTTAACCTTGAAATCAGTAAAGTAGTTGCATAACGAGACATACAAATAACCTCACTGACTGTCCTGCGATTACACAGGTAAGCAAATTATGCATTTCTTTGCAAATCAGGTTCTTGATTTGCATCAGTTACATACCACAAGCAGGAAACAAAGGTAGTATTTTACTAGCTCCACATCAGTCAGCACATACGACATACAACAACTTTTAAGACCCATATTGTCCGCAGATTTTAATTCTTTGCCCCCTGCTAGCCTCTTCCGTCAGCCTCCCACATCCTAAATTAAGATTCGCTTTGTTGCTCTTGATTTAGCATTTTATTTTTAAAAGAGGGACCGGCGAACAAGCAAGCGAACAGCCTGCTTGGCTGAAGTTGCCGTAGCGCAGCTGATGCGGCTGAAGTTTGGCGGCACTCCTCTCGCGGCGGTCGCCGAAGCGGCGTTAAAGACAAAAATCATGCCTTTTCGGGCGCAGCGGGGGCGCGCCGAGGGAGGTGGAAGGGGAGACGAAGCGCGGGGGCGACGACCTCCCTCCCCGGCGCGGCGCGGGCCCGCGGGGGAGCGCCCATCGCCGGCGCCTCCCGGCGGGGCACCAGCACCGGCGGCGGCAGGCCGGGCCCGCCGCCCCTGCCCGGGGCGGGGAGCGGCTGGGGGGGTCAGGGGAACCCCTCCGGAGCGCGGTACCAGCGAGGCGATGCCCCTCGCCGAAACAAACCGGGGTGGGGGAGGCGGGGGGAGCAGCTCCCTCTGAACTTTATGGCTGAGCTTCTGTGGCCAAGGGGAGCGGTCGAACACGGGAGCGGAGCGGGGCGGGGAGGGAGGCAGGCAGGCAGGCGGTCGGGCTTTACTAGCCCCTGCCCCTTCCCCCCTCCCAGCGCGGCTCCCCGCCGCCCCCCGCGGGTCTCGCTGCTGGCCACCGAGGACGGGGCGGGGGGACGACGACGAGCCCGGGGGATAGGCGCCCAGAGCCGGCGAAGGGACGGGAAGGGAAGGGGCCCCGCCACCCCGGCCGGGCGCTGCGAGGCAGGCGGGCCCGCGGAAGGCGGGTGGCGGCCGCCGGGGCAAGCAGGAAGGCGGAGGGGACGGAGCGGGGGGTGTCCCGGGCCCTGCTGCCGCCGGGCTCTGCGCGGGCGCCGCAGCCGCAGCCGCAGCCGTAGCCCTGCCTGCGGCAGGCGGCGGCCATCGCGGGCTCGCCGCCCCCGTGCGCCCCTCCGAGGACGGAGGGGTGGGGGCAGAGGAGGCGGAGGAAGCGGCGGCGGCGCCAGGAACAGGGAGGCGGCGG
Source organism: Harpia harpyja (assembly GCF_026419915.1). Classification (NCBI taxonomy): domain Eukaryota; kingdom Metazoa; phylum Chordata; class Aves; order Accipitriformes; family Accipitridae; genus Harpia; species Harpia harpyja. Next base: position 15,113,654 of record NC_068944.1, on the reverse strand, counting down.
CACGGCGAGGGAGGGAGCCGGAGGAGCCGAAGCCGGGCCGGGCCCCGCAAGAGCAACAGCAGCAACAGCAGCGCCAGCTCCTCCTCCTCCTGGGTGAGTCCCGCTCCGCCGCCCCGGGAGGCTGCTCGCCGCCGAGCCCGGATGCCGGCGCAGGCCGCGCCGCGCCGCCGAGGTGCCCGGGGAGAGGCCCGCGCCGGCAGCGGGACACCGCGGCCTCCGCTGGGTGAGCGTCCCCGGGGCAACGGGCGCGCCGCGGCCCGTCTCTCCCCCCCCGCTCCCCCCGGTGGCCGCGGAGGGCTGGTGGGGCGGAGGGAGAGCCGGGGGATGGGGACGGCGCGGTTCGCGGCTTGCCCGCCGCCCTCCTCCCGAGCCGCGGCCCCGGCCTCCTCTCCCTTTGTTCGCTCGGCTCCCCGAGCCTGCGGCGGCGCCAGGCCCTGCGGAGGCACGGGGGCCCGTGGCGCGGCCTGCAAGGCGGGCGGGCGGGCCGGCGGGGAGCAGCGCCCGGGCCCTGGGCCGCCGAGGCGCTGCCCAGCCCCCGGCGTGACAGGAGGGGGCCAGGGCCGGCCTCTCGCCCCCGGCAGCCGCGGCGGTGGGGCCTGCCGGCCTCTCCCCCTCCTCCCCTGGGCCGCTGCCCAAACGCACCCCGCTCCTACCGGCGCCGTTATCGGGGGCGGCTGAATTAGGCTCATTCCCCCCCCCCGCCCCGAAACCCGCCTTCAGTTTTGGGCTTGAGGGGGGGGTGTCCCCGTCTCCAGCTGGGCGGGTGTCCGGAGGCGGCGGTTTGGGCTGCCGTCTGCGGGGGCTGGTGGGGCGGAGGAGCCCCGGGGCGGCGGGTGTCGGGTTGTTGAGAGGTGAGGGAGCGCCAAGGGCTCCTGGAGGGGCGAGCCAGAGAACGGCTGCTTTCTGTGACAGGCGGCACTTAAAAACTTGACTTTAACAAAAAAAAACCCACCCCAAAACCCAGCACCCAAACCCCAAACTTTACTGGCTTTCATTGTTCTTCAGGCTGCTCCTTACGTTCTCTTTCCCTAAAGGTGCCGCTTCTCTGGGAAAACAACTGGTCCTGGCCCATGCCTACCCGTTTGCTTAAGAAAAAAGGCTGTGCAAAACACTGAGGTTTTAAGAGGTGCAGAGGATGATGCTTCTGCGATGTGAGGTGCTTTGGCTCTGTCTTTCTGTCTCTTTTATTCTTTTCGGTTTCTTATGTTTTCAAAATCAACTTAGTTTGGAACACGGTTTGTTTTTTTTTTTTTGTGGAGTAGGTTACTCTGTTAAAGGGGTTGGTTGCAGAATACACTTCAGTCGGGGAAAGCTTCTCTTCCACTTAACTAAATTCTTGTGCCCTTTTACTGTTAGGTCCCAACCCCTCTTTCTTGCCTGCCAGGAACGTTTACGCCATGTCCAGCCTCTTAATACACCTGGAGTTAAAAAATGCCTGCTGCAGGCCTCCTGTCTTAGAGAGCTTCTGTCTGCACAAGTGCTTGAGGAATAACGCATCTGCGTTTCTGCTCTGGGTGGAAAAAATAGCGCTATTTTTGTTTCATGTTAATAAACACAGCCTTGGATTGTAGAAAATATGGAAGCTTCAATATAGTTATGAAATAAATTACTTAGCTTGGCTGGAAGACTTTAAAACAGTGGAGAATGTGTAAGTATTTCTGGAGTCTTCTGCAGTAAGACAGTAATCGTAGCTCACAGTTTTATGTGTAACTTAGGAAAGGCAAATTTCAGCTTTTTCGAAATGCTTGTTTTCATGAAGTGTTAAGCAGTACTTGAATGGAGTCTTCGCTTCCTATTATATAGTTCTTGGTTTTGTGGCATTGCACTGTGTTTGGAACTGAGCCTTTACTTAAAGGAGGTTGACCTGTTGTATGCTTAATCAGGCATGTATCCCCTATATCCTGAGTTTTGAGATTTAAGTAGATTTTTTTTTTTTAAAGTTAAATTCAGTGAAATTAAGCCTTAATACTTAAGTATGAGCGGCCACAGTATATAGAGATACCTGCATTTGCTGACTCCCTGGGAAGCTGCAAGGCTATGGAGTAGTGAGGATGAAGCACTGTGGTGATTCCAGAGCTTTTGTGACTGTCACTTCATCACACTGCGTATGTGCAGCATCAGACTGTTTGCGTGGATTCAGGAGTCATGATGGATAATCCTCCTAAACTTGCTGAGAACTTGACATACTGAAATCTAAAAAAGATGTATGTTAATTTATACTAAGCTATTAACTGCTTTGAGCCTAGATTGTGAAGTTGGTCAGTGAAACACCTTGAGTTACTTTTAGAGAGGGATGGTTTGAAGAAATGATAACTGGCCTGCATTGTTCTGCAAGTAGATTACACCTCCTAACCCTCCGTAGCACAGTGAAGTGGTGGAGTGAGAGAGTGAGCTCTTAATGAAGAGTTCTTTTTAGGAAGCAAGTTAATTCTTTCTGCTCTTTCTTGGCAAATCTTCTCTAGCCATACAGTAACTTGAACATAAACATTTGAAAGACTTCATCTAGTAGTGTTGCCTTGAGTTCACTACGTATTTGCTACACTATTATTGCTGGCAAAACTGAGGCCACAGTCCAGGGTAATCCCTTACTCAAGTGCCTTATTTGCTCTTGCTTTACTGCCCTCCTGGGCCTACACAGCACTATTTTGATAGTGTTTGGGTAGTACAACATGTTGTAGGGAGGTGAGTGATAACATAAAGTAGATAGAAAGAAGACTGTTCTCTGCTGGTGTGTGTCTCAGCATTTTGTTGATAGTGCTTTAATGTGTGTTAGCAACAAATTAGGGGGGATAGCTCAAGCAGTTGTGATGCTCCAAGGACAAAAATAAGGTACAAGTAATGTAAAAGTAAATTTAATCTAATTTAGGAATGCAAATGCTAAAATGTGTTGAGTATAAATTGGATAGGATTGGGAATGAAAAGCAGAATAGAGTTTTCTTATGCAACTTAACTGTATATTTTGTAGTGTAAAGTATTAAACTGAAAAGAAATAGAGAACTTTGAGTTTCCTTTTTTTTTTTGAAGAGAAATAACAATATCTGATAATGTTGCTTATCATTATGTTTGTGCCAAAATCTAATTTCATTCCATTTTAGTGTACACTTATTTTTCTGGAAATACCTATCAGTCTTCAGAAGACAATAGGTATACTTGATGCAGAGCTCCCAAGTTCTTACAGCCTCTGTCCCAGTGCCTCCCAATATATTTGTAGAAGTACTAGACAAGGAAGTATCCTTTAAAAAAACCTTTCCTGAAAATTTTCCTTGACAATTTCAGATGGCAAGTTACATACAGCAGTACGGTTTGGGTTTTTTTTTTATTTGTTTGTTTTTTGTTTTGTGGGTTTTTTTTAGAAAACAAGAAGATTGTGCTTGTAATGGAATATTTATTGTCCATATTCAAAAAGCAGCTTCATACCACTCAAATATGCTTCTGATACAGCAGAGGATAAAGATTTATGGCACGCAGTAAATTCCTTCTTTTATTGTTATTTTTGCTTTTTCCTCTAGAAATAATTGATTTCTGAATAAAAACTCTGTACTATGTAAGTTGGATAAAATTCTGTGTTGAAAATAGTTACATTAGTTTTGAAACAAACATTTAAAAACTAGCTTTGTTGTTTGTTGCAGTAGGTTTTTTTTCGCCACTGTAGCTGAATGATCTTAAGCTATTGAAACAAAAACATGTCACCTACTTCAGCCTCTCCTGGTGGTCAAAACAAAACAAGCTGCCCTTGAATTACTGCCCTGAATGAAAAGTGAAAGCTGACTGTATGTAAAGTGTTGTCTGATACATCAAATACATAAAGAAGGTTACATAAACTTTGCTAGAGTCGACACAGAATGAATATGAAAGGGCAACATGATGCAGAATCTGACTTAGTCTGCTTATTGTGAGAATTAAAACTTTCAGATCAAAGTGTTAGAAATTTAGCTGTCTGATTTCTTAAGCTCACTTAAATAAGAGTTGCTCCAAATTTTTTCTTCTATCAGTTTTCATGGTCTTCTGACTCCTGCTTTTGTCATGTACAGGCATGCAAACAATAAGGATCTGCAACTCCAGATTAATTTCAGCGAGTTTTGAGGTGTATGGCTTTGCAAATCTGACTGCTATTCATTAGAGTCTGTAATGTGGATTTAAGGACCTATCTTTAGATATTTATCTACTGTCTGTCATGAAATTTTTTTCTGGAAAATATTAAGATAAAATACTCTGGAAACTATTGTCCCTTTGTGTGTCCTTAACCATTCACGTAACACTTTGGACTCTGAGGAGCTCAGTTGGCTTCATTTATGACAAGGATGTAAGCCACATGTTACCTAAAAAATTGTTCCTTGGTTGCCACATCACCAAGAAAACTATGCAAGTTACATAGAAGTCTTTATTTGTTTAGCATGGGTGCAGATAAATTGGCTGACTTGTTCTGCCTCTGACTTTCAAACTCCATTGAAGGACTATGAAAAAAAATCTCCTTGCTTGCAGGTAATCCCAACCTAAGGATGCCGTATATAGGCATTTCTGTCCAGGTGCTGCTCTCCAGACATTGCTTCCTATTGTGTATATATAGGGCATACAGAACACCAGAGGCTTCCTGTCTTCTGTGAAACATTCTTTTGTTTTGTAATTTGCCAAGTGCAATAGGTTGGCATTTTAAAAAAAAAATCTCATGTTTGCAAAGCATGTGGCGTTTCTGTTAGAAACTCCAAATAATTTTGCTGTAAACTGCTGTAAAACAGTTTTGGTTGAGAGCCATTTTCTCTGGCAGTGAAGGTATAAATAATAGATGTTAGTGTTTTTTTCAGAGTTTAACGGGTCTCTAGTTAAGAAATTTAAACAATGAAAATTAACCTATGTGTATTGTTAGGTAAATTGTATGGATATGTGGTATTGTTCTTTGTTTCCCAGTGCAGCTGTGTAATCAGCAACTGTATTTGTATTTTTTAACTTGGATGGTATATGACACTGATCTGCAAGAGGACTTGTGTAAGGTTTTGATGGTCTCGAGTTAATACGGTGAATGCAGCTAGCAGATAAATTGATTAATTTCAGGATTTGAGATTGCAGACTTAATACCTTAGGTATTGTTCCCCAAGTATATTCCATGTTACTTAATATATTGAGTGCTACTCTTAATGACAAAATTGTTGGAAATGAGGTTCCAGTCAGGCTTGGTTTTACAATGTGTGATCTCTGTTTTTCTTGAGTAGTTTTATTCTTAATTAATCTTGACGTTCTCTGGTAAATGTGCTAAAACAGCAGTTTGTAGGAGTCTTGAGTAGGTGATTGTTTTTCCTTCTCTAAAGCAGTCTGCATTCCTCAAAGAGGTTGAGAACAAATTAGTAGGCTACTCCAAACGTTTCTGAAGCATGTTTGTTTGATCCCAAGATGTCTGTGATACAGTGGTCAAGCTTGCTTTCTTTTTTGTTCCTTCTGATTTAGGGAATCCTATCTCCTCTGACTTTGCCTCAGTAAGTGCTGCTACAAGACTGGGCAGTTACAAGCTATAACGTTGGCTGTGGTTTTGGCATCAATAATGGGTTTTAATACTGTTGGAGTCCCTTTTGGTTGGTAATCAAGTATCAGATTAGGAGATTTAATAAAATAGAGAAATACAGATGAGTGACATCAGGGCAAAGGTTTTTGATTACAGAAGGTGTGCCTTCTAGGATGAGATTTGTGGTAGCTGTACTCCAAAAACAGGGTAGGCAACTTTTCAGGTCGACTCTCTTCATTCAGGAGCTGGTGGGAACTGGGCGAGTGAGGAATTCTCGACGGATTCGCTGAACAGAAGCTGTTTGTGCAGGCATACTGGTTTGGGTGAAAGCTGCGCTGGGGAAGTTTTCCAGGCTGGAATTTTGGTCAGCCAGAGGAGACTTGACTCCAGAATAGTTGGTTTGTGCATTCAGAGGTACGAGTCACTAGGTTATGTGAAAGATCTTAAGTCTGGGTCTGTGTAAGGTAGGTAGCTGGTGGCTTTTTTTTTTTTTTCTTCCCCTCCTTCTTCTCTCTTCAGTGGAAAGCAGAGGGAAAACCACTGCTGATTCAATGCTCTCTGAAACATTGACTTTTCTCCTCTCCTTGGCTTTTGAAAGGAAGAGAGCTGTTGGTTAGTAGTAAGTAATGTTGAAAAGTAATAAAGGATTAGCCATAGGCCTTTGGCAGGTTTTTGTGCAAAAAATCTAGTTACTTGGGAAAATACTTACATGTAAATGTAAATATTTCTCAGTCCCTTACTGAAGGGATAAAAGAGAGTCAATTCTGATGAATGCGCTAGTCTTATTTGCAGTCTAATCCAGTGATGGTCAAAAGATGACAGTGAAGGGAAGTTGTTACATCAGTACTGACTCAGATGTCCTGTGAATTACAAAAAGAAGTGGTTTTTGGAATCTGCAGTGTTTTAAATGTTGTTTGACATGGAAAACAGGAACAGAAATTCTGTGTACCAGCATTGAAAAGTATGTATCTATTCTCATTTTCTTTTAAATTGGGCTAATACATTTTTTTCATTTTATTTATAGTGTGTGTAAGTTTAAATGTATGTCAGAGAGAACAGGAGAAAAACCATTCTGTGTGCATATACGTGACTTATTTTTTTCATGCTTTAACTTTCAAGCTTAGCTAGCTTTTGCAGCCGGGCTTCTATACTCCTGGCTCTGCAGAAATTTGACCTTGCTCTGGAGATAGCTATCTTAAGGGCTTTGAGTTTGTGTAGATCTCATAGAGCATATTACTTCATATAGACAGTGAAAATTTTATCTTTGATCCTGCATGCAAGAATTTATACACTGATGTGAAGTTGCTGAGTGTAAGGCCCCAATTCTTCATGTGCAAGCTAAACATAATGTACAATGAGCAGTCCCATTGATTTAAATGTCTGCTCACAGTTAATTAATCTTTGCTGTGTTGGGACTGGATATTAGCAAAATCAGATTGTTTAGGGCTGTGTGGAAAATTATTTTCTGCTTCTGTGGAACATGATTTAAAAAAAAACCCTACCACCACCAAAAAACCGCACCCAACCCCAAAAGTCTTCCAGGGTGCATCAGGACAAAACAGCATCTGTCTAAAACTTTAACTAAAATATTCTCCATCAAATTTGCTGGTTGGGGTAGTGAGACGTTTCTGTCTGCAGGTGATTATAGAGTGTAGGTGTAGGAGGAAGAAAAGAACTTCCTGATCTTAATCATGAATAATTAAGAGTCTCTCTAGTTTTGACCCAAAATTAGAAAATTTGCATGTAGAGTAAGCTTTGTCGGAACTGGTATAGTCCTGTAAAAAGGTTTTAGTCTGACAAATCAGGACTTCATAAAAAAGATGGCTAAGCAGCTTTGCGCATGCAGTCACAATTCTCTTCCCATTCTGGTCAGTGTGCTAGTTGTACAGTGTTCATGTATATGCCTTCTTAAAAGCACCCCTTGGACTTAAAAGGACCGTCAGTTTAGAAAACCTATTTAATGTTTCACCATCTGTTTTAAGGGAAACAAAATGTTGAAGTAATTCTGTGAGATTAGATGGAGATAATACTTTCTGTACAGGTGTGTTTGCCCTGTGTATTTGACAGTACTTTGAGCACAGCCATGTCTCCTGTTTCCCATATATGGATAGGCTCTAAAGCATAAAGAAGGTAATTAATTTACTCTTTGTTCTTATTGGGCCTCTTGCCAGTGAAAATGGGAAGGGAAATATTTTAAATAAGCTGTGTTTTACATTCTCACTTTCCCAAACGCAGAGCTTGGATTACTCTCTTCGGTGGGCTGTAAGACCCTGGAGGAGCAGCCAGGCTGAATGCATGGGGGGCCAGTGGGCACACAGCCGGGTGCGACTTCTGCTCGACTGATCCAGGTTCTGCTGCTGGAGTGTGTTCCAGGGGCGGCCACTTAATTACAAGAGGTACTCTATGAGGAAGAAGATTTCCCCTTGGGCACCCACCTGACTGAAGATCCCCAATCTTGAAACAGAAAGAAGGAAGTCCTCTTCCCACCCTTCTGGTTTGTTGTGTTGTGCTGGCTTGTCTGTAAAATAAACCCTGCTTTCTGTTTCACTGATTGGATCTATTTTGCTGACCGTGAAAGACTGATCTTCAGTAGCCAATACTGTTTGACATTTCATGTATAAAATTGGTTGGATTTGAGGTTGACAGTGATCCTAACCTAATCTTCCTGTGTGTGGTTTGATACAGGTACCAACTTTATTTAGTGAGGAATATTCACTTAAGAGTCACGACAGTTTAGAAAGATCGTTTTCAAATGTCTCGTTCTTAAGGATTTATCCTCTTAGAAAGCTTTAAAACTGTCTTAACTTTGTTTAGCAGTTGACAAGCTAGCTTATGAATCACGTAGAGTCTAAGGGAGGAAGTAAAATGCTGGAGATACTGGAAATAGAAAATATTGAAAAAAGGATTGCAATAAAAATAATTTGGAGTCATAATAGTGGAAAACAGAACAGAATTACAAGCCTTCTTCAATCTTGATTTTGCGTGCTGTGCTGCTAAAAAACCTGATAGTATGTGACCCTTCTTTAGCTGTCTTGTACGAAACAGATTTTCTGCTTCTGAAGATTCTGAAACTGACTTCAGAATCAGTAGTGAAGCTTTAAATATTGTATTATTGTTTTACTTAGGTATTGGTTCATCAAGGTGAACATGTGAGTAGCTCTGTTAAAATAATCCATCTTTCAGTGCTTAGAATTTTTGAAGAGTGAGTGAGACTTGAACTTGCACGCGGCTCCCCAGCCCCTCCAAATTTGATTGTATTTAGAGGAGCTTAAAATAATGGAGTACTTAAAAATGAAGATGCAGGCAATAGGGAGCTTGTGTATTTGCCAAATATTATCAAAGCTGGTAGTTTTATGATAAGCACTTAATTTAAGTACAAATAGTGGGGGATAGACTTTAAAAACAAAAGGAATATTTGGATTTATTTTCAGATTAATTGCTGAAAGGCAGTTTAAATTCTGTCTTGTATCCCTCAGAAGTGATTTTTTTTTTTTCTCACTTCAGAATATACCAAACAAATCCAGCCTAATGACTCACTTTCCATGTACCATTAGTTTTTCAGAAAATTGGATTAAAATTATTTTTTTTTTTACTTTGCAGATTAAGTTGCTTTTGTGTTGTACTAACTTTTAACTGCTGCTGTCTGAAAGACTCTTTCAGTGTTTATTACTTCAGAATATTTACTGCTAATGTTATGATTTGCATATATCCAAGATTGTGTAAGGTACTTAAGCAGTGTGGAACACGTTTATTTTTCTGGGTGAGGTGGTTCTTTGAGGTTTAAACTACAGGTGTTTAAAGGCACAATGAAGATGGAGTTACAAATCTATTTGGTAACTGTTATATATGGATAAAGCCTTTCTTCTAACAGTGACAAAGAGAGAGAAGTATATTCACTTGGAAAGAAGTTATTAATAACATTTTTCCAATAACATTATTTATGCAAACTTTTTGCCTTAGATTAAGTTTTCCCTTCTATTAAGTGCTAGACCAAACCAACATTAATCTCAGTTGAATTGCATCTTGTTAAATAGCATAGGTGTTTCAGAATAGAAATGAGATACAACTGTGTAAGAGTGGGTTCCTTACACTTGATGTATTAAATGCTCTTTTGCCTTTAAAATGGATTCCCAAGTGTGTGTGAGTGAAGTATATTGTTGTCACTGTTACTTATTGGGGACCATGTAATAGGTGGACATTGGGTCTAGCATCCATGTGATGGGCAAAATTTATCTGCAATGAAATATGAAATTAAATATAAAAGCATATAGCTAAAAATTCCCTTGTCATTTGCATGTATGGGTTTCACAGACTGCAAGCAGTACAGGCTGCATTTCCCAGTGATGTAAAATGGAGGATGTAACAGCTCCATAGCTAGAGCCCTCATTCAGAATGTAAGATAGCCAAGTTAATTCTCCACTTCTATCCTTTATGTATGAGGACTACCCTGAACACCAGCCTTTTGGCTGCTCTGTAGCGTGAAAAGTTTTCTATTCCTTCTTTTAAAGCTGTTGTACAGAAAATAAACAGAGCTGAAAAAGAAAGGGCTAGATGTGGTATGTTTTCTCATCCCAGTGGAGTAAGCAACTGCCTTGGAGAGGGAAAACCTGGGACTGACTTTCTGGCCCAATTAATCCTGCATCTGAAACTGTTTCTGCACAGTACAGTATCTTAATCAAGAGTAAGTGATAATTGCCCTTCCGCGATGGCTAGGACCACTGTCCAAGTTGCTAGAATTTGTAGTTTGATTTCCATTGGTGCAGGCTCCTTACGTGGTCCAGAGGGATACCACGATCATTCTTCCACTTCTCATGATGTCCATAAAAAGAAGTGGTTGCCACCGTACTTTATGCAACATGATTCTGAGGTGATGATGGACAGTTTTAGAACATGCCTAAGGAGGTAGGTGAAGGCGTAGCCGTGAGGTAGGCATTGATACTGTTCTGCTAACACTAAGTACTTCTGCTTTTATATGCAAAAAATAAGGCTAAGGGCTACTGAGGAGTTTTTAATTAAAAAACCCCCAAACCTCTGAAATTCTGGTACCTCCTAGATTAAGCAGCTCTGTGTATGTGAAGGGGAGAAGGGTTTTGATGAACAACTTTTTAAGTATAAGGTCCTCATGTCGGTGGAGTCTTAAGGAACCTAACTTCTAGTATGCCCTAAGTACTTGCAACCCCTGTTGATTTTGAGAGGAGTTGCTTATGCTTAGGTACTAAAAAAAAAAAAAAAAAATCTTAACTTGGACAAAACCCAGATGTTTTGTCTTTATTTTAGGTAAGACTGGTTGTAGTTCTGACCTTTGCAGTTTGTCAAAATGTACTTTGCTCTGAATTGTATTTTTGGAAAGCAGGCCATCAGCCTCAGATCTGTTGTGTCACAAGCAGAATGTGGTAGGGGTTGTGAGAATACTCCGTGTCTCACTGGAGACACCAGTTTAGCAGACTCAGAGTTTGTGTCATATAAAGCTTAAACTCTGGGCAGAAATATTGTTGGCCTATTTGTTAGTCTGAATTTACTTTCTTTGCAGGCTGCACTTTCATTAATGGTTTAGTACTAACCTTGAAGGGTGTTTGGGGTTTTCTTTGGGGGGGGATTGGTTTTGTTGTTTTTTTTAAAATTATTACCCTCCTCCATAACTTTGATATCTTGCTCTTTGGGGTTTTTTTTTTTTCCTTGCATCTTTTTAACTCCTTTAGATATATACTACTGATGGAGTGTCTGCTTGTCATCCAGCTACCTGATGCTTCTTTGTACTGTAAGATGGGTGATTCATTCGATTACCGCTTTGATAAATGAAACAGTTGGTCTGAAAAGACTTTGTAGAATACCTGCTGAATTGTAAAGTTTTAAAGAAGGTCAGGAAGTTGAATCATGACTAAATATAGGACAGTGGTAGAAGGTATCCTGAAAGGTTGGGTATGTCTCCACAGGATGATGAAACCCAAGGTCTTGTGTTTGGCTTATTCCTTCATTGTCAGCAAACCTCTGAAAGGGACCACAAGCTTTAACTGATCTCCTTTAGTGGGTGACAGCTTGCTGTTGCAGTCAGCTGCTGGAGTCACACTTGTTTGGTTCTGTTGCCATCTTATACCTAGATGGAGAGATGGGGAGATTTCAGATTTGAGTAGGTAAGTATTTACTCAAGACCCCAACAGGTCACCCTGCCCCCCATATCACTGCATGTTGTGAAAAATCAGAATTCAGGTTTCAGAATTAAATTACATTAATTTGGCCTGATGGTGCATATTATTCAGCTTACGAATCCATCTAAAAAAGTGGAAATTGAGCTCTTGGTGTTCTGGCTCACGAAGTGTTGAATAGAGCATTGAATGCCTGTGCATTAACATTTAAGCATCAGATACAGAGACAGCAAACATTTCCCTAATGAAGCCAATAATTCTGTCTGTGAGCTCTGGAATTTGGCGTTTAATTAGTATACTATAAGTAAATGATAGTACCGTACGTTTTAAAGGGTAGTGGAGAGTAGAATTAACGTAAACATTTTTGTCCTGTATGTGAGGCAAGAAAGAGAATTGCTCAGGCAGCTCTTCTGGCTTTTTTCAACTTTTGAGTTCTTGAACTCTGAACCTTGATGAAATTGTCTACCAGGTTTCTTATATAAACAGTTCAGATAGAGGATAGAAAATTATTTTTCTCAGTATGCTGTTGTTCAAGAGGGAAAACAGAAAGGATTTTACTCACTGGTAGAAGTTGTTTATGATTATTATAATGATTGTATTTTAAATTTTCAAGAAAGTAAAATTGCTAGTGGAACTTACTGATCACTTTGCGACTAAAGACTCTCAAATTTTGAATTCATATGATATATAGAAAATGTTTTTAGTTTTTAATATTTTTTGCTAGTGATTTCTTACCACAGTGATATAAAAATTATCACCTAAGCCTTTCTCTTTTTAACTGCTAATCAGAAATTAAAACAAATCACAGTTACAAACCACTTTTGCTTCTAATGAACATAGGTGGCATCTTGATGGTTGGAGGTAAACATTTTTTCTGTTACAGTGAAACAGTTCGTGAAACGTGTCTCTGTGAGGAATGGAGTTATTTTATGCCACTTTCCTCCTTGGTTTTGGAGATTCTTTTGAGCTCCAGAGAAAGCTTCTCCTGTATTTAGAAATGTCCATGCCTTGGATTTTTTTTATATATAAGAAGATAGGAATTTTTGCTATGGCTGCTCCCTCAGTTGAGACACTACCTGTCTGCTTATTTGATAAAACTTTGTTGGGCAGCCCTGAAGGGGCTGCAGGGCATACAGACAGAAGGAGCCTTGCTTGGTTGAGCTTTTTTTTCTGTAAGAAGTAATGCTAAAACACACTGTAGTCTTTGAATGTGAGTTTAACTCTGAACTTTTTAGAAGTGACTAGGGAGCTCAGTTTCTTGAGCAGTAGCCTGTACTTTATATGAGATACCGTATTAAAGTATTTTATTTAGTTGTTATTATTTCAAGGATTGGAACATCCTTGATTGACTAAAAGTAATTATTATTTAAATGCAGCCAATGCCTTTTCATCCAAGGCACTTCATATTTCACTGAATGTCTATTTCTCTTATACAGAATGGGTGCATATACTGTCATATTATATGTATGTTATGTTCGTGTTAATGGTGTGCATTTGTAGTAAAAGAATTGGTTATTACTTTTGAAAAATGTCACTGTAATAAAAAAACAAAGGAATGAAATCTATGTGAATTTCACAAAAACGAGATTTCTTTCACGTTGCACACCCGGGGAATAAGGATAATATTAGTTGTTGGTGTTTGTATGCTGTCAGAATTTTCCACTATGAGAAATTAAATGTACCAACTGATTTAATGTGCATAAAAAAGCAAAGCTGTGGAAGTAGGAGACTCTGCAGATTTGAAACTTATTAAATCTTTGAGTTGTATGGGTACTGAATGCCTTGATATGAGGCAAGTATTATGCAGTACTGACATTAAACCTTTTTGTATTGTCTGGAGGAGAATGGTGGGATCTTTTTGGTGTCTGTATAGCAAATATATTGTATTTCTCTCTGACAATTTAGTGAAGAAAGTCCCAAACCAGAGGTCAGTCCCTTCCTCTCCGTGATTCTGAGAAATGTCCTTATTAACTGCTTCTTCGTCCTCGACATGCTTGGAGATTTCTGTCCATGTGCAAACACTGTACAGATGCTGTGGGAAAGACCTTTCGGCTTTTATTTCTCTTTAATCAAGGCACTGTGCTCTCTTTCCCCTCAGACCATAAACGGGTCCGCTTAATCCTTCCATTTATGTAGAGGGTTAACTGCATTATAAAGGATTGCTGCATCTTAACTTAAATTGAGAGGATAGAGTGTTATCTTCTAATGAAAGAAAGCTTTTATTGTTATTGAAAATGGCATGGTAGAAGTGGTGGGGTGATAGCTGCAAGGAACTCGGACATCCTTCCTGGTCATATGAATTTAAAGAGTAATTCAGCCCCAGTCAGAAACTAACCCAGCTGAGATTAATTTGAAGCCACAGGTGAAGCCCTCATCAGTCATGAGATCCAAGGCAGAAGGGTAGGTGCAAGAGCAGTGTAAGACTGTGGTATATTGCCATTCGTTCAGGCCTTCTAGAGAAGCTGAAAAATAGGAAAATTAATTTTACTTCAAGCACAGGTTCTCCAATTGTAGAACATGACTGTGCTTTATATGGTGGAAAAGTAGAATTCTCTTTTTCTGTATAGTGAATTTTCAAACAGTCTCTATTTATTTTAAAAACTTGTTGCAGCTGCTTTTGTTTCAGCTTGTGTGTTAGACAAATCTGTGTCAAACTTCTCTCTTTAGAGTTTAACTATATTTCTTTTGTTACTAGTGGAATAGATTAGATAACTAAATTTGGATTATTGCTTGAAGAAAAGCATGTGCTTAATTTAATTAATGAGTTCTTGGGGTATTTTTACAAAGATTTTTTTTTTCCATCTGGCTATTTCGAAAGTAATTGTACTACCTTGAAATAATTTGTGCAGAATTTTTTTCCATTTTTGCGTATCTTTGGTGCCAGGTGAACGTTATTTGTAGGAACAAAGGCCAATTACATATGTTTCTGGTTGTTTGTCAGATAAGCATAAATGGAAGGTGAGCGGTTTACAACTTGCTGGTCAAGATACCAGTTTTACAAATATGTGGTATGAAACCAGCTGTTGGCTAGATAGTGTGGCTAGTGAGGTGTTTAAAATAAAAGCTAGGTTTAGCCTTGATTTCCCTTCCCAGCCCCCTCATGAATGTGATGCTTAGGTTTTTCATTTCTGCTCCTCAAGAAGAGAGTAGCCCATCTAGCACCTTAAGGAAATCATAATTATCATTATCAGTCATACTTGCTTGGTGCTACAGTGTGTAAACGCTACTTCCTCTCTTTTCATTTTCACATCAGATGAATTGGACAGGCAGAAGCGAAAATGATTATAACAAATTAACAGCTTGTAATTTAGGGAGAATGGCAACATTAAAAAAAAAAGTTTTTGTATCAGCAAGTAGTATAGTGAAGTATGTGATGATCCTGTGTAAACTTCTATAATTTTCAGCAGAAGTATGGTACGAGGCTTCTCTTTGTTACTTTTTCTGTATTTTCCTCCTTCCCGTCTGTGCTGGTTTTGGCTGGGATAGAGTTAATTTTCTTTCTAGTAGCTGGTATGGGGCTATGTTTTGGATTTGTGCTGAGAACAGTGCTGATAACACAGGGCTGGTTTTGTTACTGCTGAGCAGTGCTTACCCAGAGCCAAGGGGTGTTCTGCTTCTCACCCCACCCCACCAGCAAGGAGGCTGGGGGGGCACAAGGAGTTGGGAGGGGACACAGCCGGGACAGCTGACCCCAACTGACCCAAGGGATATCCCAGAACATATGGCATCATGCTCAGCATATAAAGCTGGGGGAAGAAGGAGGAAGGGGGGGACGTTCAGAGTGATGGCGTTTTTCTTCCCAAGTCACCGTTAGGTGTGATGGAGCCCTGCTTTCCTGGAGATGGCTGAACACCTGCCTGCCCATGGGAAGTGGTGAATGGATTCCTTGTTTTGCTTTGCTTGCATGTGTGGCTTTTGCTTTACCTGTTAAACTGTCTTTATCTGAGCCCATGAGTTTTCTCACTTTTACTCTTCCAATTCTCTTCCCCATCCCACCTGGTGGGGAGTGAGCGAGTGGCTGCGTGGGGCTGAGCTGCCAGCTGGGGTTAAACCACGACACCCTCACAGAGTCGTCCTTTCTTTTCTAGCATTGTTTTCCTGGATGCAGACAAGCACATACACGTGTTAACTGAGTGGTGTATTTCTGTATTGTCTGTTTGGCACATGCCTCGTGTACTGAGGGGTTGATCGGTGGCAGAGGTTTGGCCTGAGAAGCTGAATGTCTGCTCTGATAGCACGGTAGGAAAGATCATTCATGGTACCTGTTTTATGTCTCCTCATAAAAATATGTCGGCAGCAGACCCTTTTCAGCTGGCTTAGTTCATGTTTTGGAAGTTGCACACAGTGACAGTGTTTCTCTGCTTGCTGCAGAAATACTAGCCTGAAGTAGCCCGACATAAACTTGGAAAGCGAAACCAACATCAGTACAAGTCAATATGAAGTGGTAATATTCAGCTGTTGCATGTCTGCTAAGTGTTTTCTTTCCTTTTTTGGGAAGGGCTGGAAAACTGTTTCTCACAATTATGTTATTTATTCACTAGTATTAAAAGAATGGTCAGATTATTGCTGACCACAAAAATCACTTTGAAAGAATGGTCTGGTTTATTATTTCTTTCTGGCATATGCTTTAAACAGATGGACAGCATTTCTAAAGTTATGTTTTGAAATGCATTGAGATTCAGAAACAAGCTGTATTTAGAATTAGGTTTTAGTGTCTGCATCCATACAATTAGATAGGTTATGTTCTTTTCAACACGTGTTCCAGGATTTAGTCATTTGTGTATACTTCTTCATAAAAAGAAGCACAAAAATGCAATTTTTTTGTTTTTACTGAATGTCTTTCCCTTTCTTCCTTTCATTTTCATTATATTAATTTCAAACAGTTTTGTTGTTCTCAAATAAGTAGGCATAGAATCTGTTCCTTGCAAAAGGCAGTTTATTATTATAAATTGTATACTGGTTTCTACAGGTAACTTTACAAAAAATCTTAGAGCAAAATTGTTTTAAAAATTATTCCTTTTTACAGAACATGATGTTGGTCCTTATTGCTAAATGAGAAGGTGGTTTGTAGAAGCATTGAAAAGTTGTAAGACTACAGACTCCTAACATAACTGTATTAAAGTTTAAGAGGATTGCATAAGAATCATAGATAAGCATAAAATCCTACTTGTTATCATGCTGAGGGTACCACCATACCTTACAACTGAGGAGACACGTTTTGGTGTATCTACTTTCTGCCACAGTGGATAAGTGGGACGGACCCTTACTCAGAAAGGAGTTCTCATACATCATGTCCCAGGAAATCTAACCTTTGCTTATGAAGGTAACCTTAATTTTTGCTGACAGACAGCCTGCTGCAAGGCTGGCTGCTGCAGTCTTATAAAACAGCAAGAAATGAAAACTGAGCCTGCCTGAGCGTTATTCTCATTTGTTGTCTGCTTCTGCACAGCTGTTGAAAAAGCAAAACAAAGGTTTATTTGCACTCAATGGATATGATGTCCTGCAGTGAAACACATGCATACGGACTAGACACATCAGGTTTCTTTAGTGACTTCTCTCATTTGATTCAGCAAAAATGTTTCACTTTTTTAGTGGCTTGGCATGTATTGATCTGCTGGGTTATTTTTGTTTGCTTGTTTTCCCCCTCACTGTTAGTTCATCAGGGTCTTGGAACCAAGTTGTGGCTTTCTTTTTCTCTGCAGTTTTTCAGCATGCTTGAAAATTTTTGTTAGCAGTATACTTTGTTATCAGATGCCTGCTTAAAAGAAAGTGACGAAAGGTGGTACTTGTGCCAGTCTTTTAGTAAATGTATAAAAAGTACGGTCTGCTTTGTTCCCTGTTTGGGTGTTGATTCCCGGTTGGCTAGGGATGTAGCAGGAGTGGCTGCAGTGGTTACTGTTCTGGCTGTCGTCCATCCAGCTCCCGCAGAGCGTCCTGCTCCAACAGCAACGCTGGTATCGCGATGCTGTGTGTGTTCTTGAGCTGATAGCAGCTGATATCAACTGGTGCTGATTTCGGTTTAATATACCAGGTTAGTGTGTCTGTGGTAGCTCGGAAGCAGACATGCATCCCAGTCAGCCCTTCTGTGTAGGGGAGATGTAACCTTGGGTGAGGACTGTGAGCGTTAGTAACTGGTTTTGGCTATTGTAGTGGTGAGATTATTGTAGTTACAAGACTATATACACAGAAGAACTGTAATACACAGATGCCATTTAACACTCTTCAGTTACTCCCCAGAGGAATACTACCAATCAGATAGAAATATTCTGTCCTGCAACCAAATATGGGAAAGAAGAACAGGACTTTCTGCAAGCAGCCATGGATTAAGTACTGTTAAAGAAAAAAAAAAAAAAGTTAGGGAAATCCAGATGTTAAGGGACATCCTTTTTCAACAGCAGGCCAGAGGCGAGCAATCACAGTATTCAGACTTCTTCAACGTTCTGTTCCAGGTTTTGCATACAGTTAATTGCACTAATGGTGGTGAAGAAAAATCCCTTTGTGTCAAGTTCTCGTTATAATTTTACACCACTTTTCTACTTATTACCAAAGGTGTACTTTGCTTATTCTCTGCTAAACGTTGCTAATAGTGATTAGGGTTACTCTGTATGTTGCTAGAACATTAGTGGCCATGGACTGTTTTCCCTTTAAGCTTTCTAAAAGGAGGAAAAAAAAAAAAGTAGGAGAAATTACATGACTTAATGTAGTTGGTTTTTTTGTTTGTTTTAAATTGTAATCTGTGTAATACCTATTTAATTATATCGGCCTCTAGAGAAGCTGACAGTACTTTCCTCAGCTGTTCAAATCTTAGAGGGTGGAAGTTTAAATTTGTGGTGAATAACATTTACTCAGTGTTCAGGTCTTTGATTAGTTAGCTTGAAAATAGGAGGCTTTAAGTAGTACTCTTGAATTGTTATGAGTGTAAAGTACTGTCAGATGAGCTTCTCAGATGTTTTTTACCTTGTTCCAATTTTATATGAAGGTGTGCACCTGAGCTTCTCCACACTTGCTAGAAAGGCAGGTATGCAGGAGAGGATGGGCTTTTATAAAATTAAAACAGTGTTCACCCCTTAGCAAGCAAGCCACTACTAAAACCATCTACCTTTTTTTGTTGTTTTCAAGGTATAAGACTATGCAATGGAATTTAGATTATTCTTTAGTATGAAGAGTCTTTAAATGAAGTAATACAATGTAGGAATTTACTTGAAGCTCAGTATCATCATCTCACCATCTTCAGTATGCTAATGGCATGTATAGTGAGAAAGCTGAGAGCTGCCATGTAATGTATATGTTCTATCAGAAACTGATGGTGTTTGAAATAGATATTTAATCTCTCTTTACTTAATGAGTATTTTATGTGTAGTTTCTGTACTTAGACTGAAACTACAAGTACATGGCACGAAGTATCTTGAGTCAATATTTTCTGTTACTGATCTGAAGAAATAACTCCCAGTGATACAGACTTCATTATTGAAGTAAAATCAACGGGAACAGGTATGGAGAATAACTTCTTAGTAATTTACATAAATAGATTTAGGAAATCTGGAATAAATTTAGACACATAGGGATTTCCAAAATATAGCACTTGAAATCTGTGTTACCTTAAGATGCTGTTTTTGAAACACCCAAGTAATGCATGAATATATTTTGGTGAGAGTTTGGGGGCAGCAGATAATTAGACTAGGCTTCATTATCTGACTGCAATGAAAACCTGGTGCTTGCCATGCCCCAGGAATACAGAAACTTTTTTCACTTTCAAGGTATTTTTAGTTATTTTCTTAATACAAACAGCTATGTTAAAAATACAATAAATTGAAGTAATAAATGATGTAAGTCTTATTATGATTCAGTATGAGAATAAAGATTATATATTTGTAATGGATAGCAAGACTTCAGGAATAATGCAGCTGTGGGTTCAACAGTCAAGTTCAGTGCACTACTGTTTCACTTTATGGAAATAAATGAGCAGATTAACATTTATTTTAGGAGAGCCTAAGTTATCTGAAGCAGCACTGATTAATAGTTCCAAGCCTTTTTTGTGATGATATTTTTATTAAAGTTTTTAAAGACAATTCTTTGTTCAACCATGAGTTGTATTTTGCGGTATGTTTCCAGTATGATGTTTTCCATCCCAGCTCTTGAAAGTTAATGCTGTATTATTTCTATAGTAGTGTATTCTGGCAGTATTGTTTACAGTATTCATTTCGGGAAATGAGTGCACCTAACCTAAAAGTGTGAAAAAGATAAGAAATTAATAGAGGCCATATAAATAAAAATAATCAATCTTTTTTTGCGAACACTGCATTGAGATAGTCCATTGAAACCATTTTGTAGCATCAAACTGAAACCACTCTGAAGTGTTGAATATTCAAACTAGATTTGCACAGACTGATTTTTTTTTTTTTTAACTTTCATAATTTTTCATAATTCAGTGCTGGCCACCATAATAGAAATTAATATGTGATTGCGTGACCTGCTCTTCAGATGTCTGAGAAGCAGCCTGTAATGTAAAGTTTTAGCTTTAATTCTCTTCATTAATAATTTCACTTTATATGTGATTAATACATGTTGTTCTTCAAAATGAGGTGTGATGGGTTAACCCTGGCTGGACGCCAGGTGCCCACCAGAGCCGTTCTATCACTCCCCCTCCTTCTCAGCTGGACAGGGGAGAGAAAATATAACAAAGAGCTTGTGGGTCGAGATAAGGATAGGAGAGATCACTCACTAATTACCGTCACGGGCAAAACAGACTCAGTTTGGGGAAAATTAACTTGATTTATTACAAATCAACCGGAGTAGGGTAATGAGAAATAAAACCAAATCTCAGAACACCTTCCCTCCACCCCTCCCTTCTTCCCGGGCACAACTTCACTCCCGGATTCTCTACCAACCCCCCAGTGGCACAGGGGGACGGGGATGGGGTTTACGGTCAGTTCATCACACGTTATTTTCTGCCGCTTCATCCTCCTCAGGGGGAGGACTCATCACACACTCTTCCCCTGCTCCAGCGTGGGGTGCCACCCACGGGAGACAGTCCTCCATGAACTTCTCCAACGTGGGTCCTTCCCACGGGCTGCAGTTCTTCACGAACTGCTCCAGCATGGGTCCTTTCCACGGTGTGCAGTCCTTCAGGCACAGACTGCTCCAGCGTGGGCCCCCCACGGGGTCACAAGTCCTGCCAGAAAACCTGCTCCGTGGGCTCCTCTCTCCACAGATCCGCAGGTCCTGCCAGGAGCCTGCTCCAGCGCGGGGTTCCCATGGGGTCACAGCTTCCTTCAGGCACCCACCTGCTCCGGCGTGGGGTCCTCCCCGGGCTGCAGGTGGATATCTGCTCCACCGTGGACCTCTCTGGGCTGCAGGGGGACAGCCTGCCTCACCATGGTCTTCCCCACGGGCTGCAGGGGAATCTCTGCTCCGGCACCTGGAGCATCTCCTCCCCCTCCTTCTTCACTGACCTTGGTGTCCGCAGGGTTGTTTCTCTTACATGTTCTCACTCCTCCCTCCGGTTGCCGAATACCCCGTCCCAACTTTTTTCCTTCTTAAAAATGTTATCACAGAGGCGTTACCACTATCACTGATTGGCTTGGCCTTGGCCAGCGGCGGGTCCGTCTTAGAGCCGGCTGGTATGGGCTCTCTTGAACACAGGGGAAGCTTCCAGCAGCTTCTTACAGAAGCCACCCCTGTAACCCCCCCCCCGCTACCAAAACCTTGCCACACAAAACCAATACATGAGGTGTGCAAATTTAGTTTTGATTATTTCTATAAGCACAAAGGGTACCATCTGGTAGGCTGATGATCTGGTAGTTTTTGTCCAGAAGCTTGTGTTTTGTCAACCTGCAAAATGTTAAGGATTCCAAGATGCAGAATTTGTGATGGAAGTTCATAAGCCAGAATTTCATTCTACCTTGTTATTCTGTGTGTTAACATCTCATTCTCTTTCTGGGTTGGATTAATCTCCCATTTTCAATCTGTGTATTCCAGGTATTTCTGCATACATAGCCACCAGGCTTTGGGAGTACGTTGGCATAGTTCAGAGTCTGTTTATAGTCACAAATACCTGCCAGAAGAATTTCTAGAGGTGTCTCTAGTTAGGCTGTCTAAATTCACTGTACAGCAGATGGCACTGGAAGGGCACGTGACGCCGTAATTAGTACAAAATACTAGCAAAGCTGTTGCAGTGCTGAGGGTTATGAAGAAGTTGTGTAGCTCATTTTAATGGATTCCGGGAAGGGGTGCATGCTGGGCTCTTATAGTTGTAGACAGTGGAAAATTCTACACTTGCAAGTGTATGAGTGTATCATATGTGGAGGGCTGTTTATACAGCGCTTTTAAACGCATTAATATGCAATGCAGAATTACTGATATTAAGTATGTGCAAAGAAAGAAGAGTATCTGGATCAGTATAGAGTATTTGACTTCAGGGTATATTTGCTTTCTCCTGTCTTGGATAAAATATGTGTAACAGATGTCATAAAGTAGAGTGGTTCTCACATGGAAGACTTGTTCAGAGGCTTGCTCTCATCTGTAGGCGTGCTGAATTTACTTCGGAGAGCTTTGACCTGGACTGTCATTCACTAGATTTTTAGCATCTTTTCCTAGATGAATGAGCTGGACTTCTGGATATATGCATGTTTATGTGGTTTATATTTGAACTTCAAACCATTATTATTTCTATATATGAAATGTCACAATGATAGAAGTCATGAGTCCTGCATTTGGACAATCATGCATTTTGCTTGATAACGATATTGGCTACTATGCTAGGCTGACAGATATAAACCACTTTTTTGCTCAATCAAGCTCAGTAGTCACTTTCAAAGTAAAAAGTTTTGACTTCTCTGTATGCTGCCATAGAGATATATATGTTGAGGTTATTTTTAGATGCTGGATTTTTATTTGTAAAAAACCCCACATTTTGATACAGAAAGACTAGTATGTGATAAAAACCTGTTCTTTCAAGTGACTTCTGTAGTCTTTTAGTTATGGAGAAACTGAAGAAATGTTTTTCCTTCAGCCAAATTTTAGGTAACTAATTCTTTTGAAACACACCAATAAAAAAACTTGGTGAACCAGACAGTTTGGGGCTCTATACATCTTCTCTCCCCAGTCAGCAATGTGATAATGTTCTTTTATTTTCTCCCTAGCTTACAAGGCAGATTTTACTTTGTTTCATGCTTGGTTTTTTAGGGTTAGGAATTGCAAACAGTATGATGTACTTCCCACCAGGATGGGGGAATGTATGTGGTAAAGTGGAAATAGTATCAGCTTGTGGATGTCAGTCAGAAGTAGTTGGAGAACGTTGTGGATTTCGCAAGTGGGGCTAATGTGAGGGTTCCCAGGCTTCTCGTACTCCACACACAAAGGCCCAGTTAAATTTATCAAACGAACAAACACTCTGACTTTGTCAGTTTAGGAGCAGCGTAGAATCCTGAAGTTATATTTTTCACTCATTTTGTAGGTTCATTTAGTTACATGTGATGAAAAGAGTACTGTAAATTGGTAAGATGGCAAAACCCAAATGGTTTAGGAATAGAAGGTCAACAGGCATTTCAAGTCTATTTTTAATTGACATGTAACTCTCCCTTTATCTGTATCTGTAGCTCTTTCTTAATTACTGTGCTTTGTCAGTTATTCTGATATGCGGGATTTCAGGCATATAAAACCCACTAAATGTATTCTACTCATGTTTGGTTTTCAGTACTTCCATATTTCCCAATTATTCCAAACATATGGAGCTCATATTAAACATCAGTATTTTAAACCATGAAATTTTATGGTTCTGCATGTATGTGTCATAAGAAAAGGAAAATAAAAGTAGTGTCTTAACCTTTGAAAATACATATGCATATCTCAGTATCCTCTTCAAATTGTGTAAGTGCAGTACATTTTTTTCAGGTGTCAGGACTCATGGTACTACAGGAGTCATGTTAAAAATGGGAAATAAACAGTGAACTAATAAAATACTGGTCCTGTTTTTTAAGGTTTTAATATTTGTTTATAGCAAGAGTTGGTTCTTAGTTGTTTATTTGTTTGTTTAGGAAATAAGTTTTTGGGGCATGTTTGTTCTTTGCCGATGGCAAGTAAATCAGTTTACAGGCAGAAGAGAAACTTTTCCCCTCATTGAGAGAAAGAAAGGGAAAGTGCTGTTTAGTTTGGTAATTAAGAAAAGGAAATGGGAAGAGCTGAAGATACTCTAAAGATGGACTTGGGAAATGTCAGAGGTTATGGCAAAGACAGAACAGCTCTTCAAGGTAGGGTGATGCAGCCAGTGTAGGGAATTTGAAGATAGGACTAGGGTACAAATCCAAGTAAATCAAGCTTTAGTGCTTCTGCTGTTTATAAGAACAGTGTTCAACACCCCAGCAGCAGGGCTTTACTTAAAATTTTCCAAGGTATTTTGAAGTTCAGAATCCTTAGCTGCCTTGCATTGTCTTTTAGTTTGCTTTGGATATGATCCTTTAACCTCTGTGTACTTGAGGACCACAAAAGTTGGGCTGGACAAGAGTAATAGTGGGCTGCTGTTAGATTATAGTAATCATTCTGCTTACATGCTTTTATGCAATTTTTGAATGGTTATTTAAGAAAATAATATTGTTTAGTTGATAAAACTTCTTTCAGTTCATTGCACTATTTTTCTCAGTTGCTTGTATTGTGATGCTATGGGAGAAAAGTGGGAAGTGCGTACATAAGGGCTGTTTTACTTTCCCCTCAGTCCTCCAAGCTTGGAAGATTTCTTGAAAGATTCTCATACTCCTCCAGCTTGTCATGCTTAGCCTGGAGCCAGGCTTGCTGCTGCAGTTTGTGCTGCTATCATCACATGTATTTGGAGGTACGTGGAGTAATGGCTACTACTAATGGTAGTACCTACTTCTTCGGCAGCAGCAACTTCCCTCTCTTCTCTTTCCCTTCTCATTCTTCCCCTCTCTGCAGAGCTGCTTGCTCTAGAAGGTCTAACTAATCTTAAAAAAACCCAACAAAACAAAAAACGGCACAACAAAACCCAAACAAATCTCAAACAAAAAACCCAAGCTGAAGAGTCACATTTATGAAGGGGGTGGGTACATGACTCTGGAAGACGTCAGGTGGGAGCTATTGAGTGGGACTTGAGGAGATGTGTCCGCTTAGTCTTGGCAGAAGTACTGGAGGAAGAAAAGCTCTAATAGTACTAGGTAAGGAAAGCCTGTGAGTTGACCTCCACTATGCCTAAAACAGAGTTTGGAAGTCAACTTTTCTTTCACAGAAGTTCAGGAGGGGACTTCTATGACTTGCTCTAAACAGATGTTACTTTGCTGTTAATGTGTCTCTACTTTTTCACCAGAGTTAGTTTTCCTATAATTGTATAACTATTTGAATATTGCTCAACTTTCCTGTGTAAAGAAAGTACGACCTCGTAAGACCATGTTTTTAGGACTAATCACAGTTTAACCTGTATGTAGGAATCCTGTTGGATAGAGTATCTTCTATGGCTTTATCTTCTATAGTTATTTCTGTGGGGATCTTTTTTAGGCGCCTTCCGAAAGAGAGGGGTGTTTCTGTGCTTGAAAGTTTTATATACAAGCATGGAGTATATACACCTATGATGTAATGTGTATATTTTAAAAAATAGCATACTGAAAGCAGAAAAAAGTTGTGGAAATCTCCAAGGCACATGTAGCAGATTCATTTTTTGAGCCTGATTGGTTTCCAAGTTGGCTCTCTATATTTACTTTTATTGGATGCCTGGTACTCAAGTACTGCATTTTCTGTTTTGTTTGGAGAGGCGGGGAAACCCTTATGGATAATTTTAAAACTATTTCTTTTGTGAAGTTAATTGTTTTTTATTTGTTTCCAGGAAATGGCTCTTGAAGTTAAATGAGGCTGGATAAAACACATAAATGAAGCAGAAGCTGCTCTGCATGTGTTAGGGCTATATCACCACAAGCACTGCTGATCAGCCAGACTTGGTAACTTGTCATAATGAAGAAGATTAGTCTCAAAACAATTCGCAAGTCCTTTAACTTAAATAAAAGTAAAGATGAAAGCGACTTTGTAGTGGTTCAGCAGCCATCGTTAAGTGAATTTGGAAAAGATGACTCCTTGTTTGGCAGCTGCTATGGTAAAGATTTGGCTAGCTGTGAAGTCAATAGTGAAGATGAAAAAGGAGGCAAAAATAGATCAAAAAGTGAAAGCTTAATGGGTACGTTAAAAAGGAGGCTTTCAGCAAAACAAAAACAAAAAGGCAAAGGCAGCACACCATCTGTAAGCTCTGCGGATGATGACACCTTTTCTTCCTCATCTGCTCCAATAACCTTCAAAGATGTGCGAGCTCAAAGACCTCTGAGATCCACTTCCCTCCGTAATCACCATTACAGTCCAACTCCTTGGCCCCTTCGACCTACGAATTCAGAAGAGACTTGCATCAAAATGGAAGTGAAAGTCAAGGCCTTGGTCCATTCCTCTAATCCAAGCCCAGCACTGAATGGCGTTCGAAAGGACTTCCATGACTTGCAGTCAGACAACGTGTTCCAGGAACAAAATGCATTAAAAAATACGGAATCTCAGAATGGGGACTTGCATCTTCATATTGATGAACATGTGCCTGTAGTTATTGGATTAATGCCTCAGGACTACATTCAGTATACTGTGCCTTTAGATGAGGGAATGTATCCTTTGGAAGGATCACGTAGTTACTGTCTGGATAGTTCCTCACCCATGGAAGTTTCAACTGTTTCTTCTCAAGTGGGGGGAAATGCTTTCCATGAAGAAGAGAGCCAGGTGGATCAGGATGTAGTCGTTGCACCAGATATCTTTGTGGACCAGACGGTGAATGGTTTGTTGATTGGTACCACAGGAGTCATGTTGCAAAGCCCAAGAGTTAATCACAGCGATGTCCCTCCACTCTCACCTTTGCTACCTCCAATGCAGAATAATCAAATCCAAAGGAACTTCAATGGATTGAGTGGCACAGATGCCCACGTGGCTGAAAGTATGCGCTGCCATTTGAATTTTGATCCTAACACTGCCCCTGGAGTTGGAAGAGTTTATGATTCTGTACAGAACAGTGGTCCTATGGTTGTGACAAGTCTCACAGAAGAACTGAAAAAACTTGCAAAACAAGGATGGTACTGGGGCCCCATTACACGTTGGGAGGCAGAGGGAAAATTAGCTAATGTGCCTGATGGCTCGTTTCTCGTTCGAGATAGTTCTGATGATCGTTATCTTTTAAGTTTGAGTTTTCGTTCCCATGGAAAAACTCTTCACACTAGAATTGAACACTCAAATGGTAGGTTTAGCTTTTATGAACAACCAGATGTGGAGGGACATACATCTATAGTTGACTTAATTGAACATTCAATCAGGGACTCTGAAAATGGAGCTTTCTGCTATTCAAGATCCCGACTGCCTGGATCTGCAACTTACCCAGTGAGACTGACAAATCCAGTATCTCGGTTTATGCAGGTGCGTTCTTTACAATACCTGTGTCGTTTTGTAATACGTCAGTACACCAGAATAGACCTGATTCAGAAACTGCCTTTGCCAAACAAAATGAAGGATTATTTACAGGAAAAGCACTACTGAAAGCTTATGGGAATCTTGCATCTTGCACTTTGGGAACGACAACAACAAAAAGAGATTGAATTACAGTTTACAGACTTTGATTATTATCAAAATCTTTTGCTGCCATAAAAATATTTCATTTTTGTGTGTAAAAGAAAAGTAATGCATTTGGATTTATGTTTGTTTTGGGGTTTTTGTGTATTTTGGGGGGCTTTTTTTTTTTTTTTGAAAGAATGATCTCAAGTTTATTTTTAGAAGTGTGAAATAGCTATCTTTCATCAATGTGCAGATTAATCACAATGTGAATGATCAAATTCTCCTTAATTTCCCCCAAGTCCTTTGCTGCTATCCACTGTGATTTTTATGCATTGAAAGCACATTTCATGTGTATTCAACCATAAGTAAAAGTCAAATGAAACTTGTTGAATGGAATTTTTTTTTTTCTCCTTTAAAATAGCCTGTTTGAAAAAAATGATCATGGATTAAAAAAACATATTGGTATTCTAAATTACAGAATTTAAATCTATGTTAAAAATGATTTCCTAGTATCCTAATTATAAATTTCTATAGAGATATGCCCTAACATAGAACTTATTGACAGAGCTGTGTGGTAAGAACATGGTTATGCAGCATATCTTTGGAAAAAAGCCCCACCTTTCTCCTAAGCCTTGTATTGTCTGTACACTCTTTTGTGTTTGAGAAGGTTGGTTCAGCCTTCTTCTTGTCTCAGTATTTTGTCCTTCTAAAAATGGCCTTTAAAAAAAAAAAGTCGTCTATGAAAGTCAATGTGTAGTACCTGTAAGGAAATTGCGGTATTTGGGGTCTTGTCAAATATTACCTTTTACAATCATGCCATCAGTTAAATAAATGAACACCTACCAGGTCGCCTCTTTCTGTCCTTTTCCCTCCTACCTCCTTTTGGGGGTGTGGGGTGGGGTGTATTTCCTGGGTTTGTAGGAAGACTCTAGGAATTGTTATCGTGGGAACATACATTGATAAGCCATTTTAGGGATGGGGTGAAACTTTGAATAGGATGATTTCTACAATATATATTCAAGCTAATTGAAATTTCATTATTTTCCATCTTCTGCTGGTTTTTTGCTTCAGAAATGCAGTAATACACTAATGTCCTTTGGATCATTTTTCTCCTTTTTTCGGATATCCTTTGGGGAGGAAGGAACAGGACTGATAACATTTTGGATGGAAGATGCTTAAAATGCCTCTCTAAAGCTCTATTCTCATAGCCTTTCAAATTATGGGGAAAAGAGGTTTGGATATACACTGGCCGCAGAAAATGTTGCAGTTTGCTGTCATGAAATATGTTTTGACATACGAAATACTGAATCAATTAAGTAAACGTTTATGATATCTGTCAAAGATTCTGGCATTTGAAAAACTTACAGTTATTCTAACCTTCTGTAGGGAGAAAAAGACTCTCAGTGGGGAGTACAGGTTCTACACTGTAATATTTTTATCATGCAAGGGTAATCCGTGGCATTTTCCTGTTTTGTTTCAGTTCCCTGCCCGCCCCCCCTGCCCATGATTCTGTCACTTCTATGAGTTATTTGTTAAAGGGGTCATAGCTAGCTTGGGAGGGAGGCTTGCTTTGCCTGCCTCTGCCCCCATTTTGTATTTTAGAATGTCATCTTCCCCATCTCTGGTAGGAGTTGTTAGTCAGTAAATATCAGCTTAGAAAAGGCTGTTCATCTGTGATAACAGCTTTCTTGTTTAGGTCATTTTCTTCTCCTTGTTTAATCTAGCCTTTTTGTCCCCTGAAATGAGTCTTTAGTAATGAATACAGTATTGCTGCAAGGTGGTGCAATAGCACTACGTCTTGGGTTGCCTGAATTGATAGACGAAATTTATATTTTTTTAATTTATTTTTTGACCATAATGTTTTAACTAAAAACTTAAAAAAAAGAAAATCAAAGGTAGATAAAAAGGCTGCCTTTGCTTTTAAGGGAGGGAGAATAAGGATTTCTTCTTTAGTCTGTTAAAGTTTTAAACTTAAAAAAAACAACAACAAACCCCAGAGCAGTCTATATGTGTAATTTGTTGGCTCTGCCATTGAGATATATGTATGAAAGTGTGAATTCTGTTTTCTTTTTTTTCCTCTACTGACTCCCTTCCCCCTCCCCCACCCCAGCTCTCCCTGAATCAGGATCACTAACTTTATTCAAAAAGGCACAATAACCTGTAGTATGGTACAGTGTTCTGATTCTGTCTGTGGGGAGGAAAAAGAAAATCATTTTTATGGATTTTAGATGGATACTTTTGGAAGAAAACCTCTGGCATTGTCTTCACTTTAAAAATTCTTTCCCCGTACAAGCTAGAGGGCCTATGCATTCTACAGAATCTTTGAAAGATTATAGTATATTAAATATTTTCTTTGCCATTTAATACCACTATTGAATGCATTAAACATGTTTATACTATACCACATGCATTAATTTAGCAGTCATTGCATTGAAACTTAAATATTTGAAGCTATAATATTCTGGTCTTATTGATGAATTGA
The DNA here is from genome assembly GCF_026419915.1 of Harpia harpyja. Lineage (NCBI taxonomy): Eukaryota > Metazoa > Chordata > Aves > Accipitriformes > Accipitridae > Harpia > Harpia harpyja. The sequence goes on along the minus strand of NC_068944.1, from coordinate 15,083,965 downwards.
AAAACGTGCAAGAACACACATGCTAAATTTCTTGCCCATGCCTTTATAAATTTCAGTTTGTTCACTCATGCATGTTGATGCTTTTTTTTTTTTTAACTTTGGTTCAGCTATCCAGTTTTTGAATTGCCTGCCTTGCTGCGTTCTTCATCTGCGAACTTAATCAGGTCAAGTCAACTTTGTCATTTGCATACCCCCCCCCCCCATAAAGCTTCCACAAAAGGAATGCTGAAAAGTGGTTGAGGCCTAGGATGTGAGAACCATATAGCACTTTTTTTCTAAATAAAAAATGGTGGTGATATTTCTAGTAAGCTCAAAATACTTTAAATCAGTAGTAAGTAGGCACAAATACTTATTTTTACAGGTTTAATTAATCAGAACCTCACAGTATTTTTTCATACTGAGGTAACTGGCCAGCCAGGAGAAGGAACCCAGAAAAATTACTTTGAAAACATTAAAGATACTTACAATTTCTTATAGTAAAATTAATATAAAAGAAACACAGTAACATTTAGTTATGAGACAATTTAGAAGTACTCAGAGTAACCACAAAAATTGTGTTGACTTCTGCTTCATGAAAAGTAGAGGAACAAAGTGTCCTTGACAAATAAAAGGAAAATGATTGAGGGTATTTTGGGGACCTTTGGAAGTAGATACACTAGGAATAAAAGCTAACTGACTGTGATCCTTATAGAGTAGAAATATGGCTATTTATTCAGCACAATAGTTTAAGGGTTCAAAAGGTATGCTTTTTATGCAATTGAATTGTGGAAAAATGTTTTTGAAAATGAAACTTTGAAATAAAACTCCTTTTTTGAGCATCTGAAATGATTGATGTTATTGATAACATTGTCTCTTTTACCAATTAGAAGAGTAAAACAACACCTTGTATTTGGAAATAGAAAAATAAATTTGCACAATTTCCTCTGTGGTTTTTTTTTTTGTTTGTAAGCCAGTGTTGTAAACAACTGAAAGTGATTTGTATTCTTTGATCTATTTGAAGAATATAGCACTTATCCTGCTCTTGACATAGTGAATGCCATCTTTTTATCAAAATGGTTTTCTGTCAGAAGGATCAGAAATGCAACTATTAATTGAACTCTTTGTTCTCAGATTAGCTGACTGTATTTTGTTAAAGCCATTTTCTTTCCGTGAATATTGACTGCTGGGCTAAGTGAAATCTGTGCAGTTTTTGTTTTGATGCATTTCATCTATGTGAATACTGGAATTATAACTTTAAAACAGCATACCAGCAATATATGGGCTATGATTCTGATGAGAAGTATTTCTCTGCTACAGAACTTTCAAATTCTGAGCTAAGCTATGGATAAATTAATGATTGACAATTTAATTTCTTAAAATCTTTTTATGACTGCAAAGAACAAAAATTACAAGCATTCTTTATAAATAAAAAATGGGCTAGATGGTAGTTCATACTGTGAGAAATATGGCGTTGTATCTGGAAAGTGTTCTAAATTCTACACAGATAATGAAAAATTCTTAAAAGAATTTTGTATGAATACCTGTTGGGTTAAAGAATTTTTATAGTGATGATGGAGTGCCATGAAGTTAATACTTGCAATCCAGATTGCTGTAGTTTACACTTTTCTCTGTTTCAGACCTGGTGTGCACTATTTGTACTAAGCACGCCGCAGAGTGAATTATCCAAAGTCCATTGATTTTAATGTGTTTTGGTTTGTAAACAAAATTATAGTAATTTCTTGCACATTTTTGAAAAATAATTGTATAAGGATTTATGTATCTGCTTCTGGATACAGTGTGTAAATAAAAATTTCATTCACAAAAAGATTTGTGGAGTGTTGATACCTTAATGACGTTCTAAAACAAAAAAACCTGAAAGACATTGTAAAATTTGGGCATCTGACTTAAACATTTAAATTTTAATGGTTACAATTTAAACTGTTCTATATTTTTTTTAACCCATGCTAGTTGACTTTTCAAAACATTTCTGTATATTGATTTTATTAATTCCTACTTTTCAATGCAAGAAAAAAACATTGCCAGAACGTAACTAGGATATGATTTTTAAAAGGTCTGCATACATTACAGTAAGCTAACTTTTTGATATTTTTTGTTGTTTTCCTTAAACTACAAAATTTGTAACGGAAGTCTCCATTTCGCCCGGATGTATGTCAAAGGTAATATGCTATCTCTTGTCTTCCGAGCAAGCAAATAGTTCTTACTTGGTTCCAAAATAAAAAAATTATATATGGTGTTGATCTTCATGTATTCACTTGATGCTGTCCTAGATTCCCTTTAAAAAGGGAGTGGCATTTTAAACTCTGGGAAATCACACAGATAAACCAGAAGATGAAGTATAAACAATTTCTATGTTACAAAAGATACGCACAATTGTTCACATGTTTTCCTGTAGTTGGGACATACAGAGTTGCTACTCAAATTCAAGAAAACAGCACCAGCTCCTTAGGTCTTGGTTATAACTGGTTTTGGTTTTTTTAAAACAAACAAAACCCCCAGCCTTGCTAGCAAACAATTATTGTTCATATTGTCCGCAGCTGATATGTACTTTTCTACATATCCTGTACCTTAAGTCCTCAAATAGTAACCAGAAATAATTTGTAGTTTTTGCCATTTAAGAGAAAACTGCCTTCTATTTCCTACTGTGGGGGCTAGTACTGTGCGCTCAGTATGGTGTGTGGTTGTTCCCCCAGTGTGTGTGTGGGGGTTTGTTACTAAGTCTGCATGATGCTCTTCTCTACGTGTGTTCTATTCACTCCAGAAAATTTGGCAAAAAATAAACTTACCCTCAAATGTTTCCTTGGTAAGTGGTGAAAGGTGGTAAGAGTTAATTTTACAGCTGCCTGTAAAATTAGCATGATCCAGGCAGGGCTGAAATGTTTATAGTCAAGATGCCTGTAATCCTAATTATTTCTACCTCGCATTCAATCAGCTTTGTAGCTGTGAGAGCAGAAGAGAAATGGTAAGACACTGCCAGATGCAGAAAGCTTGCTGTACGTCTGATAACGTAACCCTTGTACCAAGGTAGGGCTTGGAGGCGGGGATGGTGGTGAATTAAGTCGTCCTCTGCAATTAAGACCTCCAAGATGACAAAGCTGTAAGATATAGTAGAAATCCTTAATATTTAGGAAACAATGTTTGATCACTTCCCTTTAGCACATGCAATTTGCTTGCAGTCTCTGCTTTTCTTTTTTCTGCCTTTTCAAAGGCTAAGGCTCAGCGGAGCATTTTAGCATCCCTTGCGACATTAGTATGCGCATCTTTGACTTTTCTGGTAAGGTAATACCTAAGCTTTCCTGTCAAAGCCATGTAAAGTAGGAACAGGATATTGTAGGGAGCGGAGACAATGGTTATTTGTTTTTGAGGAATGACTCAGAAATAGGAGGTGTTCTGCCTCCTGAGAGCCTGCAGTTCTCTCAGGCTAACTTGCCGCATGCTGTCAGTGAACTACTGAATCTCTTTAAGTGTGAACTTTGAAGACGGAACTGCTGAGGGTTGGGGTAGGCATGGCACCAGCCCTCACGCAACAGGCTTAAAAAAGAAAAATGTTTCCTTGCATAGAATGAGGAAGGAAAGCTAAATGAGGCGTGTTTCACTTTCAGTGGGTGAGAATGAGTAAGTTTGGATGCACACGGAGGAGGGATGCATGACAGAGTCTGGACCACTCCTGACACTGACAGCTCAAGTGCTGTTTGAGCAATTAAGTCTTGAGGGAAGAGTCAACATACAATGAAAAGAAGAGGAGCTGTAGCAAAGGTAACGCAAGTTTTGTAAAACTTAGGAGCAACCGTGTCTGATATTAAATGTGTTGTGTCTTCATCTCTTCTTCAAAATTTATGTCTAATTTTCTTAAATTTAATCCACAGAACTCTTTAGCTGCAGTTTGTCTTCATGGCTGTGTAATGGGCTGTCGCGTTCTTTGTGGCTGAGCCTGCCGCGGTAAGAAGGGCAGTTTTTCAAAAGCAACCCCTGTTGGTTCCATCTATTTAAATGTCAAATATTGCTTAAATAGATGGAGAAGTAATGCAAATATATTTTCCAGAATTCTTCATGAAATAGCTAGGGCATCTGTCATCATGTGATCAACAGCATATCTATTTCTTAATGACGTAGGTTGTCTTTTCAGTTATACGCCTTTCAACTAAGAAAGAAAGGAAAACACGGCGTGAATTTCATAGACTGTCACTGGATGCTTCTGTGTTTGACCACATCACATCAACCAAGGGGGTATCTGGGCTGAAGAGATTTTTGGCAGTGTTCCTTTTCCACAAAACATCCCCCCTTTGCCCCAGCCCTCTGCTTCCATCAGGAGACAGTGGCTGTCTTGTTCAGTTGCTGGTTGGAGTTTGTTTGGATTGTCAAAAGGTTTTCTGGGTCCACTGCTACAAAGGCAGGTTTCCACTGAAAAGCGTGCTTGATATTTTCTTTCAGAGCACCTTTCTTCCCTGGTTGTCTGCCCTGTATCACTCCAAGAAGAAAATAAACTTGTGAATGTTCTAACCTTCCTCGAGCCTCATCTTGTCTGAAGCAGAACTGTTTCTGGTTTAAACAGTCCCTTTTCCAGCTAATGGAGAAGTGACCTGAACTGTTTTGCGTGAGTAGTGTTTTCAGGCAGTCTTCTGATGCCGAAACCTCTAGAAGTCTCAGCTTCAAGACTTTGTTGTGCAACAACTTCTAAGATAGTCTATAGTTCTCACAAGTGTAAAGTTTGGAAAATGTTTAGACTGGAAAAATCAAAAGTCTGTGAAATTCATCCTGTTACCTTTTTATATTTTTTTAACTTCTGGATGGGAGCACCAAAGGGTGGGGGCACCAGCAAATTAAGAACCATTTCTGTTGAGGCGTCGTACCTTGTCACGATGAAAACTTCTGCTTAGCTCTGCTGAATGGAGAAGGTGTTAGGGAAATTCCCAAATCCCAGACAGAAGAATGTAACTCCGGTCATTCCTGAAAACCCCAGAGGGGCTGGTGCGTGACGTGGGTGGCACGGCAGGCACCGCTCCTGGAGAGTTTTCTGCCTGTGTTGAGAGTCCACACGTTATTTGACCTCTCACACCTGAGTTCCTTTTTCGCTTCTGACATCTTTTTTTAGATCTTGCCACTAATGTTAGTATGCTGCTGGTTGGCAGTGTTCTGAGAAACGCCTGTCTTTCTAGGCTGTATTGAAGGTAAAAGATACCAAAGTGCAGGTCCATGGCAGACTTGCTCCTTTTTGTCACTCATCTGTGACAATCAATGACCAATTTCAAGTTTTCTAACTTCCCCTTAAGTTTTCTTTCTCTTTGCGTATCTTTTCAGTTTCAGTGGATGAAGCCAAAGAAATGATAAAAGGCTGGAAATTGTTAGTATTGCTGTTTTTTCAGTGGGAAATTTTGTTGTCTGATTACAGGCTGTTACAGGACATTTAATATTGACATTGGTAACATCTTCACACCAGTTAGATGTTAGGACGTGTTCATCAAAGAATCATTTACTTGGGTGGGTTAATATAATGCTGAAAGTGAAGATAACCTCACCATCATCTTTTGGTACTTAATTTACTGTATATCCAAGTTTCTTATGAAGATAATTTAATACTTAGAATGAAAGTCATAGCCTCTCATAATTAGATGGTTACCTTTTCTCCAATGAGCAGTGGTATTTGGGAAAAAATGGTTAAATTCAATTTTACTTCAACCTGTTAATTTTGGAAAGCATTTCCTTACATGTAAAAAAAAAAAAGAAAAAAAATAATTTTTTGGCACTGTTGAATCTTCAAATGAACATTGACCTCTATAAATTTTCAAGTGTAATTAATTTTAAATGGAATCCTAGAACAGTTTCCTATGGATAGTCAAGAAGCAGAATGCTAGACTGAAAGACTTTTGTTTCAGAAACAGTTATTGCTGTCGTAACCATTAAAGACTACTTTCTGTCTCTAAAAATCCAATAATATATGAATTTAGTATATTGTTTTATTCTAATATAATAAAAAGGCTTTCCAACTGTAATGCAATACGAGAACTAAATATTAATTTCACTGACGTCCTACTGAACTGCTGAGACATGAGGTGGAAACTTCCTAACATCATGGCTAATGTCACGGTTCAATGACAAAAAATGTCTGTCTTAAGAAAAATAAGTAATCCCTGTCTCCAGCCAGCCCCAAATCCCAAATCCTTCCCTTTATACGAGATAGCCATGCAAAACTGTGAATGTAAAAGGTTTGCAAAAGAACTGCAACAAAATAATCAGCACTTAAGATTTGTTCAAGTATAGCTAATCTAGTTCAGCAGCATATATTAAGTATGAATAAATTAGTGCTCAAGATAAAAAATTGTTCTAGGGTGTAGTTTAATACACAAATGACTGTCATATAAAAGTGAAATGTTATGAAAATATAAAAATACTTTTTAATGAATTGAGTAAGGCATGCAACTTACATAAAATTTGTTTCAAGTAGCTTTTCGGTGAATTAGTTATCCTTCCGAGAAGCCGTTACAATTTTATTCAACAGAGACTGATTTTTAGATATGGCTCCTAGTTAATACCCAAATTATTTGGTTACTTTATATAAATTTAATTATATATATCAGAATTAAACTTATGCTGGGGTCTAAGAGGTTTTTTTGTGGAGGTGGGTGTTGAGTTTTTTCCAATGTTGTCAGCTCTGCTGCTCCAGAAATGTTAAAGTTACATTTTGCACAGGCTGAGTTAGGAAATTGATGTTTAGTTCCATAGAGATTTGCTTTTTTAAAATTTTAGGTAGTGTGTTCAGTCATTGAAACGATATTGTGCTTGTAGAACTGTCAATGTTTTGTAGTATAGAATATGTGATGTACAATGCAAGGCAAGGGAACAAAATAGTTACAAAAATAATAGCTCTGAGCTCCTAGAAGAAGAACTTGAAGAAACAGTTTTATAATTTGCTTTTAAAAAAGAGATTGTATTGTTATGTATTTTTGTCTTCTGTCATAAAATACAGTTTTTAAATGCAAGGAAATCTACTTGAAGAGTACCAATGTTTTAAAAATCATGGTTTTCTTTTAAAAAACCAGTAACTATGCCTTACGGTGCTGACACTTCTTCACATGCTTACCTACCTCAGGACATATGAGTGTGTAGAGGCGGCAGTTCTCTTCAGCACTGTAACCCTTAGTTCTGACACTTCTCCCCCCTACACTGTACCCAGCCTGATCATCTACAGCTCGATTGCTCCTGTGTTTTAAAGCCTGAAAGCTTTAATCACTCATTTTGCTGTCATTTTCCCCAGCTGCCCTTGCAGCATCACTGACATGCTTGCTGTTTGGGAGGGATATTAGTATTAAAACCTGCAATGGGACTTCCAAGGTAAACTCTATCCCTTCATATAGGGGAGAGGGAGGAAATACCAATGGGAACATCGCTCAGTTGGCTGGTGGGGTGCGTGCTGTCGGCTGCGTCAGGATTCATACAGCCTTGTGAAGGGGCTCCGTGCAAGGCCTCTGGCTTAAATCTTTGGTTTCAGCAATGTGGTAACGGTTGTTGCTTGACAACTTGAAGGAAGTTACCCTACAGTTAGAGAGAGCAGATAAAGTATTTGTTTCTAGAAGTCTCTGTAGAAATCTTCCACATATGTATTAGTGCTTGAGGCTTTTCATGATTTAAGACAGGCATTCTCAAGAGTTGTCATAACAAGAGTAAGAAAAATATGGCAGAGAAATGAGCTTCCATTTATAGCCAATGCTGCTAATCGCATTTTGCATGCCCCGAGTATGACCCGCAACTACTCAGGGTCACCAAAACCAGCCCACTGTTGAAGTAACATGCAGGTTGCTGGCCAGGGGCAGCAAAATTACTTCAGGTAGCCAATGTACTGAGTGTGAACTGGGATCAATGATTCATAGTCTTTCCCAAAACAAGATCTAGGGGGGGAAAATGAAAGTAGGAGGGACAGGTTCAAAAGAAAGAAGAGGAGGAAGTGCTTCATACAGGCAATATTGAGGTGCGAAGCTCCTTTTCACAGGATGTTTTAGGTGCTAAGAACATGTGTAGGCAAGACTATGGTCAAAGTTCATGTGTTAGAAATACTTGTAGTTCCGCTAAACACAAAGATGACGCAGGACGGCGAGGAGGGCATCTGAAGGGCACATCGTTGATGCTTTTCCTCTTCTCGTCATCTTTTCCAGAATTGAGTTCTAACTGGCCAAACACGATACTGAGCTGTGAGGGTCTGTGGTCTGACTATATCTGTGCTTATATTTTTACTCTGGGTGAGAAATTGTAAATCTTGAAATCCTGTCTAACAGTTCTTGTTTCTATATTTTGGGGTTAGTAGGAATTTTAAGGATAAGTACATTCTTGATCATTGTGGAAAGTGTCACTTTTTTTTTAAGGAAACATTAAACAGAACAGTAAATAATTTGGCATTTGCAAGGCAAAGGATTGCTCCCAGCTGGAGCATCTAACAGATTTTTCATGAAGCTCTTCTGTACTTTTTTTAGTGCAAAGCCAGTGTTAAAATTAATTCAAGATTCATTCTAGCACTGAAAGCTTTGAAAAACATCATATCCGAGAGAGAGATTTGTATTTGAACCAACATAAAATCTGTGTAGTATAAATATTTCAGCACATGAGAAGAACAAGAGCAAATCTGAAATTACGTTCTTTCTCCTGTGCTTGCCAAAGCAGTGCTTCCACAAGCATATTTAGCTGCACAGAAAATGGTAGAAATCTCTGTGTAGCAGTTTGTATCAGAAGAAAATCTGACCTGCTTATCCTTATAATTGATTGGAAGCATACTGACATATTTATTTCATATCATTGTAGGTTGGTTGGTTTAAGTTGCAGAGGTGATGAAATAGCTAGAGGGAAATGAAGAAAAAAAATGGGGGAAATGAGGGAAAAAATCATTCATCCTTCTGTTTTTATATGCAAGTAAAAAAGAGAAGAAATGCCACTTAGAGGGGTTGGAGACATCTTGGGTAAAGATGACTATCAACACTACATTATAGCGCGGGGGGGGTGGTGATGTTGGGTTTTTTTGTTGTCTTTGGGGGTTTTTTGTGTTTGTTTGGGGGTTTTTTGTGTGTGTGACTGAGTTTGATCATACTACCCATGTAAATAATGTCTAAGCTTCATAATTTGATGCCTGTATATCTGTTTCTTCTCTGAGGCATTTTGTAGCTTGCTTCTGGAGATTTTTCAGAGATTATGTTTTCAAAGACCTATCAGAAAACAGCTGCTTCTTTTATTTTTGGTTCTTACTTTCCTCTTAAAGATTACATTGCTGTAGGAGAAAAATAGCGAAGTCTAATTTTTCTGTCCTGGATAGTCTTGGAAAAGATCAAATACTCAGCTAATGAATGGATTAGTGCTTTTTCTCATTGCTTTATGAGTCTCAGATATTTCCCAATGGAAATTTATAAATAGATTTTGATAACGAACAAAGGGAAGATGTATTTTATTCCAAAAGTGCTAAAGCTGAAGGGCATGTCAAATACTGTAAGTTTTTTTTTCTCTAGGAGAGAAACTGAAAACCACCAAGGATTTTGACCAAAGACTTTTTAAAATGGTGGGAAGTAATTAAAAGAAGTAAGTGCATAATGATTGATTTCCTAACTCTACAAGGGTATTAGAAGGATCTGCAATACTGGGAGGTATAAGAAAATTTGGGGCCTCATGCATGTAGAACCATAAATGCTTGTGCATCACCTGTTCCCTTTCAAGGCTGAAACTGAAAATGTTCCATATTTGGAACTGAGCCTGTCGATAGTATTACAAGAAGAAAAATCAGGTATCTTTTATATAGTAAAAGAAAGTTGTGGGGTTTTTATTTTTTTATTTTTTTTTTAAATCTCAAATTCTAATTTGAGAGGCAATCAACTGAAATTCTTGCCTTTCTCTAGGGATCTGTTGGGAACAGATGCTTATCCTTTTGATAGGAGGTGATAGTCAGCATTTCATTTTAAACACAAATTATTTTGGGGGGCTGGGGAAATACAGAAAAAAAAGGATGAACACAAAATGTTTCTCCTCTGCTGACCTTTTACAAGTTTCAAATCTTAGGCTTAAAAACATACATACTTTAAATAATCATGATGCAGTTGGCACGCAGCTTGGGAGGATGACAAGAACTAAAAACCTTCATAGAATATATAGAGGTTATATATTATTAAAATCTCATCTATCCTTAGTAGTAAGATAGTATATTATTATATCCTCATATATTCTTAATAGTAATGCCTGCTTTATTTTGGAACTATATTTTAACACCTTTTGAGCCACCCTGAAGCTTTTCCATGCCTCGCACACTGATCCTACTAGCATTTTTTCAAATCTATTACTTCTTAAGCACACAGTAATATTAATACAGACAACATTTCATTACCTCATAAAATCCTTTGTCTTGTTATTATGTCACACAATTCTCTTAAATGCAGTTATTTGCAGGCATAAAGCATGGAAGTTTAAAAATCAGGACAGAAAAAGGAGCTAATTTTCTTCACTTTGAAGGACTAGCATCCTGTTTTTCTCTCGGCTTCCAGGAAAGCTAACAACAAGTAGTGGGTCTCTGTTGTCTAGCAGAGGGTTTAATGTAGCTACCAGCAGCTACTTGTGCCTTTCCCTTTTTAAAAATCGGATACAGCATTGCCCATTTCTATGTCCTGTCCCTCAGACGTGGGACAAGAAGAGAAAAACTGTGATGAACCTTGCTCTTTCTGTGAAAAAAGATAGTTGTATGGCACAATCAGGGATCTACTAGGAGGAAGGAGAGAAGACAAGAGAAGACAACCTCTTCTTGATAGGACCAAAATTTACCTAAACTTATCTGTAGCACCTCCCCCCCCAAAAACCCTTGAAGTGATGACGTTTCACCTTTTTCTCCCTATTTTGTATGCACTTACATATCTGTTTTTAATTCTCAATGCTAATTTTGGCTGAGCTGAGATGTATGTGACCTTGCACCAGTTGTTTAATTTCTCTGAGCCTCAGTAAACTTGGCAGAACAACTGGACAAGAACAGATCACTGGATAAAACAGATGGGAAAGGAAAATAAATTTTACACAAAGCACTACGCTTTGAGGTGGCTCATTTGAGGGGTGAAGCAAGCAATAGACTGGATGCAGACTCCAAAGACATCACCTAACCTACTCGGGTAGTTAACCTACTCAAAGAAATAATCCCACAGAGTTATTTATCTGAACTTATAAACTGTCTGTCCATTTCTGTGCATGTATGGTTGCACACATAGTTTATGACTGAGTGAGAGAGGACACTGGAGAAGTTCAGACAGTTCAAAGAAGCATTTAAGGCCTTGTGAATGCACTTGTAAATTACTCTCATGCCATCACAAGCAACATGGTAACATGCAGATAAATGTTTACTTTGCATGGAAAGTTCTGTAATCACATATGTATATTAATAAATAACTTGAAAGCACAATACAGACCAGTAAAATACAGTGCATTTCTGCATTGCATGTATTAACAGAGAGTTACTTGGAATTAAATGAAAGGACTTGTTTCATTTTTGTTTTGCTCTAAGCTCCAAAGGATCTCTCTTGTCTTAAGTAGACTCAGGGCAAGAAACTGCATTTGGAGATGGAAGCTGGGTAGCTTACTACCAAAGTTAAAATTTTGGCTAAATGATATGAAATGCACATTGCTTAAAAGATGATTCCCAGAACTCTGTAAATGAGTGGAACTTCTTCTGGTTTTCCTTGTAAACTAAATTAGCCAACAGTATCTTCTGGGCCTCCATTTTGTATTTTAACTTTAAGGAAAAAAAAAAAGTATTAATGAATTCATGATCTGTGACCAAAGCATACTCTTATTCTTTTGCATTATATAAATACCATTAAAATGAATTTGAACCATAAATACAGACAAGCAGCTCCACTTGACCTTTCTGGCTAGAAAATAAGGAGTAACTCATGTCATGACAAACATTCTTACTAAAAACTACAACATTGCTTTAGCAAGCCAATATAAGCTGCCAAACATAGATGAGGCACTGCAGAGCTCAGAGGCTGTTGTTAGTCAAGATTTTGGGGGCAGTTATGCTTCTGTGGATGTTGATAGCAGCTCATCTGTATATTCTACTCAAGGGAGAAATTTGTTCAGCCATGAACATCAAACTGTAATGGAGATATTTCGAGGAAATTAATCAAGCCAAATGGTTTTGCCATCCAACAGAAGTGCTAATTCATCAGAGGGTATAAGAATTGTGTCTGTGTTGTGAGGGTTTTGTTTCTAAATGACATTCCCAGGCTGGTAGATACTGACTTGTTTTAGGGAACTTGGGTTTACTAAGAACTTTAAATATCAAATTACCCTTTTCTTCATATTGCTAGGCTTACTTGTCTCTTAGGTTCTGTCAGCTCTGATTTCTCTAAGTAGCTTGATGATTATTTTAGTGGTGATCTGGAGTTGAAAAGAAAAGCAATGAACAATGCGCTTACTTGTGTATTTTAAAGTATGAATGTTATGTCTATCATTTTAGCTTTTCCTGGTTGCTGAACAGAAAAAATAAGAAGTAGCCTAAACCCCCAAAAGTCTGAGGGAGTCTTGTCCCTTACTAGAGGTTTCAAAGTTTGTCATGGTACAGACAGTAAATGAGACTATGGTTTAGAAATTGTCTGATAAACAGTTTGTTTTGTAACTGAATTGATTACTTCACCATATTGTAGATTTTGTGTGTTCTTGGAAAGCAATATGGAGAGAATTCACCTTCAGCTTGCATTGAAATCCAAAACAAGTTGCCTTTGGAGGCGTTGGGTTGGGAGGGACCTTTAAAGGTCATCTAGTCCAACCCCCCTGCAATGAGCAGGGATGTCTTCAACTAGATCGCGTTGCTCAGAGCCCCGTCCAACCTGGCCTGGAATGTTTCCAGGGATGGGGCAGCTACCACCTCTCTGGGCAACCTGTGCCAGTGTTTCACCACCCTCATCATAAAAAATTTCTTCCTTATATCTTATCTAAATCGACCCTCTTTTGGTTTAAACCATTGCCCCTTGTCCTATCGCTACAGGCCCTACTAAAAAGCCTGTCCCCATCTTTCTTATAAGACCCCTTTAAGTATTGAAAGGCTGCAATCAGGTCTCCCTGGCGCCTTCTCTTCTCCAGGCTGAACAGCCCCAACTCTCTCAGCCTTTCCTCATAGGAGAGGTGTTCCATCCCTCTAATCATCTTTGTGTCTGTCCTCTGGACCTGCTCCAACAGGTCCATGTCTTTCCTGTTGGTTCTGAGGTTTCCAGGATAGATGTATTTACTCGCATCATCAGATTTTGCTGATACACACTCAGTAGACTGCCATTTGTTACGTTTCCTTGTGAGAATGTGACAGTGATACCTTCCCCATTTGACTTACTCACTTTGTGGCTTTCAAATGAGCAATGTCAGGCATACTTGTTTCTTTACATTAGCTGAGTCTTGAGCTTTCAGTAGGATTAATATATACTCTTTCAGCTTTCACGCCTTTGTGCTGTCCTGAGACTCATAAAGCAAGAGGGAGTGATAAGTTCAGCATTTTGCTCATGTAACATGGAGAAATCATTTAGAAGAGTGATTTATGGTGTTGCAGTGAAACAGTTCATAAAGGATAATATCTTTCTACTTAGAATTCACATGCTATTACATAGGAAAGGCTTTGGCATTTGAAGGAAAAGTCAGCTGTGGTATCATCAATTTATAACAGGCTATTTGAATGTGAGGTAGAGGGAAACACCCCATCAAACATTTTATTTCTGGGAATGTTAACTTCCCTGATAGTTAAACTTAATTACTCATGGAGGATGCCATTTGACAATTAGCCATAGATTTATGTTTGTGGTGAAGAATGGTTGGAAGAGAAAATGAGGGAGACAGTACCCTATACAGTATTTCTGTATGTGTAGAAGAGGTAATTTATTCAAGGACAAGCCTTTAATTCTTCTGTCTCCGACATATTACGATGACACAAAATGGGAAGGTTGAGACAGGCTTACCTAGTTTATTCACACTTCAATATTCAGCAACAATAATAAGATTAGAATGTATTTTCTTGTTATCAGCTGACCTGATACTTTTCAGTACACACTAGAATGAAAGCTATGATTGCGGTCCCCAGATATTTGAGTCTATTCCCATCCCCCTTTAATCTTCCACATTTTTTATTACTAATTCTGATTTAAACCTCAACTCGGTTCTTCACTCTCAGTTTAAAACCTGCTGAACCAGATCCTAACCATAGCTTGACTGTTCGTTGATTTTGGGAGCTACCCTGCCTGTGGCTACTGCTCTTGCCCTGGTGATCGTGGGAATCCAGCAAGTACCTGCTGACACACCAATAACACAACCAATGCTCTCTAGGGAAAAAGAATTTTTTTTTTTTTTTGAAAGTTCACAAACATACCTTAAAAAAACATTTCAGGTACTGCACCAGCATGGGCTGTGGAAGGAAGAGGAGTATCATGAGGCAGGAAGTTGGCTGAAGTGACAGCTAGGAGGGTTATGTTAATTTTTTAATGAAATACGGAAGTTCTTCATACACTGTGCACAGAAGTAGAATAACAACAGGCTTAGGGGACACACCTAAAGCTTTGTGAAGGGTAATTGGGACCAGTCCTGGCCTTAAGTGGCTGAACAAGACAATGCTTCGCTTGCTAGGTTAAGTACAATGAAAAATCAGAATAAAACTTCCTTTATAACAAAGAGAAGATTAACCCTGCCTCCTTTATCCTTCTTCCCTGAATTATTAACTTCTCTGGATGCTGGCAGAACAAAGCATGGGACTGATATTCTGTCTATTTATTGGCTTCATATGGAAAAGATTTGGCAAAGATGCAGTGTAAACTTCTGTTTATTCTTAAATTGTTCCTATAAATTTTAGGGGAAAATGTGACATGTTCCTAATGTGACTGTATGCAAATACCAAAAATCTGGGAGAAACAAACAGAAAGAAGGTAAATTGACCCTATTCTTTATAAGAAAAGAGTATTATTATAGCTCAATGAAGTACACAAAAATAAGAAATTCCAATAGCATTAAAATTCATGGCACTAAAATGAAGAAGATTATGAAGTGGATTATAATTTAGACAAGTATAAAGACTGTCTATAGTAGACTGAGCTAGATCCACAATGAAAGCAACATTGCAGTACCTACTAGCCAGTGGCTGGGGCATTTGCTGGTGACTGGTGGTGAAACTCAAGTGAATTGTATATACTTATATACCTGTGTAGGCAAATAAGAGCTGTTTTGCCCTTGCTGTAGACAAATGCCCGAATTCTAGTTTTCCAGTCATGTCTTGTATGTTGCAGCCATAAAAATAATCAGCTTTGTGTTACATCTTGGTTAAAGAACCAATAAGTGAAAATGTAGTTTTGTGACAATTTGGGGGGTTCTCAAGTGTTCGCTCCCATGTCAGTCAAACACACTTAAAATCTACTGAATGCTTTTAAGATGAGATGCAGGTGTTTTTTCTCTCCTGATACCTAGGATACCGATTTGATCTGTCACTGTTTTGTAGAGAGATTTTTAATTTTTGATCATTTTTAATCACTGGGATGTGGATACCTGTCTCTCATATATTAGGCCACTATCCAATGACTAAACCCTACAGAAATTGGTATCTCTGGTATCTAAACTATTACTGAAATTAAAATAATATTTTTAGAAGGCGTAAATATATTTAGAAGGCATTTTACAATCAATGCAGCATCTCTGGGTTTAACAATTTAGTTTTGCTGAAACAATACAATTTGTCAGTGTTTACATTTCAGAAAAGACTAGTTTTGCTGACTTTCTTAATGTTTGTTGAATACCGACAGTGTTTCCAAGAGTGCGTATGTCCCCTGCAAAGAAAAGAACATACCTGAGAAAGTTATGTACTTACTATACAAAATAATGACAGCTGGTTTGAGAACTGCAGGAGTTGCACAGGCAGCCTTTGGGACAGTCTTTTAAGGAGGGGTACGAAGGTAGGACAGCAGCTGTTTGACTTGAGGACGTTCAAATCAGGAAAGGGGCACAGAAGGTTTTGGTAACTTATATTTCCTCAGCAGAATTGATTCTCCTGCTTTTGAAGAAATGCCATTTTTACTGTTTAGATCACTTTTCCCAGAATTTTTCATAAGTGGGCCTTTAGCTAACCCTAAATGTGTATGGGTTGCTCTCTCCCTCTGAAGTCCTTAATGAAAACATCAAATGAAATAAGACCTTAATGACCTTGTTGGTATTCTGCTGTGATTGTGTGCATAAAACCTTCAAATCTAGACTGCTTCATAATTATTCATTGTAATTCATAACTGCATCCATCAAAGACTGTGATTAGTGTTTCTTGGGGGTTTATATAGCTTTTATTCACAGGGAATATGGAAGGGTAGGAGAACTGCAAAACTAGAAGGAAAGTAGCTGGCTGTGAGTTATTTTAGTTTTGTTTGATGCTACTATTTGTTTTCTAAGTAAAGATAATAAATTCTGAGAAAGAAGAATGTTTTAGTTCTAGCTCTTTCAAGCATTGCTTCCATAGCTACATTTTTGGGGAGATATGTCAACTCTTTCTTCCCTTTCCCTCTGCTTACCTGTCCCCTCAACCAGAGTGGCAAGTGCTGTCCTATACATGTCTCCTGTTACTGGTGACATGAGAAGAACAGCAAATGTTTTTGTGGCAGAAGTCCTGCGGTTACAGCAAACTGCATGCTTTACCCCTGTGTTAGTAAATACTGTAGTATTCAGTACTCTGCAAAGTGACTTACTGCTTTCAGTTAGTTTCAGAGTTGCCTCCACACCTGCGGTAGCTGGATCTTGGGATCACTCAGGCCTTGTCTGTGCTACCAGTGACATGTGGTACCACAGCTGTGAATTTCCTTACACATAACAAGAGATGTGAAATGATCTAAATATTGCAAAAATTTGCAGCATTGAGATCAGATTTATAAATCACTTTGGGATTAAAAAGCTGATGCTTAGTTAGGATCCCTGGGATGCAAGGGTCAGAGGAGGTGAAGGCTCTGGGAGATGAAGGCAGTGCTCTGCCACTGGTGTGCCTGTGAGCTTGAAAACCAAATCTCCTTTGAGAACCAACTGTAATTAACTCTCAGTTTTCTGGGTAATGGAGGATTTTGGTGCCCAAGAGAAAAGCACAGATAATACAAACCTATGTAAATGAAGTTTAGAAAACACGGGGTCTGTGCAAAGCCCACACAGCCCACTGCCACCTACATAAAATTTTGCTACTTTCAGTCCTGAGCTGATTTGTGTTAACTGTAACCTGAACCACTGAGAAAGTCTGCTTCCAAAGATATAAATATGGGCAGATTTTCACTGTAGCAGGGTGGATCTAAGGGACATTCTATGATTTTTTCAAACATGTGACATGATGGCATTACTGGATGCTCAAAAAAGTCCTGGAAGAGTGTCCAGAGTCCTCAAATTCCGTATGGACAGAAGAAGACGACGCATCTGAGGAAACCCAAGTAGGTAGTAGTAGCAGCCTGGTATCTTCTGAATGAGACAATCAAATAAGTTTTGTTGTATCCATGCCCACATAATTGAAAGCAGGATCTTGTCCAGGAGCTTAGAGAAAGTTAAACCACTTGAAAACTCCAGTCTCATGCTTTAAGACACTTTCAGAGTCTTAAAGTTATGAGTGAAACTTCTGTGCGTGAAAATTAACAACTAAGTGCTCAACAAAATTCAAATGAAACCTCCTCATCTTTATTCAGCAAAAACTGATGCTGAACAGTGTGATAATTTCAGGTGCCCTCTAAGCAAAAAATTCATTTTCAAGTGCCTTCTTTTAGATCCTATTGTGTTATGGATTACTGAGCTTAAGTCTTGAATTACAAAATTAATCACTTCTTATTAATTACTTCTGTGAAGCGTATTACACACAGTTCCTGCTGAAACCATGTAGCCTTAAGACAAGAGATACTTATGCATCTGGTGATAAGCCCTAGAGGTAACAGTTTTCAGTCAATAGCAAGTTTCCTGACATCATGAGCGATTGGTAGAACCTGGAATTAATTTTTGTAATTTGAAATATATCTAAGATACAAACACAGCTAACCTTTTGGTGTGAACTTAGTTAAAGGTTATTCTACTAAAAATGTTATTCTATCACTCTGTTATTTTCTTCTCCTGCAATTAGTCTTTAGAAACCTTACTTATATGAGGAAGTATACAGCTCACAATGTGATATGTTTAACATTGAGTCAGTGGAATTTCGCAATAGTGCACCTGATGGATATTGCCATACTAGTGCTTTTATATTTATACAGACAGCTCAAATCCAACCTACCTATTTTAACTTAAATTTTACGCTTATTACTAAATCTTTCACGGATTAGTGTCTCTGAAAAATTTGCTCTTCTATTTTTCAGCATTTGTCTTAACACCATCTTTGCTGACATAAATTTGCATAAAGGATGATACCTCAGCAGAGGGGCAAAACCCAAATGGTACAAGAATTCTGGCTGTATTTTCAGGAATTCTGACTCTGGCATGCAGTTTTATCTGAAAAACTCTGTGGCAGAGGGGAAGAAATCCAGAATATAAAAACATTTTACGTCACTTTTCTCCAAATGAAATTTTTCACCACCTCATTTTGAAACTTGGTTTGGTACTATTTTGAAAATAGAGTGAATAGCACATTCAGTGGAAGGTTTAGGGAAGTATTCTTTTTTCAATCTTCCTGAAATAAGGAGGATGAACAGGCATTTTGGATTGGTATGAAATGAAATGTAGTCATCAATAATATTCGTTATTGATGATTACTCTCATTGTACAAGTAATTGATATTTTCAGAAAGCTTCTGGCTAAGATATTAGGTTATCAAGAACACAATTCAGAAATGTGGTAACTTCCTTTAACACCTATTCTTCCAATTTCTTTGGATGGCTCCTCCAGATTTATTCTTGTGAGTTTTGTTTTGAAGGCTGCTAACATAGAGGAATTATAACTGATGTAGCTATGTCTCTCATGTTTACTATATCTCGTCATGGATCTTTTATAAGTACTTCATTGCCACATGCCATTTACAGGGACTACCTTGGATATAATCATCTTCATCTTATTCGCTGTACCTACTAATTTACTGTTGTAGAGCTTACAAAGCTGTTGTCATAGATAACCTATCTCTCTTTTAATATACATGTATATAGAATATGTTTTCTGTGGTTCTTCCACACATTATTTTAAATACATGATATTTAGAGCACAGCCTATCTCATTTCAGCTATTGGTTCTCTCTTTTTCAGATGCAAAAGAAAGTTTTAGAATCTCCTAGGATTCACAGGCTCATTTATGTACACAGTTCACTACTGCACTCCTTCTCAGTCATACGTTCATTTATAATGCAATAAAGTGAGTCATTGTCACTGAAAATGCAGTGATAGAGTAGTAACGGATCACTAATTCTGCAGCTTTCATGCCATTAAACTATGTGTAACTAAGCAGTGCAAAGTAAGGGGTGGAGTAGAATCTGTCACATATTCAGGAAAATGCATTTCCTTTTTTGAAGTGAAACGTCGGGTGGCTTCACTCGTGCTATTGGTGAGAGGACCCGCCTAGTTGATGGGAGCACTGTATGCCCTGCACCATCAGGGGAAGAGCTGGGGTGTGGAGGAAGTTGGTTTGGAGATTTGTCAACGCCTGGATCTAAATACCCTATGAAAGAAGTGACGCAGTAGTTGACTAAGAAACAATGGTAACACTTTGCATTTTCCACCGAATATCTCAAAACCCTGTAAATACCATTAGACTTGTAAGTGTTCATTAATAAGAATAAATAGTATTTCATAAATGCGGAACATACAGTGAAAGAAGTAATCCTATTTTCTATTATTAATTCACTTTCTCAGTGAATTCTCAGTAAAGTCATGATAGCATTTTTAGATAGGTTTTAACAGAGTATATAGCTCAAAAGAGGCTTGGTTAATGTTACGTAGGAAGTCTGCTGTAAAACTGGGAATAGAACTCAGATTTCTTATTTTGTGGGTCTGTTGTAACAAAACAATCATCTCCCCTTCATACAATGAATGATTTTGTCCTACAGCCCATCCAGTGCTTCGTTATTTTTGAGGCAGAGTAAATGTGTTACAATGCACAAGCACGTCTCTGAAGTAAAGTGCAAGACTTGACCATAACTAAAGAACTGTTACATGTAGGCATCGTCTAGCTCCTCCTTAGGTGGCCTCTGTCCAGGGTCTTGTAAGACCATTTTGTATAAAGCATGGTTGTTTTCACTCTGTATACCCCTAGGATGTGGGTGTTCTTGGCATTGTATATCTCAGTTACTGATGTATCCCTTTTCCTGTGGGCAGTGTTGCCGCATCAGTGCTCACCCAGTGCTGCTAGAACGCTCTCTTGGTCTGAGGCGACCACCCTTTCTACTACCAGGGCTGCATTACACAATATATCTCAGAAGTGGGTCTCAGCTGGGAGATGATAATGGCTTGCAGAAAGCTTCATTGCTTCAACTGTGGCTAGTTTTGTTGAATCAATAGTGTGGCATCATATGAATGACTAGTGTGGGTCTTGTCATTCTTGGCTGATTCATTCCTTCCCTAGGCTGGGGACTTGGACCGTCCAGCAGCTCCTGCCCTGGGGACAGCCTGCTGTTGTCAGTGTTACAAACCATCAGTGCGATCATATGCTCTCACAAGTCACAGGCAGTGAAAGAGCCATAATTGTCCATTTTTTTCATTTAGGCATGTCATTCTGGTCTCAGAGGCATT
This sequence comes from Harpia harpyja, assembly GCF_026419915.1. NCBI lineage: Eukaryota > Metazoa > Chordata > Aves > Accipitriformes > Accipitridae > Harpia > Harpia harpyja. Next base: position 15,063,290 of record NC_068944.1, on the reverse strand, counting down.
GATGGGACAAAGGCCATCTGGCAGCTGCCTACAAGCCATGTCCTTTGGGGGTCAGTTCTAAGGCTGATTCTGTGTAATACGGTCTTAATGAACTGAATGATGAGACAGAGCTAGGACATTTGCTGTGCTCTCAGCAGATGATAGTGGGCAGGCCTGCTGTTCAGAAGGATCTTGGTAGGCTGGAGAAATGGGCTTGCAGGTACTGCCTGAAGTCAAACACAGTCAGGTGCAGAGTCCTGCATGTGGGATGGAATAACCCCATGCACAAATAGTTTGGGGCTGGCTAACTGGAATACATCTTTGGAGGAAAGGCCCTGGGAATCGTGGTGAACAACAAATTGACCATCAGCAAGCAGTGTGTCTTCGTGCTGAAGAAGGCCAGCTGCATCGCGGGCTCCATTAGCATGACTGTCACCAGCAACTCAAATGATGTGGCTCTTTCCCCATGTCGGGCACTTGTAAAATCAATTCTGTAGTAATGCATCCCATTTTGGGCTCAGCAGTGAGATGCTCAAGGGGCTGGAGCACAAGATGTATAAGGAGAAGCTGAGAGGACTGGACTTGAACAAATCCAGCTTTGAGCTGAAAGCTTTGAGAAGAAAATGCTGAGAGGGAGCTCTTATTGCTACCTAGTTGGGAGACTGTAGAGAAAATGGAGTGAGACTCCTCTTGGAGATGCATGGTTATAAGATGAGAGGTGTGAGCTGGTACATGAGAAATTTCTTCTAGATGTAAGAAATTTATTTATTTATTTTTAATCATGAGGGTGGTCAAACACTGGAACAAGTTGCCCAAAGCATCTGTGGAATCTCCTTTTTTCCAGAGATTGAAAACTCAGCTAGACGAGAACATGAGCAACCTGCTTTAAGCGGACCTATTTTGAGCAGGGAGTTGAACTAGATGACTTTCAGAGGTCCCTTCCAACCTGAATGATTCTGTGATTTCTCCTAGGTTTGTGTAGTCTGATCTCATGAACACTGCTGAGCAATTATGACCATACAGTATAGCTATATTGTCTCTAAGGATGTCATCCCCTCCATGGTTGTTTTAAATTGCAGTTCATACAAAAAAAAAAAAAAAAATTGAAAAAAACAAATTATTGATTCTACTGTGGAGCTGACTGATGGCAGATGACACCAATCCCATTTGCTTTCCTCCCTCCCTGATGTTATTTGGGCTATATCAGTCTTCATTACAGGAACTCCTATTTTTACAGTTATGACAGCTTTCCTGCAAGGTTTCTCAGGCTAGTTTGATTCTGTCCTGTTGAACTGATAAAATGACCTCAGTGCCCCAAAGCACATCATTCTTCTGTTCACATCAGTGGATTTTCTTCCTGCCTCCACCCATTCATGCTTTTTGCTGCTGTCTTCTATAAATGACTGGCTCTGTGGTACTTATTCCAGGATTCTGCAGCTTCCCAGCTTCATTTGTCATTTGTGTTCAACATGTGTAAAGCAGAGTACACTTCAAATCTTACAGTTTAACACTTGTACCTGTCACTTCCTAATGTTCTGATTATGAATCACATATATTGAAAATAAATCACTACACATTTAGGTTTCTTCATTGTTTCAAAAATGTTTGATCTGTGTTATCACAGCAGACACAGCTCTGCCTTTATGAGACAGGAAGCAAGAAACATTAAACAAATGAGAAGGACAAAAGTAGCAGCTCCACTGAGGTAGTATTGTGCTTTGCAGCAGAAACTACAAGATGGACTAACAGGCTCAGTATATTCATCAAATAGCTGATAACTTTATGTCCCAAAGAGCACCATTTTTAATCCATAGCCCAACTCCCCAGGGCATGAGCGATGTGTCTGTAGTAACTGGTGCAGTATATTCACAGGTATCTGAATCCAAATAGAAAACCCATCTGTGAAAACATGTTCCAACTGTGCTTACGCAAGAGAGAATGAGACTGAATGCAACCAGTGGGAAAGTAAAGTCTTCTGAATGTTTCACAGTTTATTTGTGACTTCCCCATACTTGGCAAAATTGAAATCTCTTATTGAGCTATATTTAATATTGTCACAGTAAAATAACACCAGGCTGAGGTTTAGTTAGGTGTTCTTGGACTGTTGCTGTGGGCTTGTCTAGGCTGGGAGAATGATGTTTTACACTGTTTATTAATACAAGTTAACAAATACCATGTAGTGGAAAATTGTGCATTGATGTGTAAAAACATGCTAGCTTCAGGGTAGATAACCCTAGGATTGGCTAGAAGAAAACAGTACTAAAGCAAAAGTCATACTTGATGTGGTGACACACTTTTTAAGTACAACCTATATTTACACCCAATAAGGGTAGAAAATGAAAGTAGAAAAACTGAAAATCTGTTCAGTGTGGAAATGTAGCACTGCCCTAGAACCTTGTATAGGATTAGGAGAAGGGTGTGTCCTTTCTTTGTTCTATTATGCAAACCAGACAATACATTCAGTAATTCAATCTAATCAGACTTTCACAATCAGGTGCTGGCATAGAACTATAGCAAATATTTCCTGAATCCTTAGCCAGCCACGTTTATAGCAATTGGGAAAAAATATGACGTGGTAACCCCTTCATTGCCTATATTCTTCACATAAGAAGCAGCAGTCCTATGGACTCTCTTTAGGCACTTTGGTCTGATAGACCATTGTGACTTCCCATGGGAGAAGAAAAATTGCTGCTTATATTTTCATGTCTCTGCCAAGGTTACTCCACAGCCTCCCAGGAGCAGCTCTGCTCACGCACTAACCAGAGTGCAGCCTGGTGAGGTCCACCCTAGGCCACCGTCAGTGCCCTTTGAATGTTCATTCTTAAGGTCCATTGATAAAGGATCTTCCTCTGGGAGCCATAAGTATATTTATTAGGCATTTGCAGGTACCTGCCCTGTCTCATCATGAGCTGCAAATCACTCGTCTAAATTACAAATAAATTAAGGATTTTAGCAAGTGTATTTAAAAATTAGCTGAGGATTCATGTGAGTTTTCTACAACTGCTAGAAATACCAGACAATAATGCAACATCACAGCTTTGCAAAACAGGCTGTTAAAATGCCACGGTATGGGCAGAGTCAAACTAATGAATTAATGAACACAAACACTCACATTGTAGAAAGTTCTAATAAACAATGTTAAAAAAGATCTCAAAATGTGTATGCAAACTGCAAAGTGGAACAGCATTTGTTGATTCACTTTTTAAGTGACTAAAGATGATATTCAGGAATACAATGAAAATTCATGTTTCAGCAAATGACAGACTTTACAGTATCTGTGCAAGAAATGATCAGAATAGCGAAACAGTCCCTGTGCTAGAGCCTGTAAGCAGTAGAAGTCAAAATTTTTCATGACTGTAACATGAAAAAATCAATTTCAAAAATAAAATTCTAAATGCAGCTACATATGCATACAAACTTAAAGTGGATTCAGCTTCCTAGGAAGGTCTTTATTACCCCCAAACCACTCAGAGATGTAAATTTACTACAATTCTCTAGTACTGCTTTTCTTTTCCTGAGAGATTCCCAGTCCCAGCTGCTTCCCTCAACACTTCTTTGATGATGGGAGCCAGTTAAAGGGGAGAAACAATATTCATGACCCTCTGCAATTAAAAAGATCTCAGGTTTCAGACATTAAATCTAAAATTCTTGCAGCAAAGTGTGTGTGGGTATGCAGCCTAGAGATTAAATGAAATAATTCTTGCCAGCTTCTGTTGAGTAAATTGTAATAAATACATTTAATTAAATGAATATGTTCAAGGATATTAACCGCTTACAGAAACTGTATTAACAAAAGGAAGTTAAATTCATTATTGGAAATAATTCTGTGTTTTCTTGTCACTCTCTGTAAAGAGCTAGCAAGAAAAAGAACTAAGAAAAGATTTGGGATGATATTTCCAGTCCTTGGCTGCTGGGAAAAATTCTCCATTAACTTCAAAAGCATTTAATCAGAAAGCAATTTATGCCTTTTTTAATCTCAGTTGCATTTTTTCTTCATTTTCAGTTTGAAAAGGTTTCTGTGTGGATGAGCATCTAGTCTGTTTTCACCAGTTTAGCCATGGTATTAGAACTCGGAGACTGCTGCTTAGATGCAGCCTGAACTGGTGGCTGAGGACATTATTTTACACTTGAGAACACTTTATGTAACTGTGTCTTGCTGCCGCTGGCAAGGCAGAATCACGAGGAATAAAACTACTCACATAGTGCAAGTGGTTTTTATTCACTTAAATCTCCAGATGTGATAGTTTAATAAGATACCTGAATTTGGGGTAAATTTAGAAAGTTGGAGAAGGATGAAAGTTGCATCAGAATAGGTATAATTTAGGTGTAGTATCCTGAAGCTGTTAGACAGCCAAGGTAAGAGTTCTTTGATTCAAAAATCAAAGACCTCTTCTTACAAGACCATCATGTATGAACAGTAGTTCAAGCAAAAGAGGCTACCTTCTAGGTAAGATGTAGTGATTTTGTTGTGAAATTTCATGTGTTTGCAAGGTCTGGCAGCTATTACCAGTACAAATTTTCCCACTGTTTCATTTTTCCTTCATTTCTGTTAGGAACTTTAGGTTTCACACATGTGACCTTCCCATCTTTAATTCTTTTTCGCCCTTTATTTTGAAACTCTGTCCCTAAAATGTTCCGTATTTAGGCTTATATTAATAATTTCAAGTGAAAACTTCTCATGATATATCTTAATTTTCTTTTCTGGCAGACAGTCAAGGATTGTGCTCCCTGCTCATTAAGACTAACTACAAAACCTGGTCCTAATCAGAAGGATCTAAAAGTCCTTCTGAGACTGGGGCTACACAGACAGCTTGACTCCTTGTTTTCATGAGAAGGAATTCAGTTTCTGAATCTGAAGGGGTCTGTGGTGTGCGGGCATGAGTGGGGAAACAGCCTACGTGTATGAACCTAAATGTGGCCACCTATACCACATTGCTCACAACTGAGGTCCCAGTCAAGAGTCTCTCTTGGGCTGGTTTTGTTGTTGTTGTTGTTGTGTTTTCTTTCTTTTTTTTTTTTTTTTAATAAATGTTTCTCTTTCAGGTTTACTGGCTTGCTTTTCTCAAGATGTTTTTCTGACATGTCTCTCTAAGGCAGTTATGGATAATTCAGGTGGGCTAGAACAGGATGATGTTGTGGTTTGGAAGTATTTTAAGTGATCTGGCTGCACCGGTGATAAGAGTTTATTGGTGAAGATCAAGCAGCTCATTTCTGGCCATATTTTAGTTTACAAAGAAGGGAATTAATAAATCTTTCTCCTGAAAATTGCATTCACTCTGCTTTGGAGACGGAAGGTTCTAACAAACAGGCTGAAGTCAGTATGATTTTTTTGCTTAGCATGGCCTGAACTGTATGTGTTACTCACCAGGTAAGGAGAATTATACTTGTTTTATTGAATCATGCCATGTCACTCCCATATTACTGTTATGGATATATCCAGCCCTAGAAGAAAGAACTGGATACATTCATATAAATATGCATCCTGGAAACTAAATGATGTTACTTACTATTCAATTTAATACAACTGTACAATGAATTGTTATGTATCTAAACTAAAAGAGTTCTGGTTTATTTTACTTTTGATTGAATTACAGAAATAATATCACTTATGCTTCTATTTCATCCTACAAATTAAAAAAAGACCAAAGAACTAACAGAATAGTGAATAAATTGAGACTTGCATGTCTGAGATTGAACTGAGATGTGAGTGTGAAAAACTGATAGGCTAAGGGAAGCAGCCTAAAGACATGGTGAATTACATCCTTCCTTAGGAAGCTTATGTACATATTGACAAACAGAATTATGCTAAAGGGATCTGTTTGGAATCCCATTCATTTATGGGATGAAGCAAAAGAAATGATGGTTACTACCTATGGAGAGTATGTTTTCTTTTTTCATTTTGCAGTTGTCCCCTATACCTTCTCAAGAGTGGTACAGAAGCTCACAGAGCATAAATTTTATACATGGAAATGTATTGGAATGTGAAAAAAGGTTGATTTGAATTTCTGGATTTCCTCATGTGTGGATATATACATCTACAATATTCTACTGATGCTCAATTGTCCTGGTTTCAGCTGGGATAGAGTTAACTGTCTTCCTAGTAGCTGGTACAGTGCTATGTTTTGAGTTCAGAGCGAAGAATGTTGATAACACTGATGTTTTCAGTTGTTGCTCAGTAGTGTTTAGACTAAAGTCAAGGATTTTTCAGCTTCTCATGCCCAGCCAGTGAGAAAGCTGGAGGGGCACAAGAAGTTGGCACAGGACACAGCCAGGGCACCTGACCCAAACTGGCCAACAGGGTATTCCATACCATGTGACGTCCCATCCAGTATAGGAACGGGGAAGTGGGGGGAGGGATTCGCCGCTGGGGGACTGGCTGGGTGTCGGACGGCAGGTGGTGAGCAATTGCACTGCACATCATTTGTACATTCCAATCCTTTCATTATTGCTGTTGTCATTTTATTAGTGTTATCATTATCATTATTAGTTTCTTCTTTTCTGTTCTATTAAACCGTTCTTATCTCAACCCACGGGTTTTGCTTCTTTTCCCGATTTTCTCCCCCATCCCACTGGGTGGGGGGGAGTGAGTGAGTGGCTGCGTGCTGTTTAGTTGCTGGCTGGGGTTAAACCACGACATCAATACATTGCTTCACTGTTCCCAATGCAGATTATGCTGAAGAGATACCAGCATTATTATTGACATTACCAGTACTACTCCTCACAGCCTTGCAAAACCCTGTATGCTTTTGCTTCTGTCCAGCATCCCCTTCTTCCCTCTTCCTCACCCTCGATTGCTGCTGAAGCAGCAGTGTGGAGGAGGGAGTTGTGGGGCTGTATCCCCCTTTGTGTCCTCTTTGGCTGACGCACTCTTGTGCCTTTGCGAGAAAACCCTGGAGCAGGGTGGAGCAGAACTACAGCACACATGGAGCTATTGGGAGCCTGCAAATCCCAGTATGGGACTGGGCAATGGAAGGGACTGTGCCAGGGTAAGAGGTCCCAAAACCTAGAGCGATAATGGAGATAGTTTGTAGCCCTTGTAATACCTTCCTAATACGGGCAGAATGGAAAGGGCAGGTTGGAAGAGGAGAGGAAGGAAAGGGAAAAGATACAAAAGGTATCATTATACTGTTCTGTTATCAGTATTATGAGAAATTCAGGTGTCGTCGCCCATCAATATTACATCTTAGTTACAGGCTATATGTTTAGTTTCGATGCACGAATATAAATAAGAGTATGAGTATGTGTATGTGTATATATATATTCTACATCCTTCTGCATATAAGAATATCAGATTCATTACTATTTCCCATCCTGCTAGTTGACATCAAAATTTTGTAGCTTTGTTTTGAGCAGCCTGAAATGATGACTAAGCTGTGAATAGCAACTTCTCAACCACTGCTGATCACTCTGGGCTGTTAATTCAATCAGTTCAATTGATTTTAGTCAAGAGAACCAGTCTGATGCAAATCTATATGAATATAACACATATATAAGAATATGATAGAAACATCAGTATGGAATGGTAGCTTTAGAAATGTGCAATATTTTAGATACAGCTCTAGAGCCTTAAGTTCTCTTTCCATAGGAATTTACAAACCTACAAGAGAGAAAGACTAGCCCAGTCTAACTTGCATGCCTTTCATCCTTAAAAGCAACTGTCAAGGAACTCCCAAAAGGGACTTTAACTTCACCAGGCTTATGGGACTGGATTCTTTCTACGTACAGTAAAGTGGACAGATATGAGATACTTGCAAGTGTGTGACTGTACCCCTCAGGATCTGACCTATAGAATATAAACATCACATCCAAACTGTATTGTGGCAGGGAGGAGAAATTACTTTAATATTTTAAAAATAGTTCTTAGTGATTTCCATCTACTATCAAATCATAATAAAAGTGGCCAGAGCAGCCAAACTAGTCTGTTTCCACACACCCAGATAATTCAGATCATATATATTCATATAACACTCATGCCAGTTATTAATAAATCCTCCCTGCCTCCCTCTCCTTTCCCCAGGAAAGTACTACTCCCATTTCAGCAGGTGCCGTACCAAGCGAAACAGGGTAGATGACATGGCCAGTGTGGTGCAAAGCTGGAAATCCTAAACCACTACAGTGCTGTCTTTACCTGTCTCTGGAGGGGCTTGTATATAATTTGAACTTTGGCTAGCTGCTGTGTCTTGCATAATTTTGAAGCGCTTTTGTCTTGTTCGTAATCTTATTCTTGGCTGTGTCTCACCACACCGTTGCTTCCTTCCGCACACCAGCACTAGGCAGGAGAGCTAATCTGCAGGTCAGCTGTGAGCTCTGCTTTCACTGTACCATACGATGCTCATTCAATTTCAATGGACAGTTTTCATGTTTTCTAGGTGAAAGCATTAATTTACAGTTAGAAGTTTAAAGTTATATTCTCTCCTCCTTTTAAGAGGCCATGGAAACATATAAATTGGCCAAACTGTGAGGACTTGCTGGTTCCAGTATCAACTCAGCACTTCTCAGGACTTGGCTCCAAACACTATAAACTCCAAGTGAAAACAGCATTTGTATTGGCTTTGTGTGGCAAGGTTTTGGTAGCAGGGGGGGTTACAGGGGTGGCTTCTGTGAGAAGCTGCTGGAAGCTTCCCCTGTGTCCGACAGAGCCAATACCAGCCGGCTCTGAGATGGACCTGCTGCTGGCCAAGGCCGAGCCAATCAGCAATAGTGGTAATGCCTCTGTGATAACATTTTTAAGAAGGAAAAAAAAAAGTTGGGACAGACGGAAAACGGCAGCCGGAGAGAGGAGTGAGAACATGTAAGAGAAACAACCCTGCGGACACCAAGGTCAGTGAAGAAGGAGGGGGAGGAGATGCTCCAGGCGCCGGAGCAGAGATTCCCCTGCAGCCCGTGGGGAAGACCATGGTGAGGCAGGCTGTCACCCTGCAGCCCAGGGAGGTCCACGGTGGAGCAGATATCCACCTGCAGCCCGGGGAGGACCCCACGCTGGAGCAGGTGGGTGCCTGAAGGAAGCTGTGACCCCATGGGAACCCCGCGCTGGAGCAGGCTCCTGGCAGGACCTGCAGATCTGTGGAGAGAGGAGCCCACGGAGCAGGTTTTCTGGCAGGACTTGTGACCCCGTGGGGGGCCCACGCTGGAGCAGTCTGTGCCTGAAGGACTGCACACCATGGAAAGGACCCATGCTGGAGCAGTTCGTGAAGAACTGCAGCCCGTGGGAAGGACCCACGTTGGAGAAATTCGTGGAGGACTGTCTCCCGTGGGTGGCACCCCACGCTGGAGCAGGGGAAGAGTGTGATAAGTCCTCCCCCTGAGGAGGATGAAGCGGCAGAAAATAACGCGTGATGAACTGACCGTAAACCCCATCCCTGCCCCCTGTGCCGCTGAGGGGGGGGTTGGTAGAGAATCCGGGAGTGAAGTTGTGCCCGGGAAGAAGGGAGGGGTGGAGGGAAGGTGTTCAGAGATTTGTTTTTATTTCTCATTACCCTACTCTGGTTGATTTGTAATAAATTGAGTTCATTTTCCCCAAACTGAGTCTGTTTTGCCCATGATGGTAATTGGTGAGTGATCTCTCCCTGTCCTTATCTCGACCCACAAGCCCTTTGTTATAATTTCTCTCCCCTGTCCAGCTGAGGAGGGGGAGTGATAGAACGGCTTTGGTGGGCACCTCGTGTCCAGCCAGGGTCAACCCACCACAGCATTGTAGCAGCAAGGATAAATGACTCTAATACTTTAAGATAAATGGGATATAGGTGATTTTATTTTTTGAATGCCAAGAAAAATATCTTAATGGTAAAACTGGAAAAAACCCCCTCTCAGTCTCTTTCACCAAGGAATAGCCTTTTGAAATATTTGTCCTTTCCTGAACTCAACACAAATGTACAAGCTATAAATCCACACTGGTGATTAAACAGAAATTATTTAGGTTTTTGATATTCATTTTACATCTTGATTCTTGTGGATGGGTTTTCATGTTAACAATAAAACAGTGTATTAACTTTATCTCCTTCAGTTACATTGATTATTTAGGTTTTGACCTAATTTTAGTATTAAAGAGTTTCCAAAACTAAAATTGCCAGGTGAAATAAAGCTCAATTTTTCATTTTTTCCCAAACTGTTTCTGCATTTTTCTTCCTCCTCTGTATATCGCCCTCACCAAGAACCTAGAACTAATAAAGACCTTTTTTTTTTTTCAGATAACTACGTAAATGTAAATCTGAATTTATGAGAAAGAGTGCTAAATGCATAACATTAGATCAGCACTTAAGAAACTTCTGGGCTGTAACTTACATACCATCTTTGTTCTCCTAAATGTAAATGGAAAGAATATTTTAATAATTTTTCTTCAGGGCTTCACTGACTAAATTTGACCAAATACCTTGTCCTGGTTTCGGTTTAGTTGCCAGCTGGGGTTAAACCACGACATATCTCTGGCCTGTTGTCTTTGGGGATAAAGTTCTAAGCTGAAACTGAAGTTTTTACACAGGAAATAACAAGATGAAGACACTGGTCTCAGGTAAGAAAGTTCTGTTGGTTTACTATCAGCATCCTCTAGCGGTGATATTTATTATTTTCTTATCGGACTTACACAGAAGAAGTAATTTGATGGTGGATTGATTAGAAGATCAAGAAACTGGCAATGCCTTAAAAAAGATCGTCTGTGGAAAAAAAATATATTTACAGGTCTCGCCTGTTAACTTTTCAAAATTATTTTAGAAATGAATAAAGTGAGGAAATGGACAAAACCCCCATTTCTTGAATCACGTGTCTGTTTTGCTTCATGAATGTTGGTACAGAAATTAAAATGTAAAGATGGGAATTTTAAAACAGCCTTGGTTTTAGTTCTCAGACATGAACCCTTTACTATTATTATTTGTTTTCATGACATTGCAGCAGAAAGTTAAATGCAAAAATGAGTTAAACTGAAAATCTGTGTCAAACATGAACTTTTGCAAAGGTATGTTGATATTGTGCTGCTGTGCATTTACATTTACTTCATTTAAATTTTAGCATAATTAAACATTTTAGTGATGTCTAAATTGATAATTTAACCTTAATTTGTTAGACAACACATACAAGCACTTAAAAAAAGAAATGAGTAACTCAGGAGGCTAAATTACACCATTTTTCACTGATACTCAGGCTTCTCTGCTGAGCCTAGCTAATTTTTAATCAAAATGGATTTGTGTGTTGAAACCAAACAGTACATGCTTAAACCTGCAACATAATATTAGACAGTCAAAAATCAAAACCAGTTAGTATGAATCTGTTTCTTTCACTTGACCAATGGAAGATGTCAGGAAAAAAGAAAATGATTCTATTAATTGGGGGAAATGAAAATGAAGTTACAATAGTTGGTCTCTATTGCTACTGTGTATGCCATGTTACAGTTTGGCAGGGTCTATACAACCAACCATCTCTCTTCTCCTCTCCACCAGAAGACCTGTGGTTACGTGTACCGGCTTTGATGGGTACCAGAGTAGCTATGGGCCTCGTGTATTCCCCGACACATCCGATTTTCATGTGTGTGACTGTTCTGTAGACTTTCCACAGAGCATTAGAGGCCTGTACGGGAAGGACTAGCCATTCGGGTGTCCTGTCAAGTCTCTGTGCCTGCCATATGGTAAAGATTGAAATGGCAGTCCAATGTCAGCAAGGGTCTACCCTGGGGTCTCATTATAGTCTCAAAGTTCTGCATTTCTCACCTCATTCCATGTGTTTTCCTCCTCTACTCTAAGCAAACTATTTTAAACATTACTAAGGTGATGTGCAGAGTTGAAATGGAGCAGGTGTATATAAGAGTTTCTAGACTAGTGTAGAAGAGACTGAATTTGCAAAGACTGTGTTTCTGACTCTGTGTTTGGGACTCTGAATTGCTCCTGTTTCTTTTCCCTCCGCTGATATCTCCTCTAGGGATGGAATATTCAGATTTTGTCAGCTTCAGTATGGTGTGGCGCACTTAAATACTTCCTGACAATTTGGAGTTGAGCAAATGCCAACCCATTCTACTGACATCTATTTTACTCTTCTGAGTTAAGATGGATTGACAACCTTATTGTGTGCTGTTGTCATTTATTTGAATATCTTTTAAAGAGTTCTTTATTCCCCTTTTTATTAGTAGTAGATCAAAAACTACCAGCCCTAAAGCAGTCAAGAAGGCATTTCAGGGTACATATAACCAGTGTCAAAATGGAGACAGATGCCGCTAGAGAGCTGATGAAGAAAAGGAATGGATTGGCAAGGAGGAATTTGTATTACAACTTTTGACAAGTGTCTTATCTGTCAGTTGATTAATACTGTGTGACCTATCATTAAGACCCTAAAAGATTGGCTATATTTCATATTTCACTTTGCACAGCACAAGGGAGACTCTGTTTGCAATGTTTAGCATTAAGTCCCCTTTACTGTCCCAGCACCCTCAATCATTGCACTAGGAATGTTAGAATCCCTGACCTCTCATTTTAGTATGATCTTGTTGTCCATGAATCTGCCTACCTGTTTTTGTGTGTGATGATACTATCTCCTTCCCAGGTCTCCTGTCCTCCATAAGTTTAATACCTACTGGGTGAAGAAGTATTTTGTTTGTTTTCAGTCAGTTTCCTACTAGTGTTTCCACAGGCACTACCTAGTTCTCCAACTGCAGGATTTGGCGAACAACAGTTCTGTGTTCAGCTTTTCCATGGCCTTCATGATTCTGTAAGGCCTCTTCAGCCCCATACTGAAGAGTCCCAACATTTCTCATCTCTCTTCATAAGGCATCTCTCTAGCCCCTTGATCATCTAGTTGTCCTTCTCTGCACCTTCTCTAGCTCTATCTCTCTCTCCTTCCTCAGATGCAGAGACCAGAACTGGGCACAGCAGTCCCAATGCAGGCATGCCAAAGTTTCTTAAAATGGCACAATGATGGCTTCTGTCCTGCTCTCAACACCTTTTTGTTGATATCCAACATTTTATTGGCTTTTTTTGGCTACTGCTGCACAATGATCTCAGAAAACTGCAAGCAATGACTCTAAAATCCTTCTTAAATATAACTGCATTTTTATGAGTTCAGCACTGCGTATGCAAGCTTTAGGGTAGTTTTCCCTAACTGTAGCCTTCTCTGCTAGGTCATCTGCCACCTTTTTACCCACTTGCAAAGACTGTCAAGACTTTTTGACATTGCTGGCCAATGACTTGGCTTTTGACCACTTGGAAGAGTACAATTGGCTGCAGGCTCGCAGATTTCACAGTACAGTGGTTTCTTCAGATCATTGATAAAGAAGCTGAATGAATGTGTAACCAGCTTCAGTCCCTGGGAGACGTGACTGCTGACTTCTCTTGATCCTGAAAAGTGTTCATTAAGTCTTGTATTTTGATTCATATTGTTTAAGCTGTGAAAGAAATTTTTTTTCCCTCCAGTCCTGTGGCAACTGTTTTCTTTAATAATAACAAGCTTTTTAAAAATCTGTACCGTGTATGTCTGCTGGTTTTCTTTTATCCACATACCTATCGATACACTCAAAGAACACCAGAATGCCAGTGAGTCAGGGTTTCCCTGAACAAAAACCATGCTGGCTTTCCCCAGAGACTGTTTATTTACATGCTTGTCGCTATTTAAAAACAAATGACAGTATGGAGGTTAAAGGGATTTGGACACCAAAATGCATTAATCACAGATAAATGTAATTTTATGAGTTACATGAATTTCCTGAGTTTTGGGAGAGATGGTGCAGTGCAGACAAAGAATCAGGCAGGTCAGTGCAGCAGTCCCAGCTGTGCAATGCACAGTCTGGGGCGGGGGCCCTGGGTATCTCTCCGATTCTCTCTCGGGAACCTCCCCACATACCCAAATAGACTCTTTTCTCATATAACACTGGGGTCTCTCCCCACATACCCCTCATGTACCATGAGTGACCCCGACTAATCAGTTACCGGATCCGCAGGCAATACCCAACTGGGATTGCCCGTTCAAATCCCCTCTGTGTCCTGCACCTGCCTGCGGCCATGGCCATGGCTGCCTGGGGGTGGCTGATTGCATGTGAGGTGCTTTGCAGTTCTGTTTTTGCAGTTCTGGTAAGGGCCTCCTCCCCCGTACAGCGGGGCTAACTGGGATTCACATCCTAGCACTGCTGCCAGCCAGGCACAGCCATGCCAGCTGCCACACAGCCCATCCCTTCCTGCATACACAGCCCTACAGGTGTTCATATAGATCAGTTCCTTGCAGTGCCATTTACCTGTAACACCCGTACCAATTTCAGTGTTGGAGGTGCTAGAGTCAAGTACAGCATACTAGGGTCAACATTTGGGCTTCAGCAGAAGACACTGCTAGCCATTTAGTGCTTGCCCATAGGCTGGTCTACATGTATCATTATACTTCCACCACAATGCAAATTCTTCCCACAGTTCTTTTCCAGCAATTTGCAGGCGCTCAGCACATGTTGGTGCTACACATTATACATAGATGAACTAAACCAAGTTCTCTGTTATGCTCCCAGTCTGTTTCTAGCTGCAGCCAGGAGTGCACTGTTGCCCTTGGCACACCGACTGGCCCTGTGTTCTCCTGTTCTCCTGCAGCCCCGTTGTTTGGGATGGGTGCATTCACATGACAAACTTGCATGGGTCTTCATTGTATCTGATGAGCTACCTGTTACCATACTTCAGCTACACTGATGTTTATCCTAATGCTATTTCCCATTGTTTTATCCATTCCCACACAGCCTTGTGGTTACCATTCAGGAATAGGTATAGATAGGCCATGTAGGCCACTTTTCCCCTTCACTCCCTTCTAACGCTATCTGCATAGCTCTGGCTTCTGTAAACTGACTGGGCACTTCTCTTCCACTCAATTTAGCTATGCAGCGAGTGAGGGGACTCTGCAATGCTGCTTTCCACAGCCTCTGTCCCCTTTGGAGTCTGCAGGAACTGTCAGTGAAGAGGGTGTACTTTTGGTCAGTATATGAGAGTCCATTGTAGAGTGGTGCTTCGGTGGCTGTGTTTTGGTTCATAGTTCTTCTTCCTCAAAACAATTAACAGTTTATTCTACCAGTGCTGGGCGTACTTTGCTTCCCAGAAGAATTCACTGGGCAATCAGTGCAGTCCACTTGCTCCATGTAGGGGTGGTGGTGCAACTGCTGGGTGGCACCCTTCTCTGGATACCCAGGGTGGTATTGGCAATCAGGGCACCAACATAAGTGGTTGAACTGTCCCTAGTATTTCAGGCACTGCTTGGACTCCTCCATAGGTGGGAAGGATCATTTTCTCTTGGGAGATGGCATCAGATGTGCTGGGCTGATGCACCCAAACTGCAATAAATATGGGAACTGTTATTGCAGAGAGTCAATTTCCCACAGCCAGTTTACTTTTTAATGGTGCAGAGCTTGGAGGTTTAAGTACAGGTCTTCATTTAATATAGCTGTAGTGGTCCATCAAGTGCTTTCTTCTCACCTTCCTGACAATGAAAGGGAAATATCAAGTTGCTCAGGAATAGAGAACTCTTGACAATGTGGCTTTGACAGGTGTTGCTAGGAAAGAGTGGGCCAAGTTGGGAAAAGCAGCACACAAAAACACTAAGACAGAAGGGCATCCCAAAATATGTCAGTTATCACTCTTCATTACTTTTGATTGATGGTGGCTAAAAGAAGCTCAGAGCTGTGAGAAGAAAACAATCTCTTCTACACTGATGTCTGCTACATTTAAGAAGGCAGGCTATTGTAATTTTCTGAGGTGCGGGGGGTGGAATCCAAATGCTGTTGCATTCAATATCTAATTTCTCTTTTGAATTGAAATTATCTACAAGACTCTAAATTTTGCCTAGCAGTGTAGATTAAAAAAAAGAACTAAATTGAAAATAGCTGTTTCCCACTGAATGCTGTTGATATCAGAATTAAGCATCAGGTACTCAGACAGAAGAAGAATAAAAAAGCTATCAAAAGTAGGGCAGAAGAGATAAAATGTAAGCCTAAAGTGGAAAAAAAAGGTTGTTTATAGATTCTTTTTTTCTAAAACATCTGAATTTAGGAAAATGGAAGTTAGAAATTCAGCTAGTGATATGGTGAAGGAGTATATCTCACCTCTAGGCATTATCTGGTGTTTCAGTCTGCCATTGCCAAGCAGCAGCTAGACTTCAGCTGATCATTCACAGGCAGCTGTGTAAAAGAAAATATGTGCATTACTCCTTATCATGAATACCTTCATTTTCACATGCTGTACTGCTTAGCTGGACTACTTCATGCACTGTGGTGCAAAGAATAATTGTGGACAGACTAGAACAGAATTGGAATTTTAATTTGTTTTTTGTTTTGATGTGACTACAGAGAGTTACTGTCACCAGATTGGCCTGTGCAAATAACACATTTCTCCATCTGGTTGCCAAACAGGAAATAAAGCAAATCAAAGCCCAAACATTGGTTTAGTTTAGATTGCTTTGAATTGGATTTACAATTACTTTATCTTGCTGAAATGATCCTTTTATTTATTTCACAGAAAATATTCCATACAAATCTAAGAATTCCATTTTTCTGCCTTCAGGTCCTAGGTATCATTTTACTTCAGCATCATCTCAGATACAATACAGAGCTGTAAGAATACAGAGCATTAAATCCCTTGTTTACATGGCTGGCAAATGGCAGAGAAAAGTTTCAAGCTTGCCCCTGGAAAAAAGTTCCAAAGAAGAACCAATACCTACCTTTGTCTCTTATTCTACTTACATATTAATATCCTCAGAATTTCTCAAATTAATTCTAAAATGTTTATTATATTAGCATATCAAGTTTGTTTGCTTTATAATTTATTTAAAATTATGCCAGTTTTACATTAACAGTAATCAGTTACCCTTTTATTGTGACTGAACCAGGTGGCTTATTAAAAATATCTGATTTTAAACCAGTTCTAGGTCTATACATTGATGTCAAACATGTTATTACATTTCTTCCCCACTTCTCAATTAACTAAAGCTTTTTCCTAGCAAAGAAATGATAGCATAATTCAATCACTTTTATGCATTCTAATTAAGTGGACCTCTCAAAGGTCTAATTTCCTGTAAAGTAAAAATCCCACTTGTATGAATACAGTGGAAGAAGGTCAACAGCTGGAACTAAGAACATTTTATTTCAGAGTGCTTCATAACATGGACATCTCTGCATTTCCCTATAATGTAATTTGACTCTCTCTAGTAGAGATGAGATTTCAGCTGGGATTCCCCTCTATAGAGAATGATTCAGAGGTTGTATCTTTCAGCCAGAAAGATGAGTTTCACCAGTCTTAAACGGAACCCTAAAATATGTATTCAACTGAAACTATTTGTTGAATTGCCAACAGCTTCTTTTGTCAACAAGTTTAGTTTCTTTCCTTGACCCCAAATAAAGCACATGTTGAAGTCATGGCTCCAGGCACAAAGAACTTCTAGAACAACTCTCATCTGGGTGACACCAGCACAAACTGCATCTCTACACAAGAGCTAACTGGTTTGCTCCAGAAATGTCACATTAGTTGACTTAGTGACAAAAACTGTAGGACTTGCAACTTGTAGTTGTAACTTGTGACTACAGGGAACTTCAAAGGCTCAACTCTCTTGTCTCTTCCTGTAATGTGATGTAGTTTCAAAGGCCCTCACTCTGTCAGAAGGTACCAGGGAAGTTGTGGCTTGTGGTAAATAGGGCCTGTGGAGCAGGCACATGGTTCCCTGATACTGCAAGGGAATTATACAGTCACTTTTAGTCTAAGCAAACTCTCAGTTTCTTCAAGTTCTCAACTCCATAAAACTTTCTAAAACCATTTTTAGCATAAAGTAAAAAGGCGATCACGAGCAATGTTTGTATGAGTAGTAGTGTTTCTTTCAACAGATGAGCTCCTTTAGTAATAGGATGGACAGAGTCACGTACAAAGTGCCTTTCAGCAAGTAATGATTGCAGTTTGTTAAAATCCTTGTTGAATATCTTAAAATAATGCTGTTACTGCAGGAAAATACAAATTGAGAACTCTCTACCTGGAAACATAGGAAATCAAGCTGGTAAACCAATGGGTTTTAGATCTGTAATGAAAGAGCTCCAACCTCTGTTTTTTGAATTTAAGTCAATGTAACCTTCACCTGCAGAAATAGAAAACTGTAAAGAACAAGCATTGTACCAACTTTGAAAGTAGGACAGGAACTAAATGTAGAATTCAGCATGATATGATGTTTCTTGAAGGTAAAATTGTGGTCATGCTGAGATGTATGACTGACAGTAGAAAATATCTTTGGTCTACTCAAAGATCAATTTTAATTGGAAGTTAGGTCACATGTAGGAAAGTAACTTCTGGTAACCAAAAATTTATGCCTGAAACTAACTCAAAATAATGATCAAAATCGCAGGTTTCTGAGGCTCGAGGTGACCTTAAAAAGTCTTCTAATCCATCTGACTACTCTTATGCAGGATCAACTACAGCTAACCTATTTCTGATATGTCTAAACTGTTCTTGGAGCTTCAGTGACAGAAAATCCAGTTTGCCATCTCTAACTACTTTCCAAATATTATTACTCTTAACTTTAAAAATCTATGACATTCTTTTCTTTCCTTACTTGCGATGGAAATGTACTTGTTCTTGTTCTGTCCTTCCCAGATACGAAGAGTAGTTCATTCCCTTTCTTTGCAGTTACTTCATTAAGAATTGAAGACTGTTGTTGTAAACTTGCTTTGTGTTTCCTTCTACTGACTTGAACAATTTCAATTTATTCTTTTCTTTTTTTCCTTATAAGAAATGCTTTCTAGACATTGCTGTAAAGACTCCTTTCAATTGGTTTATATTTTTATTGTACTTTTAAACTGAACACAGTACCTCAGGAGTGGTCTTGTTGTTTATGAACAGAGCAGAAATTTTACTTCTTGTGTCTTATAAAGGTTTAGCTTTTTTTTTTTCCTAAGACCATGCTATTGGTTATATTTGGATTTACTGCTTGAGAAAATCACTCATTACTCTGGGGTCTTATCCCCTTGTTTTTCTAGACGTGGCCTCTGCTGTAGCTTGCCACATCTCTCATCTGGTTTGTCTATGTAGCTTTTGCGCTACATTTGAGCCAGGCAACATACAGCAACCGGGAATGCTGAAAGAGTCCCTCAGCTGTGGCGACGTAGGTTCTGCAACAAATTCCTTGTTCTTATAGGACTCTCAGCCGGGTAGTTTAGTTATCAGAAGAGCACACTGCCCACAGATCCTTCTGATTTCACTGTCTCAGCACTCCAAAAATCAAGACACAAGATGAGTCAAACATGAATCATTAACCACAGGTCTCCTAGAGTGGTCCTTTCAAAAGCTACAGCGTTACTGAGCATAGCTCCTCTTGAAAACTCCTCTAAAATTTCAAACCTATGAATACCAGTCATTGCTAGAGCAAAATGAAGAACTGTTTTAATTTTTTTCTTTTCCAGTTAGTGGCAGTTTGATTCTCATGAAACTGAGGTATTCACAGATGACTTATGAATTATAAAAAGACAATTTTTCATTTTTGTTCAGAGAAATTTTACTCAATGGGTTGATATGTTTTTCTTTTCTAGGCAAAGATGTTGTGCTGGTGGTTGGAAGGGTTGCTTCACTATTTTGTCTCTTTTCTGCTCAAAGGAGTGACACAGTGGTCTAACCTTATGGTTTCAAAGACATGAGGCTCCCTAATGCCAGATCCTCAGATTTTTTTCATGGCTGACTCAGACCTTCACTCTTTTGAGAAAAGTAAACTGCAGTTTTCTGTGTATGTGTTTTTCAGCTGCCACCTTAAAAACCCAGTGCCTTAACCATTTGGACACTACACCCCTTTTTCACTCCATCCTACTACTGCATGGCTTTCTGTATACAGGTTTTATAATCAAGTGTCAGCACTAGTCCAGCAACATATGCTTCTCAAAACATATAAGAAAAAAACCCAACCCTCTTGAATGGATAAATATGGTAGCATGCTTGAGTAAGTGGGATAGATTAAAAAATGCTACTATATTATTAGAAGCTTTAGAAGAAAGGTAAGAAGCAACAGTGACTGACCTTAAAAGAATCAATTTTTTTAACAACCATTTATCAGGCAAAATGTCAGAAAAGATTAAAATAAAGAACTTTGATTCTTCTGTGCAGGTTTTTTTTAGGGTCTTAAAGTCCAAGCTTGTTCTGCTTGTCAGGAGTACAACTAATGGAGGGCTTTCTGAGGACTTTTGCTGTGATCCTTGGGATTATAAAAGAAGAGTGAAAAATGAATATTCTGCTTGCTCCAATAGTGATCTTCAGACATTCCTAAAATGCCTTGGCTCAAGCTGCTTTGCAACCGTTGCACAAATTTGACTTGGCAAGACTATTAATGATTTGACCTTCATTTCAAGTTTACTTTGTGCTCTCAAGAGCAGTGGGTAGTGGTAAGAAATATTATTTTGTTCCTAGTGGCAATTAGGTTGCTCAGTAGCCATAGTGCTACTTACAAGGGAGAAATCCTGTCTAACCATCAGTAAACTTTGCTCAGAACATTTAGAGCATTTATGGACTGTAATTCTTGCTCCCTTTGTGATCCTCCTTTTGTTCTCGGCAAGCGCTTTAAGTGCTCCAAACTACCACTGGGTCAAAAATCTCCATAGTTTGTAGCAGTAAACAGCAAATCTAACATACTCGTCGTGAAAACTAAGCTAAAAATGTACATAGAATAAGACTGTCTATACTGCACAATATAAAACAGTCATATAGTCACCTCATGGCAGCATAACTAGCCTTTAGAAAGATGTGCGTATTCCACCAAATCCCTTAGGACTAGCTGCTGTGAAAGAAGAATAAATGAAAACCAGAAGAAACCAGAATAAACAGACTGGTGTTTTAAAATGGCCTGGCAACTTCTAATTCTCAAAAGAGTAAAAAGATCTCTCAAAGTGAGAAAATTTTACTCTGTATTTTCTGCATGCTAGCAGAAAAGACACAGGAAGAGGCAGAGCAACTCAGTTACTATAAAAGATTCTGCAGCTGCCATTTTTCATTCTTTTGTAGAATTTAATTTAAAAAAAATCTTACTAGTGTCTGTTACATACAGCTGATCAGCTTGCTCTGGTAGCAGGAGCTTGAATGTAACCGGTTGCTGTGAGGAGCACCATGTGTGTCGGGCTCTTGTCTTAGCTGAACCCTCTCTCTCAAGCTGTGTCTCATCAGTGTGTGGCATTCCTACATGAAGATGTTTTCCAGTTTCAGTTTCTGCAAGGTGCAGAATGTACTGGTGAAATATTTAATTCTTCTCTTTGTTATATAATATGTCTATGCACACACATATCTATATTTATAGCTGTTTCCACACCTGTATCAATATAATTATACCAGCATATATCTGTATATATACACATATGTAAGTATGTATATTTGTATGTATATTCATACAGGTGTACTACAGACACATATATATAGATACATATTTAAAGGCTTTAGAGGTTAATATTTTTTTGGTCTGTTTTTTATTCTACTGTAGAGATCTAGATTGTTTTGGAAGATTCTTCTATAATATTGCTCTCCTTTAAAAATAATAGTACGTTACCACATTGCAAAGCTTAGAGAAGATGGACCCTGAAATACAAAGTCAGGAGAGACAGACAGAATTTTAATCTGCTCTGTGAGAACATAAGGATGTTTCAGATGAGAAAAATAATTTGATTTTCCTGTGCCAATGCCTGCCTTTCAAACAAGAGGTTTTTGATGATTTCTCTTTGCTTTATATAAGCTTGGTCCTTGGTTAAAATTTACAGTTTCTCTACTGTATCGAATTGATAACCTCAGTCCTTTGCTGGATCTGGAGCATTGTGTGATGGTTCTCAGGAGATCTTTGCTCTCCTATCTTCTGCCCTAGAGCTTCCCACTCAGCCTTTCTGAAACCTGGTTTCAGGTGGCTTCCTTACACTGAAGGCGTTTGTAATTATTCTTTAATTTTGAATATCTCTCTCCTGTCTTCAAATTAACCCTTTTAATTTGATCTCCCTTTTATAGAGGATTAGTGTTTACTTTTCCATTTTGTCTGAGTGACACAGTGAAAGAAGACATAACTACTACAGTTTATGTAACTAAAAGTAATATCATATGGGCATTGGGGAATGTCTAATGCAGATAGTACAGTATATAACTGCAGATGAGCTATGTAACTATTTTGTTAGTGTAGAAGGAAAGGCTTAGTTCAGTTAGACTTCATTTCCTTATCTTTAGGTCATATTTTTCAAGGAGAGGTCATGAATCTGAGAACAAATGTGGTACATGAAGAAAAATGCCTGGTTTGCATCTGAACAACTTTCAAATTATCTAACTTCTACTGTATAAGACACCTTGTATCTGTCCACGTTATGATGGCTTCCAGTAAGTCCCTGTCATGCAGTGGATGAGTTCATTTACAGTACAGTCCTGCCCTGGGTATGGCCTCCACATGAGCATGCTGCAGTTGATGCTGTAGTTGCTGGGATTACGGTCCAAGACACTAGGCTGTCCATCTCCTTAGAGATGGACAAGCGGTGGTTCCTGGTTCACGTCTGTCTCCTTTCCCGTTTGCTTGCTCCCCACTGTGGTCTGTCACTGCCTTTGACTCTCCTGAGCCTGGTTCCCAGCTCCAGCCACAGCAGCCCTGCAGGTAGTACTGCTCCTCTATGGAAAGGCACATCTGCCAGTGGCTCTTCCTGACCCACCAAGGCTTTCCTTCCATCAGGCTTAGCGTTTTGCAATGAACCCTTTATTGCATGATCCAGTGGAAGTCCATGGTGAGAGAGAAACTATGGAAATGCTCTGAGAAGTGAGGTACAGATGCTGTGACAAGGGAGCATGTGGTGGGAGCCAAGTTGTGGCTGGAACCTGAAATGTGCCAGATGTTCTTGGCAGTGTCATCTTGGGACATTTTTCTCTTCATCTTAACAAAAAAATTGTCTACAAAATTGATAAGTGATTTCTAGGGATCTGATAGCCATTTTGTGTGTTCGAGAGTGAAAAGTGTTCCACTCCCCCTGCCCAAAAAATTAAAAGAAAAACACATCCTGAAACCAAAACCTCAAATCACAACTCCCAAGCCCCCAAACCAAAAAAAAACGGCCACTGATGTGAGCATCCCATGAATAAAGAGGGGAAAAAAAGACCACTCCACATTCTGTGGCATTCTTTTCTGACAAGTGTGTTTTGTGTGTTGTCTGCTGTTGCCAAACAGTTTGGTGGTATCATATTGCGCGGTTTGAATTGCAAGGCCAAATGAAATGTAGGGGAAATCCTGGACTTTCTGAGGTGCTTTTCTAGATCAGTTGTTTCCTTAAATAAACATGTGTGTACCACACACCATGGTGTAGACCCAGAGCAAGGCATTCTAGACCTTGAAATGTCTCCCTCTCCACCTTCTGTGCTTCCAAGTACCAACAACTCCCGCAGCTTTCCCTTAACACTTGCACCTTTTCCTGCCTGTCAGCAGTTTTCAGGCATACATTCTCCCCTGAAAGAGTGCAAAAGGGTGGCTGTGACCTGTGTTTTTTCTGGAATTTTTGCAGTAGTGTTAAGCACTTCAAAAATGTACATATAATCCATACCAAATCAATATATTAGGCAATGGGTTCATCGCTAGCGAGGAAAAAACTCTAAGGTAACAGCTGAAATCTATCATAAATATAGCTATGCTGTAGCATGGTAGCCAAAGTTGTGACATATGTGCCTGCCATGGTTTAAGCCCAGCCGGCAACAAAGCACCACGAAGCCACTCACTCACTCCTTCCACCCCTGCCAGCCCTGGTGGGATGGGGAGGAGAAAATACAAAGAAACGCTTGTGGGTAGAAACAAGGACAGGGAGGGATCACTCACCACTTATGGTCACAGGCAAAAGACAGACCCAACTTGGGGAAAAACCAATTTCATTTACTACCAACCAAATCAAAACAAGGATACCAAGAAGTAAACCCAAACCTTAGAAAACCTTCCCCCCACCCCTCCCTCCTTCCCGCCTCAAGCCCACTCCCGGTTCTCTCCACCTCCTCCCCCCGGCGGCGCAGGGGAACAGGGGATGGGGGTTGGGGTCAGCTCCCCACACCTGGTCTCTGCTGCTCCTTCCTCCTCAGGGGGAGGAGGACTCCGCACTCGGCCCCTGCTCCACCGGGGGGTCCCTCCCACGGGAGACAGTCCTCCACCAACTTCTCCAAGGCGAGTCCTTCCACGGGCTGCAGGTGGGCATCTGCTGCCCCGCTCCCCTCCATGGGCTGGGGGGGGACAGCCTGCCGCCTCACCACGGGCTGCAGGGGCAAACCCTCCTCCCCTCCTTCCTCACTGACCTCGGTGTCTGCAGAGGGGTTCCTCTCACATCCCACTCACTGCAGGTTCCCCTCCTTAAATCTGTTCTCCCAGAGGCGCTACTGCCGTCGCTGACGGGCTCGGCCTGGGCCAGCGGCGGGTCCGACTTGGAGCCGGGGAAGCTTCCAGCAGCTTCTCACAGGAGCCACTCCTGCAGCCCCTCCCCTGCTACCAAAACCCCACCACACAAACCCAAAACAGTGCCCATCCCTAGTAATTGAACATATCTACAGTGTTCATTTCAAATACAGATCATTACAAAAAAATAGGAGTGATCCTCATACCAAGATTTTGCAACGGAATAATTTAACCTGTGAAGAAATGAAAAATAAAGTACAACTTTTAAAGCCAAACTGCTGCAAAATTCCGTAAGCCCACAAAAATGTTTCCTTTTTTCTTTCTCATTGCTGAACAAATTATAGTCATATCTGTTTTGTGATCACTGAAATGAAAGTCTGTTTTTTTTAAACAACTGAGGGATTGTAGCAACTTGATCTGAACTTGAATCATTTAATGATTCAGTGAATTCCAGTATATGAGCTCTGTAAAGTTATTCTAATGAATGCCTATTTTTCTATGGAGTTGCAGAGAATTTACTTAAATGAATCAGGAAATCTCAGCTTGCTGCTATTAAATAAAATTTGCTTTAATGAATAGAGAGCTATCTGTCTGTCTGCAGTGAGTAAACAATGTAAGTATCTTTCTGTATTAACATAATGGTTTCTCCTCTTAAAAATAGTAAGCTTTTGAAAATGGAAAATACCAAGAAAATAAGACTTCCTGTTCATAAACATAAACGTCTAGATCTTTTAGAATGTAATTAGACGATACAGATCACTTGATCCCTGATATTTTTCACAGTGACAGTTTTTCTTGGAATCAGAAGGCGAAAGATCTAATTTTAATGAGTTTGTATTTGTAAAAGTCTGCACACACAAAAAAAATCTCCAACTGTCAACAACAGCCAGTAATTGGCAGAGAGACGCTTTGATAAAGGCAGGAAGAGATCCCTGCTGGTTCAAGACAGGTGGACATCAACTTGAATCCAATTTACATCTTAAAATGCACAATAGAAAAGATTTGCATTACATTGCCTAGATGAAAGGGAGCTCTTAGTCTGAGCTCCTAATTTACTTTCCCCTCTTCCTTTTTTTTCTTGCCCAAGCACTCAAACTATCTGTAGCTAAGTTTTAATGAAGATACCTTGTTCAGCTGCTGTTTGAGGCAGCTATTTACTTGACTAAGACTCAAATCTGAAGTCATGCTGGGCTAAAAAAGAAAACCCAAACTGATAATTGGACAGACCTGAAATTGGATAGCCTGCATTACCCACAGCTTGAATCAAGTGAGTGTATCTTCAATGTCAAGTTATTTTTGTTTGGTTGCCTGGTCGAGGTCCCTTGCAACATTTTCTTTGGCTTAACAAGAGACCTGCAGTGGAACATGCCGGCTCAGAAAGGTACAAGAAAGGGCTCCTGATGGGCATGTTTGGACTATCTACGTGATCCTAGCTACATGTTTAAATGGTTCATCCATACTTAAACTGTTAATTCAGATCCAAACTTTTG
Source organism: Harpia harpyja (assembly GCF_026419915.1). Taxonomy (NCBI): domain Eukaryota; kingdom Metazoa; phylum Chordata; class Aves; order Accipitriformes; family Accipitridae; genus Harpia; species Harpia harpyja. The sequence continues at coordinate 15,037,494 of NC_068944.1, read as the reverse complement.
CTGCATCCTGAAGTTTTCTGATTAAAAGTCCCACAGCGCACTGAGTTTAAGTGAGGGAAAAGTAGGCTTATTCTTGTTCCAGAAGTGGGTAGTCTGAATTTTTGTTCCCCTGTAGTTCCTTCCCCTGTGTTTTCAGTCAGGACTGATGGAAACCAAAAGCTTGCTTACAGAAGCCTAGGAATTTTTTGTGTCTGTGTTTTCAGGTACAAATTCCAGTCTTGCAGTCAGCAGTGTGAAGTCTGTGAAGCCTGTTCCATAGGTGTACCTGAAGTTAGACTCACACTGACATTCCACTATTTGTTACATATTTGATTCTAAGTTGGCATTCCTTTTTTAAATAATCCTTCCTTTACAGATAAGGCTTTCAGTATCTTTTAAAACAAAGCAGTAGATCAGCAATGTAATTACAGTCCATTGTTTTTAAATGTAACTTTCCTTCTTACATGATGTATGCAGTTTCCTATTTTGTAAAGTTCCTTGAAATGTGGCTGTGTATGATACCAGAAAAATAATCTAATAACATGCATTACTGCATGTTTTATGTCTTTCAAATTTTAGGGAACTTTTATCTAACTTCCGCATGCATGTGAAATTGAGAGTTGAAATAAATGGAGCTACTGAGTACTTTGGGTGAAATATTAGGCCACTTACGTGTCTGAGTACAAGCTATTTTTGAAAGTCTCTCAGAATCCTTTGTTTCTCAGGTGAAAATGTCTTCAGTAGAAAATGTTGGCAAATGTATTTTGCTTGACATGCTTGTGTATTGGTACAGCCTAAGATTTATTCTACAGTTTCTTATCTTTAAACATTGAAATGTACTTTCAAATATTCCCATTGGGCAACTGAGTCAGTCTACCTAGAAAGACTGACAGGAGTGCCTGGCTCCATCCAGCCTATCCACATGCATTTCCCTTCAGTGGAAACTAGAGTTTGAAGGCAAAGGTGGATGGGGCATTTTTAAAGTTGTCTTTATGAAGACACTGCAGGAAAACACTCCTGAAGATGGAAGTGTGGTCTCAATTCAAGTATTTGAGTTTGGCCTTTGACAAACAAGGGAAGAATGATGCAGCCACTGAAACTGAATATAGGGTACCTAGTGTATGGAGTACCCTGCATAACCTGTGGCCAAGCTCTTTTTCAAGTGCTGAGGGAAAGGACTTGGCCCACATGGGTCTGGAAGAAGCTGCTTCTTTTCTAAGATGATAGCTTTTTTTCTTGTATTTATTTCCTGCAGTGGACATGCTTTGAGGCAGAGCTCAAAGTCACTGCCCTCCTATCAGATATTTTAGCCTTGAAAACTGGCTCATGACTTCTTATCCAGAGAAGAATGTTGAAGATCCAGGATAATGGAGGTGCATCCCATTGCCCCATCTGAACTTTATCAATGATGCTGAAGGAGGGGAGAGTAGCGAGGATACATTACATTCACTCTTCCCCAGGGCCCCTTCACACATTTGGTATGTGAAAATCACATATGGCCTTGTATGAATGTGGTGGGTTAACCCTGGCTAGATGCCAGGTGCCCACCAAAGCCACTCTATCACTCCCCTCCTCAGCTGGACAGGGAGAGAAAATACAACAAAAAGCTCGTGGGTCGAGATAAGGACAGGGAGAGATCACTCACCAGATACCATCACGGGCAAAACAGACTAATCTCGGGGAAATTAATTTAATTTATTACCAATCAAAATAAAGGTAATAAGAAATAAACCCAAATCTTAAAACACCTTCCCCCCACCCCTCCCTCCTTCCTGGGCTCAACGTCACTCCTGATTTTCTCTACCTCCCCCCAAGAGCAGCAGGGGGACGGGGAAGGGGGGTTGCAGTCAGTTTGTCACACCTTGTCTCTGCTGCTCCTTCCTCCTCATGCTCTTCCCCTGCTCAAGCATGGGATCCCTCCCACGGGAGACAGTCCTCCACGAACTGCTTCCGCGTGGGTCCCTTCCACGGGCTGCAGTCCTTCAGGCGCAGACTGCTCCAGTGTGAGTCCCCCACGGGGTCACAAGTCCTGCCAGCAAACCTGCCCCAGCGTGGGCTCCTCTCTCCATGGGGCCACAGGTCCTGCCAGAAGCCTGCTCCAGTGCAGGCTCTCCATGGGGTCACAGCCTCCTTCGGGCATCACCTGCTCCAGCGTGGGGTCCTCCCCGGGCTGCAGGTGGATATCTGCTCCACCGTGGACCTCCCTGGGCTGCAGGGGAACAGCCTGCCTCACCATGGTCTTCCCCACAGGCTGCAGGGGAATCTCTGCTCCAGTGCCTGGAGCACCTCCTCCCCCTCCTTCTTCACTGACCTCGGGGTCTGCAGGGCTGTTTCTCTCACATATTGTCACTCCTCGCTGCAGCTGCAGTTGCCAACAGCAGGTCCATCTTGGAGCCAGCTGGCATAGGCTCTGTCAGACATGCTTCTAGCAGCTTCTCACAGAAACCAGCCCTGTAGCCCACCCTGCTACCAAAACCTTGCTATGCAAACCCAATACAATGAACTTGTAGTTGAAGAATTCGGTTACACTTCCCATATGTTCTTTCATGTTGCATAATTTTTCAGGTGAACCTTAGTAGTGAAACATTAAAAACTAGGATAAACATGATTACATGCCAAAATTATGTTGTGTTGTTAATGCTTTGTATTTTGTTTAGTCCTTAGAATTTACCTGTGAGTGTTAGACTAACAGGCTGTGCCTGTCTGTGTTGGATAGAGATGTACAGCACTAAGAAACAAATTGAAGGTATTTTCTGATACCTTTGCTGTGTCTCTGCATGGTAATATATCTATGAGTGCAGCACTCCTGCACTGGAATATAATCTTCGGTTTCTTTTGGAGTCTGAAGTGAAAAAAAAAAAGGCTTACTGCTGTCATTTCTGATGTTATAAGGTTACAGGCTACAACCTTGAGATTTTACACTACATTTGATTTTTATTGTTTCACAAAATGGGACCTGTTTTCTGACAGTCAATAAAACTGCAGGTGATATTCCTCTTATAATAGATGTGAATGGACTATTACTGTTTGCTGTAGCAGTTAACTGCAGGGCAAGCTTATAAGGGTCTTTGTTGGAAAAAACACACAGTCTTTTTTTAGCTACAGGACTGTTTCTTTATTTTCATCAAGTTCCCTGGTAATATTGCTATATACTCACCTGAGCAGGTCTGAAATAAGCAAAAAGTTCTCTGCTTCTGAAGTTCAAAACAAACTGAAAATTGAAAATCAGTGCTGGTGGGCTAAAATGAAAGTAGTTGCAACACAGTATAAATAGGTAATGCCAAGATTTAAAATAATTTATCAAAGCAAATGTTATATGAGTATTGTGTAAGTAACAGCAATGTAGAAGTCACCTTCATCTCTTGGTGCTTTCTCTTAAGTCGCATGAAAATTTTCTAGTTCTGAAAATCAGTACGAGGTATTTATATTTTGAATCACAGAATCACTGAGGTTGGAAGGGGTTTTTGGGTATGGTCTAGTCCAATGCTCCTGCTCAAAGCAGGGTTAACTAGAACTAGTTGCTAAGGGCTGTGTCTGGTTGGGTTTTGAATATCTTCAGGGATGGAGACTCCACAACCTCTCTGACCAACCTGTGCCAGCGTTCTAAAACCCTCATGGTGAAAAAGCTTTTTTTTACATTTAAATGGAATTTCCACTATTTCAGTTTGTGCCCATTGTCATTTGTCCTCTCACTGGGCACCACCAAGAAGAGTCTGATTTCCTTTTCTTCATTCCCTCCCATCAGATATACATATACACTCACATGCATAAGATCGCTGGAGCCTTCTCTTAATAATTTTTGTGGCCCTTGACTGGACTGTCTTCAGTATGTCCATGTCTCTCTTGGACTGGGGAGCCCAGAACTGGACCCAGCATTCCTGATGTGGTCTCATCAGTGTTGAGTAGAGAGGAAAGATTACCTCCCTTGACCTGCTGGCAACACTTTTCCTAATGGAGCTAAGGATGTTTCTGACCTTCTTTGCTGAAGTGGTGCATTGTTGGGTCATGGTCAGCTCATGGTCAGGAAAGACCCACTGCTACTTCTCTGCAAAGCTGCGTGGCAGCTGATCAGCACCCAACCTCTCTTGGTGCATGAGTTTATTCCTACTCAGGTGCAGGACTTGGTGTTTCCCTTTGTTGAAATTCATGAGTTTCCTGTCATCCCATTTTGCCACCTTGTTGAGGTCACTCTGAATGGCAACATGACTGTGGTCTATCAGCCACTCCTCCCAGCTTTGTATCATTTACGCAGTTGCTGAGAGTACAGTGTGCCCCATCATCCAGGTCATTAGTGAAGCAGTTAAACAGTATTGTCCCAGTATCAATGCCTTATTGTACTTATTTTTTAAATGCAGGTTTATAAAATGGATTGGTTCCTGGGTAGAATGGGAATCATTAGAGAGAAGAAAAAAACAAGAAAAGATGAAAGACATAAAGTGTGTGAAAAAATTAGATTTTGGAGTCTGAGATCAGAAAGCTCAGTAAAGCATGTAAATACCAGTAAATGTCAGCTGGCATTGACTTATATTTGTGAAGCTCATATGATGAGCTCATCATCACAAATGTTGAACCTCTCTCTGGTGGCTCAGTCTTCACCTGCAGCTTTCTGATGTTTTGCCTCCTTTATCACTCCTGCCATTATTTTGTAGACTTTTTGTTCATCATGTGGGATATTATGATAACTTACTGTGGGTATAACATGAGGATCTGAGATTTAAACTGCAACCACAGCACTCCTCTGCCTGCAAGCTACGCTGGTTTGTATCCCCCTGTAGCACATTTTGTTCTCTCTCATAATTATGGAGGACAGGGAACTCTGTAAGCCCTCCCCCCTTGATGTCTCATTTCTTTATCAAACTCAGTAACTTCTTGTGGTGTTGATCTGGCAATCACCTCTTGAAAATTCTCTTTATTCTTTTCCTGCTGCTAAGTACTTGCCATGTTTTAATAGAACAGGCCCTCTGGCTGGGGAAAAGTTGCCAGTTAAAACTAGTGAGACTGATCTACTGTTTTATTATTATTATTTCTTTCAGCAGTTCTTCAGTCTTTGATGTTACCCATGCATTTGCATTAAAAGCTGTCAGTGATGTATTTTAATAAAACCCAATTATCCTTTTTAGTTCCTTGTGAAAAATTAATAGATGTTTCCAGTTTAATTGTGAATATAACCTCATGGAAGAAAACACACCAGTCACTAATTGAATTGTGGCATTAATAGTGCCAGCAGCAGCAATGAGGGTTAACAAGTATCTAATGCTGTGCGGACTTACCTTCAGTAACTTGTGCATAACTATTTGGGTCCAAGGAGCAAAGCAGCTGTTTTCAAGGAGCTATGCTAGGATAACGCTAAAATACCGTGTTTCTCCCAAAGTTCAGTATCGCCACGCAGTTCTTGTGCTGCATAGACATGGGAAAAGAAATGACACTTCCAGGAGGTGGTCTCTTCGGCTTTCTGTTGTTTCTTTTGTTGTTGTTGAACATAATCTTTTACAACTTCAGTTCTTCTGTAGTGTCACAAGGAACAAAAATGGGAACTTCAGTCTCCTGAACCATTAAATCATCATATTCTCAGCTCTATATTTTTAAAGCAAGCTTCCTCTCCTCTGGCAAATCCTTGTTTCCTCTCCTCTAGTAAATCCTTGATTTCCCCAGACTGCTAACAGCAGGAGGCTATGCTTCCAGTACTATCAGCTTTTCTTTACCTGAAATATAGGATTGGTTTCTTGGTACTACTGAAATTTTCCTGTTGGTGCAATCAAAAAGAAAGGAAGGGGTGAGTATCTCTGTTGCCTTAAATTTGGGCTGGTGTGGACCTGAATAGCATTATAAAGTTATTTGCACCAGCCAACCACCTTTCCATGTTGGTTGTGTTATCTATAAATGAAAGTAATCTGGTTGTCTTAGTGCTGAAAGTGGCTGGTTATAAGCAGCAGTGAGATGACACCAGTTTTATCTGGGATACTTTAATAACTGAGAGTTGAGAGCATTGAGTGATTGTCACATATCACAGCTGAGACCCATTTGTGTCCCCATTTGAACACAGCAGGGGTAAGCCGAGAAGCCCATCAGGCCTAAAGTACCAAATAATATGCGTAATGTCAATCTGTTATGTCTCAGTGGTACAGATGACACCCCCCAACCTTCGCACCCCCGCTCTTCTTTAGTTTTTGCAAAAAATCTTGCAGTGGACCTCAGCATTTTTGCATTTGCTCCTCTCCCCGGAAACCAACACACAACGTGATAACTAATTTGTACAAAAAGTCTCTATTCTTATTTCAAGATATCAATAAAGTCTCAAAATGGAAAAGAATACTTAATGATTATCACTCAGGAAGTACACTAATGATGGGCCCAGGAATGGCCTTCAGCATCACAGGAAAAAAGAGGTGTGGGAAATGAGACCTTAATTAAACATTTACAGGGAACCTGACCCACAAGACCTATTTTAATAATTTTAATTGACTGATCTCTGATCTGTTAAAATTATCAATTATAAAAGAAAAAGCCCCAAATATGACACAGTAGAAAGCATCAAAGAAGAGAAAATTTTGACTTTCATTTCATACCTGGGTAAGATAATACCCACCTTCTTTATCAGATTTGTAATGAGGTTGGTCCACATTATTGTCTACCCATCACACAATTTTATATAGAGTCATAGAATCATAGCATGGTTTGGGTTGGAAGGGACCTTTAAAGGTCATCTAGTCCACCCCCCTGCAATGAGCAGGGACATCTCCAACTAGATCAGGTTGCTCAGAGCCCTGTCCACCCTGACCTGCAATATGCCCTCATCTGTCTCATTGCGTAAAAAACTGAGGGTACTGTTCAACATGTATCCTGTACTGCTTCAGCTAAATTATCTTTTCTGCCTTACTAGTTTCTCTCTTCTTATATTTGCTACTTCTTGCGTTCATACAGTTCTGGTTGCCTTTGCATCAATACCTCTGCAGGAATTTTTAAATGTTAATTATGGATGATTATATACAAAATGTTATTTAGGTTTGCTCCTTTCTTCCATTCCAATAATAAGCAATTTTACAGAGCTGACCCCAGATGGATAATGCTTAATATCAGTTTAGTGAAAGGATTCTGTTGAAAAGATTCCATAAAACATTAAACATTTCATAAAGTCTGGTTTCCTTTTTAAACAGTCAAGAACTTCATCAGTGATTTGACTGGTGTTACATGTCAAACCAAGCTCCTGGGAATACATATTGAATACAGAGTTCAAAAGATTCAAGGTTTCAAGACAACAAATTTGATTCATGTCTTTTAGATGTCAGGATATACATCTGCCCTTTAGCTAAAAAGTAGCAACAGAAACCTTCCTTTGTGTTTATAGCAGTAGTGTAAAAATCTTTGATAACTAAATGATAAAGTACATACAGGTAGCTTTGTACTTGATAATCAGTAGTTGGATCCAAAGCATTTTCTCAAATAGTAGGCCTTTTTCAGGGTCAGTAAGACTTCAAAATGGCATAAAATCTCAGTGAGGAAATATTCACAGAAAATGAATTTTCAAAACCATGAGTAACTTTATTGGCCTTTTTCTTCCTCCTCAGCTAAACTGGTTTGTAACTATTATTGCAAAATTACATGCTTGCAAATCTTGCAGTCCTGTTCTGTTAGCCAAAGCACAGAAAACCTGCAGAGATGTGGGGGGGAGCAGCTGAGTTTTGGGTGCTGCTGTGAGCCTTTCATGCCCGCATTCCCACAGTCCACCTGGGAATGACTGCTCTGAACCCAGGGAGATTCCTCACTTCTGCAGCCTTGCCTGATGCAGGCAAAATATATCAGTAGAGGTTTAAAATTAACTGTTATTATAAAGTATAAAAGTTATTTATTGGTAGGTGGGCTTAAGCAGAACTTCTTACAATATGCATCAGGTTATAGTATCATTTTAAAGACTGGCTGTGGTCCAGGTTTATATTTGTTGTAATACTTGCTTAATCTTAGGAATGCCTACTTTTTATGATGCCAACATACAATATTTCCTATAAGAAATTTAAATAGTCATGCAGAAATCATAGATTTGTTAAATTAATTGAATTATTTATGACAAAGCAGTTAAAGAACAGACACTTAGCATGTCGTAGTGCCAGAATAAGTAGATTAAAGGAGACACTGTAATTGAACAAAATGGAGGTAACTATGCATTTTGTAGTAAAAAAGATTAGATATGTCTTGGACCTCAACTGCATAACAATTTCAGTTGTTTAGAATAGGCATTGCTAACTTTATTGCATAGATCTCTCCAAAATGTTATCCAATCATTACAGTAAAAGTTATGAGTGGAAAAACCCTTGCTCATTGGATTGTTAACTTTCAATTAAGTAGTTCACTGATGTAGACGTTTCATATATTCTTCAGTGATCTACATGTTCTGGGCTATAAAGGAATTGAATTTTGCCTGTATTAATGCATGTGGTGGAAGCAAGATGGAAATTGGCATTTGGCCTTCAATGTCTTGCTTATAAAGCAAAGGAAAAGACACTCAGTCAACACAATCTGAAAATGAAGCAGAAATCTTTCCAAGTGATTTGGAAAATAATTACTGTTTTTAAGAGGGAAAAAAATGGATATAAGATCAAGAAGTATCTATTTTTCCTCCACCTGAAAATGGTACAAATATTCGTATTTCCTTTAATAATATAGCCAGAAAGATAAAACTTTGTAATGAAACTACTGTGCAGTTTAGAGTTTAGTTTTGGTTGCGCTTAAGTAGTGGTGCAAACCTCAGACCACGTATAAGATGGACCACGTGGAAGGGAAAAAGCAATGTCCCTTCCACCTGTTCTGCGGGACAGATTGCATGTTGCTGGTTTTCAAGCGTTCTCTTTTTCCTCCTGGTGTCATCTCTCTTTTACAACAGAAGCCTGAGCTCTCAGAAAATTATTTTGCATTGTAGGTCCTTTATGTTGTCTAATGAAGGTGACCTATTTTTCAGCACTTTTGATTGCATTTTCTTCTCCTCTTGCTTCACTGTAAATGCTTCTCACTGTAGACCGATAATGATTTAAATACTCTGTGAGAAATTTAAAACTTCAGACTCAGTGCTAAGTGTGAGTATTTTTATTTACCTCATCACAGTTTTTCCTCACAGAGGCAGGTGCTACAATGCCTGAGAAGACAAGAAATCCATAAAAAGTCTCTGGTATTCTTTCAGTGAAGTAAAAATAGCATAACATAGAATGAATAATCAGAATTAGCAGGAAATAAAATGGGTGAGTCATGAAGAAAACCTGTGATTAAAAAAACCCATAATGAATTAGCATTTGGAAGATTGAGATTATTAATATAAATGCTTTTTCAAATATCAAAGCCAAATAAGCACGAAGTACCTCAGCAAATACTTGACTGACTTTCATCATCAGGCTGTTGAAAATAACAAACACACACTTCAGAATTAGTAGCATAGTGAGTGTTGAAGGAATGGCTAAAAATAACTAGGGGGATTATGTTCAATGTACACTAAAATTTGCTCCCTATGATGAGCTGGTTGAAACTGGCTCACCAGTGGTGTTGTAGTTGTTGCTTTGGTTGCAGATGAAAGGCTGACATTTGGCTTTAGGGTTAAAATGCAGTCGACACAGCAGCATCATGTTCAGAAATTTCTGATGAAATGTATTATCACAAATCCCATTAGCTGTAGTGCTTAAAATGACTTTAAGCACCATTGCCTCTGTGCCATTATATGCTGCTACAAGTGTGACAGGCAGTGACCCACCTTTGCATGCTTCTCTGATTGGTGTATTTGTAACCCTGTTCTGTATGACTGTGCTCACTTGTGTTTTTCTACCTCCTGAAGGATGTTCAGATGAATGAATCATTGATGTGAATGTCAGAATCAGCAGCAAATGAGATATAATTTAAATAGCAATGATGGCATGAAACCCTATGCATTGAAAGAAGTCACAGTCGTAAGCAACACTCGCGCATCACATCTAAAATACCTAAGCAAACTGTGAAGGAAAAAATGTGTTGTGTTATTTTCTCCCCAGGTTGCTTCTGAAGATGCTGAAAGGAGCTACTTTTCTAACAGGAAGGAAGGACATTTTTTTCCTGGAAAAAGAGAGCATGTAGTGAAAGCATTTAATCACAGCATTGACTTGAAATTGTTGTGGAGATGAAATGACATTTGAATGAATCAAACTACTACCTGATCCAGTGTCTAAACCAAGATACTTCCCTTAACTGCAATGATGGAAGCATTTTTTCCCCATTATTATGAGAAAAGGCTTATCAAAACAGTTGTCAGAACCAAGAGGTCTTTCTTTGTATGGATGTGTACATGGGCTGTGATCCAGTTCGTAGAGAAGTATGCTGTGATGTGCCAAAAGTACAAATGATTCTCTATTAGCAATAGCATTTCTGCAACTTCTGATCGACACATCTTTGAAATGTAACAGCAGGTAGTCTTGTAAATCTTTGCTAGAGAGAACTAGTTTTGTGTCAAATGATCTAGTCTATTTAATTTTGTCTTTTCTCCCACACATTTTTAGTAATGTCTAAAAATACAGCACAGCACCCATCTGACTCCTATGTGGAAACCCACTGGACTGAATTATACTTATCAGTACCTTAGAAATCATGTTGACTTCAGAATTTGACTACTAATGTCCTGAGAAAATACAATTTTCACAGTTGAGGAAAAAAGAAGCAGAAAGCAAATGGTATTATTTGCTGTATTTCTGTTTGGAAAGTCACAGATCTCTGGGAGTTTATCCAGTACATCTATACTGACACCAAGTACCAACTGCAATAGACCAGAATTATAACTCTTTTGCAGAATTAGCCTGGTCAGAAATTTTTCTATGGTAGGAAAAAGATCATTTTAAGGAAAATAACCAGCTGCTTTAAGATGAGTGATTTTGAATTGACCATAATTCTTTTTCTCTCTCACACCATAATTCTATGTGTTGATGTCTTTGTTTTTCTAGCAGAAAAAAAATCCCTCTGAACAAAGCTTTCTAAAGTGGCATTCCAAGTATGAAGAGATGGAGAAGAAAGCACTTGAGCCCTTTCTGTATGGTAACGGTTTCACCAAACTGCATGCAGGAGTGCAATCCTGCTGGGATCATTACTGGGATTCAGGTATAACTGTAACTAACAAGTTTATTTTACATTATTTCTTCTGTTTTCATAGGCTAAAGCTGTCTGAAGATGCTGTACTCTTGACATGCCCATGGCAAAGTGACAACAGATTTGGCTTAATGATGGGAAGCTGCCCAAGCCGGAATATGTATGTACCATCCATCCCTTCCCCTCCACACATTGTCCAGCCTCAGGCCACGCTTGTTTTGCTACTTTTAAACTCTTCTAAGTTTAGACAATTCGTCATTTTGGCTAAATTTCTGTTAGCTTTTGGAAACAATGAGAGAAACCGGAAGTGGCAGATGACACATTTTCCTTCTGACTGCTTAGTGGCATGGCAGAGGCTTCTGTGAAAATTTGACTGCTCCAACCATGCTCACCATGCTCAACACTATTAGAATGATCATTCTTATTGCTAGGGTACCCTGGGCCAGTCTGTTCACACTTCTGTGTTTAGAGAGTCTTTGTTTAATTAATGATAGAAATCTGTTTTTATTAACAATCTCACACAGAGCATAGTTGTATTATTCAGCCCAGAGGAATGACAGTCACATTAAGTAACATATTTATTCTGTGCAGTCTTCTAATACACAGATGTGAAAAAAAAAAATCTCCATTTTTATGTATCTTAACTCTTTTCTGTGATGGGTTAAATACAAAATATGGTCTATCTGCTTGGAAAGGGCAGTATTTAGAACAGGGTGTCCTGGTTTCAGCTGGGATAGAGTTAACTGTCTTCCTAGTAGCTGGTACAGTGCTATGTTTTGAGTTCAGAGCGAAGAATGTTGATAACACTGATGTTTTCAGTTGTTGCTCAGTAGTGTTTGGACTAATGTCAGGGATTTTTCAGCTTCTCATGCCCAGCCAGTGAGAAAGCTGGAGGGGCACAAGAAGTTGGCACAGGACACAGCCAGGGCACCTGACCCAAACTGGCCAACGGTGTATTCCATACCATGTGACGTCCCATCCAGTACAGAAACGGGGAAGTGGGGGGCAGGGATTCGCCGCTCGGGGGACTGGCTGGGTGTCGGTCGGCGGGTGGTGAGCAATTGCACTGCGTATCATTTGTACATTCCAATCCTTTCATTATTGCTGTTGTCATTTTATTAGTGTTATCATTATCATTATTAGTTTCTTCTTTTCTGTTCTATTAAACCGTTCTTATCTCAACCCACGGGTTTTGCTTCTTCTCCCGATTTTCTCCCCCATCCCACTGGGTGGGGGGGAGTGAGTGAGCGGCTGCGTGGTGTTTAGTTGCTGGCTGGGGTTAAACCACGACACAGGGTCAAGATTCCACCTCATGCACTAGACCTCTGGAATGCGCTGTATGCCTGTGCAACTGTGCAGATACAGAAAATAATCGGATTTGATTTGGAATTCTTGATGATATTTTCTCTTCAAATATACTGAATTTTTTGAATAATCCCCCCCCCGCCTTGAAATATTGCCCAGTTATTAAACATTTCTTCCAGAAGACTTTTCAGACCTGAGATTGAATTTCTGTTCAGACAGGAGAGTTAGCCTGTGCCAAGTAGCCAGTTAGGCAGGAGTTAAGCCAGTGGTGGGAATAAAAAACAGTTTAGTTAGAGGTAGATTTTGAATCATATATTATATTGCAAATTAATGTCCTTAAAGATGTATAACAAAGCATGACATGTTCCTGTTTCTTTGTTTACTTTTTTCCCCTAAAAATAATTGCTTGTCAGATTTTGAATTTGTTTGGCATCAGATTGAAAAAAATTTCCAAAGTGTTCTTCTACTCTGTTTTGCTATAATATAAAGCAGAAATAAGCAGAAATCATCTTCTTATCACTGGTAAGTTTAAGCACAAATTGGGCCCATGTCAGAACATGCAAGAACTCACTTGCTTCAGCTGACTCCGCAGCAGAGGATGTGAGTTCTTGTGAGGGAGCGGTGGCAAGAAGCAGGGACTGCAACTCCATAAGTCGTCTTACCAAGAATCTTTCAAGATCTTCCACACAGTCTCAGAGCTCCCTCACGTAGATATGCTTTCAGTGCAGATTGAAAGCTGCAATTTATATAAGCATCTCCTTTTCTGGCAGTCCCTTGACTAACAAAGAGAAGCAGACAGTGTTGTCAGGAAATATCACCAAGTGCCTAACTTTCTTCAGATAGAAGTTATCTCTAAGGCCCATGCTTGATCATCGTCATTAGCAGGACCTGTTGGGGGTGAAGAAATGTCCTTTTACAGTGTTTAGAGCACATATCACTGGGGCAAATAGCAGTTTTGAAAAGGTCAATGAAAAGGAATGTGTTTCTTTATGTTCATTGTGAACATATATGTATAATACAGATTGCACAGACAACATTTCTAGTGGTCAGGGGAATACGGACATGCCTTTGATAGTTTTTCCCACTTTCCACCAGCTTCTTGTGACCTATGGGTTTTGCATCTGATCTCTTGATGAATTCCTGAGTTGCTGTCAGTCCCTTTTGGAGGACACTCAGTTCTTAAGCAAACCAACATACATAGCTAGCAAATCTGTGTAGCTGATGACATCCTTCTCAGGAGACAGCAAGTATTTACTATTACAGCTGACATCTTCAAGGTTATACAAGGGAAGTGGACATCCATACCTCATTAATAGTTGTGGCAGTCAACACTGACACTTGTAAACTAAAGCTTTATAGCTTTAGTTATAAGCTGATTAGTCTTTTAAGAGTTTAGTATCTTTGTTGTGCTGTGCAATATGTTACATTTTTTTGTCACTCAGTGAATAAACTCGCCATACCCAGCTGCAGAAGTGTCCAGAGGAAATTGCAAGAGGAACTTCCTCTTTAAGAATCTTCCTAGAGAAAGCAGTAGTATGAGGAAAAATCACACAACAAAGATTATAAATACTTACTCAAAATAAATGTAACAGGACTGGACTTGCATTTACACTCAGCTTAAGTATGAAAATTTTAAGATGACTGAAAAGATGCATGAATGAGCAAGAATGGTGCAATGTATACCAAAATTGTGAGTCATATTTGAAGAGCTAGACTTCTCATCTATAAATTGAAATAAACCTAAAAATATCTTCTAGAAAGTGAAGTATATAGTGTGATTTCAGAATATTTCTTCAGTTTTAGGAATTACGATATACTGGACTTCACAAGTTTGTTAACTCACATAATGTATTTTATCTTTAAAAATATGTCATACTAAAGAAAAATATTGTAAAATATTAGTAGAATCTGGTTTGTATATTTTAAAAGGATAAACATATTATCCCGACGGATTGCTTGGATGCAGTTTCTATTACAGTTAAGCAATTGTAACTGTGACATTTCCTCTTTGTCCTGTAACAGCAGCGTAAATACTAAGTTCCACAAACTTGTCCTTATTATAAGCCTTCATATATACTCTTACTCTAAATTATTCAATGGTTGATACAACATGACAGCATCTAGAATTTGTGTTTTTCGAGGATACTGCACTGGTTTATATGTGTAATAAATGTGACAAGAAAGTAAGGAATGATGGAGAAATTTACTTTTTCAAACAGGCATTTTATCTGTTCTGTAAAACTTTACTATTAAAAAAAACCTATGAATTGTGTCTCATTTTGGTGCTACTGGTATTTCACTCCACACAGCCTCTAGGAAGGTTGTGGCTAGCCTACCTTATACTGGGCATGAAGCAGCAGTCTTCAGATCAGTGCAATTTGAGAAGCGCTGGTGACCTCTGTGGGTGTAGCAATGGGCAAAACTCATGGGTTTCTCCTCGCTTACATATCAAAACTGCTTGTCTTAGTGGAGACGAGCAGGTTGCCGAATTCTGCTAGCACTAGTGGACCTCACCATTGCGCTAGGGTGACAAATACTGCCTGTGGTAACTGACAGCAGGGCTTTTCAAAAGAGGCTTCGCATAGCTCTGTATAGCTCTATTTCCCTTCTCTCTCCTAAAATGTGTGCCTAATTTACATTTCTTTACTTCTTTGAGCCAGTAATTAAGGGCAAAGTAAAAGCAGAGATAGCAGGGGAAACATAGTGTGGACCAGCAAAACACACAGAAAAAGGATGCAGTGGAGCTTTTCTGGCAGGCTGTTCAGGTTTGTTTGGTGTTTTTTTTTTTTTTTTTTTTTTAATTCTGTGCACCCAGTGGAGGATGAATCAGGCTTTTTTTTTCCTTGTTTTTTTTTTTTTCCTTCCTGTGGCAGAGAGATCCGACTGCCTTTGAAAACCTGAGTATATTTTCCATTTGTTTGCTGTTTTGCTCACGTCAGCATCAAGGCAGACAGACAGTGTGGTTATTGGAGCTGAATCCCTTCAGAGTTCATCGCTGATGTCACCGAACAAAGTAGATCTAAATACAGCTGGACCAGAAATAAGCTCCTCTCACCAGAGTAAAAGGAAGAACGTGGTTAGTGTGAGATTCTTGAAAACTGGAGTGGTCTTGTATTTTTCGCTTGATCTTGTTTAAAGCAATACCTAACTGACTGATTTCAAGAGGTCCTTCCACAGCTGAGGATGTGATGTGTCCTGAGTACACCCTCTCCTTCCCAGTCAGGGAGTCTGCAGCTTCCCTGTAAGTAGAGTCTTACCAGGATTTGATTTAAATGGATATATTAGTTTGAAATAAATGGCCCTTTTGTGCATTTATGCATTTTTAAGTTGTGGGGCTGTCTCATTGATTCGAGTAATGAGCCAGAACTGTGACTGAATCTGTTTTCTCTGACGCACAACAAAGTCAGGCCAAAGAAGAGCTTGCGAGGAACCACAAAACCCAAGCAATGCCCTGTCCAGCTTCCTGGCTGCAGCCACCAGGCACTTTGCCCTTGCCTCTCCTGTCCCTCCCTGAAACTAGCCTTGCCCTGCTCATTCACATCAGTGCATGAAGCTTTTTCTTGCTAACTTTCCCCTATAGTAATATGTCCCATGTATTATTTCTTAGCAAAAATCCTTCTTTTGTTATAATAAATGTGAGCATTGAGAAAGTTTCTGTCACCTATTGTGGCTGTTAATCAGATTTATCAAGCAGAATGATTTTTGGGACATAACAAATCAATATTTTGGCAGGTTTTGGTAACTAGACAATTTGCATTTTGTACTAATATATAGTTAAATATATAAAACTGGTACTAATAAGCATTATGTTTTATGTTTTCAGTGCTGCTTGTATAATGCTTCTTTAAGGATAGCAAAAATGGAGGTTTGACATTATAGGCTAGTGGCTGATGTTACTAGAGGTGTTTTGCCATTGCTCTTTTCTGGTACACGGCCTGAGCTCTATAATTTCTCTGTGTTTGCTGTATTTTGCAAATGCTTGGGAAAAAAAAGTTTCAGCAGCTCTGCATGGAACCATGTGGCTAAAAGCAGAATTGCCAGCTTCTGTAAATCATCATTTCCACCACCATTTTTTCTTTTTTCCTCTCTTTTTTTCCCCCTAAATATCAAGAAACGTTGAATATGAAAAAGCAGTGTATTATTTCTACAGTTTCACTGAGGTGATCACTAGAGGGCACTGCATACTGACAGTAACTCTGCTTTCCAATTTTCAAAGCTATGTGAGCATACAGCTTATTTGAAAATCTGCTCTGATTTCAGACTGGAGACTATAAGCTCTATTTACCCTATCTATAGCAAGATAGATTGGATTAGAATAGGAGGAAGAGTAAAAAAAGCCGACCACTGAGTAATAAGAAAAATACACTCTATTATAGTAGTGACTACAGATATTAACAAAATTAAAAATGATTTAGTAAAATGCTCTATTGCAAATATATCTTCAAGGCATATCATTTTTATTCTTGGGGTAACCTAATACACGCCATAACCTTGCAGCCATATACTTTTGTAATGCTGATACACATCTAAAAGCTATTATTTGCTGCTTGCTTGCTCCACTTCTTTCCCCACCCCCCAACTCCAAACCTCCTAATTGGTTTTAAAAATGAAATATCTTGGAAACTTCTGCGGATCTGCTAAAGTGTTTTGTAGTCTTACCTGACAGAGATGGGAATATGTGCTTTTCCTCACACAGATTTGCTTGCCTTTTGTCAAGAAAAATGTGAGTTCAGAGGGCTTAGCAGCAGACAGATTGCCTAGGGAGTGTAAAAGCTCCACATTTACCAGGAGAGGATTGCAGACAGTACAGATCAGGAATGAAATGTTATCAGGTGAAGTAATTCACTATTTATCAACTTTGGCCCACGGGACACCCTCTGAAACCATTCTTACATGCTTAGTTTGCCCTAACCTGTAGAATAAGTTCTCCAGCCATGTACTGAGGAGGAAGAGAAGCTGTTCAATGTAACTGGATGGTGTGCCCGGTGTCGTCTTACAGCTACAAGCTTTCAGTTAGGCAGGGTTGCTTTTCTGGGGACTTCATCGTTTCAATTTAAGTAAGTAAATTAAACAATTTTAAATAAATACACTATCTCACCAGTCATTAGCATTCTTGAAATGTAGCACTTCATAGGAATTGTTAACAAAGGGATTTGGATAAATGGAAGACATATCCTCTATCATTAGTAGGATGCTATAATAATGAACTAGCATCCTGGTAATCAAAAAAAAAAGAAGAATGTTTTCCAGATGTGTGAAATTTTAAATGCAGTATCAATGAGGATGTCTAGAACATTTCTAGAGCTTGAACCACTGAACAGTAGGCAATCTTAGTGCTTGCACTTTTTTTCTATTGCTATTCATTCTTCTGTAAGTGCAACTTTATTTTGTCCTTGAAAGTCATGCAATGTCATTCCTAGTATCAGCTGATGTCTGTTTATTACTAATAGCCAGGAAAAAAATTTCTGAATGCTGAAAAATATTTCAATAATATTTATAAATTATTATGTTATTCTAATTACTGGAGTTGCTGGTTGTCTTATTACAATATTTTCCCACTGTGACTTAAAAACCAGTGAATTAATTTTTTTCCTCTTCTCTGTCTTGCACACACACAAATGAGGGCATTTAGGTCTGTAGGTAAAGATTCTGTAAAACACCTCAGGTTTGTTGTGTTGGTTTGGATGTCTCGTGAAAAAAAGCCCATCTTGACAGATTTCACAGAATCACATAATCATTGAGGTTGGAAGGGATCTCTGGAGGTCATCTGGTCCAACCCCCCTGCTCAAGCAGGGCTGCCTAGAGCCGGTTGCCCAGGACCATGTCCAGATGGCTTTTGAATAACTCCAAGGATGGACACTTCACAACCTCCCTGGCTAACCTCTGCCAGTTCTGTCACCTTCAGAGTGAAAAAGTGTTTCCTGATGTTCACAGGGAACCTCCTGTGTTTCAGTCTGTCACTGGGCACCACTGAAAAGAGCCTGGCTCCGTCCTCTTTGTACCCTCCCTTCAGGTATTTCTACACATTGATAAGATCCCCCCTGAGCCTTCTGTTGCCCAGGCTGAACAGTCTCAGCTCTCTCAGCCTTTCCTTGCAGGAGAGTTGATTTGGTACAGATGCTTCCAGAAATACTGCAACACAAATGTCTCTGTAACTACTGCTTTTTGACCCAGAGGATGGTGGCAAAAACTACAAAGAGCGTTTACAAACAATAAATAAAATCTGAATTTTTCTAAAATTTCTTGGGGGGGAGTGGGAAAAAAAAGCTTGATTGAGTAGAGTCTGGCTGAAGTGGGAGAAAATCCATTTTTTATTTTATTCTTGATCCCCTGCTAGACCAAGGTAAATGTCATACAAGGTATTGACATTTCAATTTATATTAGACTATGAACTAGTTCAGAGAAAAAGTAGAAGAAAATACACTGCACTGTGTCAGAATGCAGTCTCCAATCCAATCCTTTGTGTACATATTTTGAAAATGTCTGCCAGCCTGTGTGTTTTTACTATACAGTGAGTAAAGTCTGAAGAACAGCTCACATCATACATACAACAATAAACTAAGAACTGCAGCTGACTGCTTTCCAGATTTGACATGCAAAGCTGGTATGAAGGCAATGAAAGTTGTATCTGCCAACACATTGAATCTGTCACAGATAAAATAGCAAATAGTATCACGTGACTATTAAAATTTGCAGCTTACTGTCAGTAAAATTGTAATTACAATTGTCATTGCATAGTATGTTTTGAGACCTACTGTGTATGCAGACATGTTTTAAAGCTAATGCACTGCTGTTCTGAGCATCATTGTTATATTGCTGTTATTGTGTTATCTGGACACGCTTTTCCACAGCATGTAAAACCAGGACGGGGAGGACTGTACAAAAATATACAATTTTCCAAAACAGAATACCTTTTTAGGATTATCATTGATACTAAATATCATATTGTTTCTAATAATTTTTTTCTGGACAAGAGTATACATACATACATATATATATATACTCTAGACTATACATTCCGCATTCTATTTTTGAGAAGCAAGCACATTATTATTATTGTTACTTATTACTCTGATATATTGAATTATATCAAGGATGAGGCTAAAGAAAAATACTAACAATTAGAAAAATAAATTTCTTTTATAGTTAAAACCTGTAAAAATTGTCTGGTTATGTGATAGATAGGCCCAAATTTCATAGGGTATTGAAGTGTGGGTCTCTTATTGCTACTGATTTTGGTATACTTATACAGCTTTAAGTGAATAGGCATAGACTTAATTAAACACGTTAATAAGCCAGGACCTTGGTGAATAAACCCTTTTTTCCACTGTAGTCAGAGACTAGAGTCTTATTTTTTCACAATATATGAGTGCAGGTGCAGTCCACATCAACACACTCGGCTTATTTGGGCTGTGCAGTTGGCTAGTAGAGTTGTTCCCCTCTCCTTGGGGATATACAACTATAAAGCACAATGTCAGCTTTTGTTTTAAACAAGAAGTTCTACTCATTTTGTTTGTGAAAAATAATCTTTAACCAGTAAAATGTTGTAAGCCTGGTTACTAGGGTTGAGCTTCTTGCTCTAATGTGTCATTGTCTGAAGTTCAAGGCTTAGTCATGCTCTCTGAGACTCTTCAGAGCTCTTTTTGGGATACTGTCAAATATTCACAGCATCTATTAATGTTGGAAAGGACCATCAGTTAAATTCACAGTTACAAGGAGTTTACAGTATCTGGCAATAAGCCCACAAAAGTCTTTTTGTTTACTGACAGAATAATTTTTGATAGATTTTAAGTTTTTCTGCAATTAATTCACGAATTGATATTCTCTCTGTACCTTCTCTTAGTAATTTTACTGTCTGTCTTTCTCCCACTGTAAAGTGAGCGTAAAATCCTGTCTATGTTCTGGACAGAATACTGAACAATTACTTTCACAGTAGCTTAAGTAAAAAGTCATTTACTTTGTAGTTGGGACAGGCTAAGAAATCATGACCATACCATTGGCTTTGATCTCATGTCCTATAAAATACATCAGAATTTATTTCTAGTTCTATGAACAAACCAGATACAACTATTTGAGATCCATTGCAGGAAATTAAACATTACAGTTGCACAGCTCGAAGAAAATTCCTGACCTGATCGGGTTCCTGTGAATAATGAAGGTCGTGGGGTATCTTAAAAAAATCACGATGCTCATTCCAGAAGATGAAGGCAGCCCTTTGAACAGCCTTAAACAATTGTATTGGCAAAGATGATGGAAGTGAAAAATTTTCATTGAGGTCAGACTGCATGTGACAGGTGTGATCTGTTTGTTATGAAACAGGAAAGGTAGATTAACATAGACATTGAGAGCTTTACCTTCAGCTCCTTACTTAAAAAGGCATAACATTTAATGTAATATAACAGATTTTTTAAGAAGTATTTTGTAACAAAATTTTACTGTGGTGTTATTGCCATGTGCACCTACAAAATTTGTGTCTGTGTTTTGAAATGCATCCAAAGTTCAATGCAATTAGTATAATAGACATAGCAATCACATTGTTAGTTTGTGAATCACCGTGTTCATACTTGTATTGAATCTTTTCTGTTACAGTTATTTCTGAGTTCTTCTACTTATCTCCTTTTTCCCCTTTCATCCTTCCTATATCACCATCTCTTTTAATGCTTTATTGTTCTCACTGGCCATCCTGTCTTTCTTTTCTATTTTTGGTGCATTGTTTCTGGCCCTTCTAATGCTTTCCTTTCAAAATATATCACACACAGCTTTTAATTTAACACAGGGAACTACTCAGAAGCCTGTTGAAATGTTTGCTAATGCTTAGGATATGACACACAAATACTACCAAAGTCCATTTAGTTCTGCAAGGTTGTACTTAACAAATTCCCTTTTGTGAATTCTTTTTGAGACATTCAAATGTGTGAAGTTACAGTGGTCATTAGGGACAAGGGCCAGGCTAAGGTGACACAGGCTAACACCCTTCATCTTTTTTGACAAATCAAACAGAAACTGAATAGCTCTAACTGTTCTTCATTCTCTTCTGCTTCTCTCCTTCAAGGGTCAAACTGAAATTTGAAGCAGGGAAATGGCATCTGATATTTGGTTAATAGTATAGTGTTTCCAGGCAGTCATCCTTTCTTAAAATGAATAAAGCAAAGTTATAGAAAGCAGTTCTGTAATGAATAAATGGCAAACATAAAAGGGCGTTGCAGATAATGTAGATCTTGAAGACTCTTTATCTTTACTGGTTGATATTACAAATATGTAGCAATACTAGGCTGGTTTTAATGGCATCTAAATTGCCATGCAATTTCTCAAGTACAGAAATTAAGGTGATAACAACAAAGCCCCTCTGTGTGTTACATATAGATAATTCAGATGTGATAAACAAGAAAACATTAGGAAGACAACACTTTCAATAGCAGAAGATGGATGATGATATTGGCAGCCATTTAAATGGTTGTAAAATGTGCCAATCAAACAGAATTGTTCCAGCCCTGGGACTATTTTACCTGCAAAAGTGGGTGAGTAAATCACATGAGACAGATTCCATTGACTTTGCAGGAAAACGAAAGACAAGCCTTTTTTATTGCTATTGATGTTTGCTCTTATTGACTAAGTGTTTGCCACGGACTCAAGTACCACTAGACACATAAATACAAGGAGAACCTTGTGTGTGTCCTTTATCTGACTGGGGGAAACAATTTGCAATTTACATCCAAGTGATCTGCAGTGTTCCTCCAACACGCAGAACAGTTTGAGAAGAGTATGCTGAAAATTGGTTCAAACAATCCTCCTGTCCTACAAAGTCCTTGCTGAGTTCAAAGAGAATGTTTTCCTTTATAGTGCAGAAGAAAACATTTGGCACTCTATCACTGTGATTTCACTGCCTGAATTAGAATCATAGAATGGTTTGGGTTGGAAGGGACCTTAAAGATCATCTAGTTCCAAACCCCCTGCCATGGGCAGGGACACCTTCCACTAGACCATGTTGCTCAAAGCCCCATCCAACCTGGTCTTGGACACTTCCAGGGATGGGGCATCCACAACCTCTCTGGGCAACCTGTTCCAGTGCCTCACCACCCTCACAGTAAAGAATGTTTTCCTAGTATCTCATCTAAATCTACCCTCTTTCAGTTTAAAAATGTTATCCCTCATTCTATCACTACAATCCCTTATAAAAGAGTCCCTCCCCATCTTTCCTGTAGGCCCCCTTTAGGTACTGGAAGGCTGCTATAAGGTCTCCCTGGAGCCTTCTCTTCTGCAGGCTGAACAACACCAACTGTCTCAGCCTGTCTTCATAGGAGAGGTGCTCCAGCCCTCTGATCACCTTCGTGGCCCTCCCCTGGACTCACTCCAACAGGTAGATGTCCTTCTTACGCTGGGGGCCCCAGAGCTGAATGCAGTACTGCAGGTGGGGTCTCACGAGAGCAGAGTAAAGGGGCAGAATCACCTCCCTCAACCTGCTGGTCACCCTTCTTTTGATGCAGCCCAGGATACGGTTGGCTTTCTGGGCTACAAGCTCATGCTGCCAGGTCATGTTGAGCTTCTTGTCAACCAACACTTGCAAGTCCTTCTCTGCAGGACTGCTCTCAACCGCCCAGCCTGTATTTGTGCTTGGGGTTGCCCCAACTCGTGTGCAGGACCTTACACTTGGCCTTCTCAAACTTCATGAGTTTCGCACAGGCCCACCTCTCAAGCCTGTCAAGGTCCCTCTGGATGGCATCCCTTCCCTCCACCATGTCGACCACACTACAGAGCTTGGTGTTGTCAGCAAACTCGCTGAGGGTGCACTCGATCCCACTGTCCGTGTCGCCAACAAAGATGCTAAACAATGCCAGTCCCAATACCGACCCCTGAGGAATGCCATTCCTCACTGGTGCCCACTTGAACATCAAGCCACTGACCGCAACTCCCTGAGTGCAACCATCCAGCCAATTCCTTATCCAACATGAGCTGAATTATTTCACAGCCTGGCTTAGTTTGCTAATGTTATATTTTGTGAAGATGTGAGGGTGTCGGGTCACCTTAAAAAAGACTGTTGCAGGAATTCCCTTCCTCATATCTTTTTGTGGGAAAAACAGCCCTAATAAAAAGTGTGAAACAGGGGAATTAAATGAAAAATATGTAACAGCCTGGATGATTAAGAAGATGAATCTTTCTGAATGATCTAGATACAAGTCAAAATCCATTAAAGTAATATAACTCTCAGCTGTCACATCCCTCTCTAGAAACCACAGAGGAGCTCATAGTTCTAGAAGGGGTAACAGACTTCAGCTGCTACATCTAACCAAGTTACTAACTTGGCTCTGGAGGTAGAATTCTGTAATTTGTCACCAGGGGTTCCCTGTCCAGACCTCTCAGGAGGGTTGTTGCAGTAAGACCAATTGAGGATTGACTAATAACAAATAGAGAATACAGGCTTTTTGGCCAGAACTATAGTTGAAGTTTTGGGAATAGAAAGTGTGTTCTTGAAATGAATAGCCAACTTAACCATTATTTTACATAGGCCTCAGCTTATTTCCAAAGAGCTGTACAAGTATAAACCTTTCCTGTGCTTTGTGTAGTAAACTAGTTATGGTATATTGCATGCTATACAGATATAGTATGGGAACTCACATATAATTTACATAAAAAGCTAACTTTTAGACTTTTTTGAGTTTTATTCATTGTCAAATCTTAAGCACTTGAAAGAAATTAAAACTGAAAAGACATTCTAAGTCTACTTTCATCTGCTGATGAAATTATAGTGGGCTTTATGATGGAATACAGTGAATCCTTACACAGCATAATGTAAGTCAAGTTTTGTTAGCACTGTTAGGCAGCAAATGCATGTCTTTTGGGTAACTAAAATTAAGTATAACATAACCTCAGCTACAACAGTGCAATTAAAATGAGTAGATGACTTCCCTTTTTTATTTTTTTTAATTTACATTTTTGGTGTAATAAAGATAATACTATAGCAAGAATAAGTGCTCCTGTCTGGTTCAATTTTGTTAGGATCAGTAAAAACCACGGGTTACTGTGAGAAAAGGACATACAGTTTTAGAGCTAAGTGTGTTATCTAGGCCAAAGCGGTCTTCCGTTCTGCAGGGATACCTGGCAAGCATGCCTTTGTGCTTAAAAGGAGAATGAGTAAATTTCAGAGGGAAAGTGATTTTGTTGCTGCAAGAATTACAAAGACAAACTTTGAAATATGGGAGTATATCTACTTCTGCAAGGTGACACTCCATTGACTTCAGTTGCTACTTGCTTTACTGAGAGTTGGTCCAATAGATTTTAATGCAGACTATGTAACAGAAAAAATTGCTTTCTGCAAAGCTGACGATATAATGTTGTTGTTTTAAAAAGACAGGATGAATTGAAACTCTTTTTCTCTCCCTCTCTCTCTCTTTTTCTCTTTCCCTGCAAATGTTTAAATGACACTGGTCTTTGCAGTATTTGATCAGCTTGTAGTTGCAAGTTAAGTGGCTATGCTTAAGCCGCTTCTATTTTTGTCAACCTGTTTGCTCGCCTATTGCTGGTAGGAGAGCTTTCTAATCATGCTGTTCCAACCTGAAGAAAATCTATAAAAGGCATAAATAAGAGATGGCTCAAATCACCTTGTAGCTAGTGTTTGTCCCAGATAGAACAGTCTCTGAGGCATTTGTCATTATAACTAGAAAAGGTTTATGGCCCTAAGAGCAAAGGTCAGAGATTGTATATACTTCTGCATTGCACATAACCATCATTTACAATTGCACTGGAGTATGAAATGGTAGTCGGATTTTGTTGGTTTTGTTTTACTTGGCCTCTTCTCATTTAATAAATTTTATGTACCAATACAAAGACTGCAATGAAACTTTCAGATTTCTCTTTTAAGTGATGGGTCACGATGCTGTTCTGCAAAGGTGGAATGCTTTGCATTGTTCTGCCTTGGGGGGGGGGGGGGAGTGAAATAATAAAAATCCCAGGTTGTTAGACTGAGTTTTTGTGAGCCTCCAGGTATGTCAATGATGTTTCACATTTAGCACAGAGTTCCCACAGAAATATCTGTTAAATGTTCACCTGATAAAGTCAAAGAGGAGTAGATACTGATTGAGCAAATGAGTTAGAGCAGCCTGGGGCTTAGGATTTCAGTGCTGCCATTCTGTGAGCTGTTTAAGCTAATGATGTTTGTGCAGGTAATTCTGGGCTTGACTCAGTATTCGCTGAAGACAGTAGGAGCCCTTCTGTCAACTTTAGTGCCATTTCAAATAGGCTCATAACTGAGACAGGGGAAAAAGCCACTGGGGAAAAATAGTGTCCCCAGATGTCTTCATTGCTTACATATGTGTGTGTTTATGCATGTAGAAATATGAAAAAAAAATCTGTCTTTATTGCTTGTATGGAATCAGTTGCCTGATGCCCAAAGGAATATGCATTATTCTTTCTTGCCCCTCCTTGCTTTTTTAATGTATAGGATTTTCACTAATCATAGCAACAGCAAGTCTTAACACACTGAAACCAAATACATCCATGATTTTATTGGAATGTTTTCAGCATCATAGTGACAAGGATTTGTGGCTCTTTATGTGTATACATACTTGAGAAATCATAGAGGGGTTGCTCAGACCACTCCATTCTCACATAGGTTAATTAGGAGTCTCAATATATATGTAGAGATGATACTTCCTGAAAGTTATTTTCTCAATCACATAACCACCTTTAGAAGACTTGTAACTGTACAGTACCTATTGCTTGGCAATTGAGAAACTTGACATAAATATTTGCATTTTAGA
Organism: Harpia harpyja; assembly: GCF_026419915.1. NCBI lineage: Eukaryota > Metazoa > Chordata > Aves > Accipitriformes > Accipitridae > Harpia > Harpia harpyja. The sequence goes on along the minus strand of NC_068944.1, from coordinate 15,011,371 downwards.
CCTTAGCCAATACTTGAATTTTACAGCCTGGCTTGTCACACCAGCAGAGTCATGGACTAGAATTAGCATAACCTTGAATGCTCCAGCTGGGCTTGTAACAGAGATTTACAAATACCATTTCAGCAAACAGCAGCTAGAATCCCACCAAAGTTTTTTAAAAAAGCCAAAAAGCTTAAATCCAACCCCCTTCCCCCAGTTACTCAGAAGATACATAGTGACATGACCTAACAGCTCCCTTGCGAAGTGTGTTGAAAGGGAAAAGTTTGTATTCTGATCAGCATGGATACAGCCCAAACAAATATTCTATGGGAGAAAACAAACTAATTAGGAATTTTGCAGCAGAAGAGCTATAGTACCTGGCAGACCCCTGCTATTGAACTGCATGATGCTTTGCCACATAGATCTTCCCCCTAATTGTGATGATTTATTTTTATTCAAGAGCAGTTAAACCTCATTGTTATGCTGCCTGCTCAGCACTGCCCTTGCCTGGAGACTGATATGGCTTAAACCTCAAATACGTTAAACAAGAAATTGTAAATAGTGGCATGAAACCTTGGAAGAACTAACGGGAATGTGAAGAAGCATTATAGTTTAAAAGTGGAAACTGCAAACATGAGCACAGGTAACCTCTGGAACAGAAGAATGTGTGGGAGAATGAAATTGGTGGGGTCAATTTGTTACCCCTTAATGATATAACAATGAAACCCAGAAAATGACATCCATTTAAAAGTATTTGGAAAGCTCTTTATTCCCTGAATACCTCATTCACCCTTTCAGTGCTAGAAGATAGTATTTTCCTGTGAGGAGAAATAGCCCTCCTTCCCCTTCTCCCCAAAGCCACCCCAGGGAATAAATATAGCAAAACCTTCCGATAGGTCCTACAAAGCCCTCACAAACTTTGTATGTGCTTTGACTTTGCAAAGGGGTCAGCTAGTTATGCCTCAGAAGGATTTCAGCTCAATTAGTGCATGCAGATTTGTTGATGGTCTATCAAATGTCTTATCGCTGCAACAGCTTCACAATCAAAAAGATTACACAGAGGACATCTTATAAAAATGTTGTTATAATCTAACCTGGAAGTTAGCTCATCTGGAGTGAGAAGGGATGACTAAATGTTTATTCATGAGGGACGGTGTCAATGCAGGTTGTGCAAAATTACTGAGCCCTCTTGGGTGTTGCCTTTACGTGCACGGTACTTTACGACTAATCAAACTGTACTTTGTATGTCAGAGCTGTCTCAGGCTCTCTCAGGACTAGCTAATGGAACTGGGGGGTAACGCTGTGGTGTTCCATGAGAGCCGTCCTGCACCCAAAGGAGAAGGGTCTTCCAGGCAGGCAGGCTCCCACTCTGGCTGCTGTGTTAGCCTCGGTGTGTGACACAGAGCAGCTGAGGAAAGCAGGCTGATCCTCGACACTGTCCTTGCTCTTTAGGTGGTTGCAGAAAAGACCGTCATCGCTTCTCCCCTGTCCTGCTTTATTAGTTTAGTAGCTTGGATTTGAGGAAGGATGAGTTCGTGACACATGTGGGAAAGTTAATCTGAGATTGTGATGCCATAAAATTGCCTACAAAGCGATAGCTTTCTATTGTAGCAAAGTTGTTGTGATGAGATAAAACTGTTAGGCATAAACTGTGATCTCTTATGTGTAAAGACTGAGTCAAAATTATCCCGTGAATGTAATGAATATAATAAAGTACAAATATATTTTACCAGAAATATTGCAAACTACAGAAATGAGCAGTTCTTAGTTTAGTATTAACACAAAAATCAGCCTTAGTAATGCTGAAACAGGAAATAATCATTTGACGTAGGTATGGGAGACACTAATCTGCTTGAATATGACATTAAAGTTGGGAATAGTCACATAGAAGGGAAAACAAAGATGGTAAATATCAGAAGAAGAACTGTTAACCGACACAATAGGAGTTGGAGGCAGTGGTAAGAGGAAAAACAACACACACTAAAAAGAAAGTGGCCACAATGCTAAGTAAGCACGTGCCTGAAAGATTGAAAATGGTACTTGGAAATAAAGAGAGAAGAATTAAAAGACCAATATTAATGTATCAAGGGAAAAACATAAATAATCTGTGGTCAAAATGAATCCTAGAAAAGTTTTAAACATCAGATAAGAAAAGGACTGTTGAGACTAGGCAATGGAACAGAGAAGCAAAGGTGAAGACTGATGCTAGGATTTCACATGACATTAGTACTATAGTTAGACATTTTTTAATTATATGAGGTACAAGAAATCATGAGACAACAAATATTTAATAAATGGCCAGCATTATTTATTCATAGAGGACAGAGCCAATGGAGAAGGAGGAAATATTAATTAATTTTTCACTTCAGGATTCCCAGCAGAGTGTGTAGAACAGATGCTGAAGGCAAACAAATCTCTTACATTGCAATTGCACTTTACCATAGACAATTATAGTCATAGAAGAGGAGTAATATAAAAACCTGGCTAGAAGTCACACAAACTCATGCTCCAGGCCATAAAGTCATCTGTAATTCTAATTTTGCCTGCAAAGTAGGGATTATTTTATCAGTATTTATTTTGTAATAGTCCCATGCACAAACTTCTGAACAGACATTTGAGGTCTTTGTCCAAATACCATATTATCTCAGGATTTGTGGTGTACCTCTGAGTGTTTCTGAACCTTTTTGGAATGAAGCTTGCGTCTGCCATATCTTCTAGTCACCTCCTTCCACTGCGTGCTGTTCCCTGATCTCTTCTCTGATCTCAACTTTCATCCCTCGATCCCTCCTGGGTTCTGCTGCTTCCCTCTTGCTTACCTTCATCCAGAAGCAAAAGCACCAAAAGGTTAAATAAAGCCCACAAACAATTTGCACCAGGCATTGCTAAACATCATGCCTCCCCTGTAATCTACTCCAGAGCATCCTTTACCAACCTGTGCAGTGACATCAGCCAGAAGCTTTATTCAATAGGACAATATCATTGTCTGATTTAAACTGGAAGCTGGACAAAACTGTGAGAAAGAAAACTCTAGTCCTGTATATTTATTACCATCTTGTCAAGGATTGAAGGTGAGAAAAAGGTTGGAAAAATACTCTTGAGTTTTTTTAGAAGTTTTTCAGAAGTTTTAGAAGCTTCTGAACATTAAAAAGGAAAATCTCATTATTTAAATAGATACCCAGCTGCAAGATACCCATCTGAAAACAGCAGTAGCTGGTGGCGTTGTTGGACACTTGGGATCAAGTCCCAGGTATCATATGTCAAATATAGCATAGGTTTCCTCTCCAGGAATCAGCTTTTCAGAACACAGGAACTGCTCAATATTCAAGTCTTTTGGATCCTGCCGTAGAGGATACAGACAACAAAGGTGTTAGATTTTTCACTTGCAGACTGCTTCCTGATGAATAGGAAGTACTTACATATGAACCACTGCTGAAATGTGTTTTGGAAATTATTCCCTTGATAGCAATGATTTAAGAGCTAGGGAAAATTATGAGATAATAAATCAAAATAACTTCTGCTACACAGAAAGTCAGAGAATCAACTGAAGCTCAGACAAACAGACATCAGTCACATTTCCAGATTAGAAGATAGATCCCACTTATTTCAAAATTGTACCTTCTCCTCTTTGTTTGAGTTCATTCCACTTGGTGGCATTCCATACATGTCAGCTGTGCCTAGAAATAGAGAGTTTGTGATGTTCATGGAGTCATTAATTGTGTAGACATACATCATCAATTACTGATTATTCTCAGGCACAGGGGAAGAGGAAGAATTTCTTCACTGGATAAGTTAGATGTTCCACAAATTCTGATTTCAAACGACAAAAGCATCTTTTGTGCTGTTCTTAACTAAATAGTACCCATTTTATCTGGAACAATAAATGAAGCATTCACAATAATTCATTCATAAAGCACCAAAGGACTCTAGTATTTGGAAATTTTTCTGGAATAATGGGAATGAAAAAATGACAAATTTGCTGCCAGAGCTATATTGCTCCATAACAAACTTTGCAAGAGAAAGGAAGAATAGCTTTAAATAGCACATACTATGTAATTTGGAAACTAAAACTTCACAGAGAAAGAACTCCATAAAACAGGGTTTTAGATAAGTTTTAGAAACTTGTTGAAGTTCCTAATTTAACTGTAGCCTTTCTTCAGCAGTGAAATCAAGTTCAAAGAGGACCTCAGAAATCCAGCTCAATTTTGTTCTCAGCAAAACCTGGAGGAGGTCGAAGAAACATTTTTCTTTAGTCAGATCTTCAAGAACAAATCACAGTGTAATGGAGAGATGTTTAACAGGCAAGGGAATTCACTAAAACTTTACACATATCTTAAATATAATAAAAAGAATAAGGTTTTTACAGGAACTTGTCAATTTTGCACCTCTGAGGGGACAACGACAGACAGCAGACCAATTTTGAAGGTACCATAAACCAAAGATTTTCAAAGTGATATAGATATTTTAGACTCAGTTCTGTCAGAGGGTCCATCCAGCTAGCTCTATGCCTCTTTTTACAGATCTGTGAGTGCTAGAATTTGATCAAATTGCTAAGTAAAAAAAAGTATGCTGCTTATTATCTTTTTCTCCTTTATTATATTGTATTTTGGTTTTGGTTATCTTTTTCTCCTTTCCCTTGGAGTACCTTCTCCTCATTAGTCACAAGATAAAATGTGAGCAAGTAGATCTAGCAAACATAAATATATTTTAAAATTGTCAAACAGCGTCCTTGTTACCTTTTAGTTTACTCTTCAGCACCACCTTTTTGATATATACTTATTACTAAACTATTGACTTAACTGACTAAACTGAAATTGTTGGTAAGATACTATTTGGTTTACATGTAAAGTATGTTCACGTCTTAATGGTTCCCTTATTTCTCTTCCAATTTTCAGTTGCTCAATGAAATAGTGTTTTGGCTATTTGTTCTTCAAATTTCCTTTCAGCCTCTGCAATTGCTCTATTACTTATCACACAGAATAGTGTTTCTACTATCTTCTTTTTTGGTAGGATATCTGAACATGTATTTGTTTCAAGAAAATTAGGAGGGCTGTTGTGTTTTGAATGCATGAATGTTTGTACTGTTTTGAAAGAAAAATAGGGTTGCTTCCCCCCCCCCCCCCCAACTTCTGTTATTATCAGTGAGGTTTAAAGAAGTAAATTTATACTGTGGAAAATAGCAGTTCTTGTCATGTAGGCATACTTTTTTGAATGAATTCCTACATAGTTCTCATCAGGAATGGTCAGACCTGAATGGCACTATCAGAATGATGGTAGCAGAGGCAGTTGACTATCAATGACGAGACATCAACTTTTTCCAGTTGACAGCTGGAAGAAGAACTACCAGGTAGAAAGACATGTACAACTCACTTGAAATAGAGGTCTGATGTGCCAGACAAGGTTTTGAAAACTGGCCACTGAATGGAGATGAAAAATCTGGAATACAGAGAAACAAATACTGCTGCTAACAAACAAGGTTTGTTCTTCTATGGTAAATTATAGCTCTTAAAAGTTTCTAGCTGAATAACAATTGCTGGTGAGTTCTGAAAAAAATGTCCAGTAATGCTGCAAATGCCATTCATTGATTACTTGCCTGGGAGGCATATGTCTTTTTAGTTCTACTCAGTGATAGCTTACTTGCTGGGATGGATCTATTTTTGACTTTTTAAATCAATCTATCTCTTATACAGCTCTCACCAGATACAGTAGCATTGCAACCATACGCTTTGTCTCAGAAAAGTGGGGTGGAAGGTAGGACTGGTATCCTAGAGGTGAGACAGCCAGTCCTCTCAGAAAGATTGTATCAAATATTAGTTTCTGAGGTCTGCAAAGGATATCAACTCTCTAGAAAGGGAATATTCTTAGGCATTTATACAGAATATCAACCAAATATTTTGTTCATGCACAGGAAATTGCTAAATGATTTTAGTAAAAGGGATTTGAAGCGACATTGGGATTCACCACATCAGACCAGAGAGACACTTTCGCATAAGAGAGAGGCTGCGGGAACTGCTCTGTGCAGCTTCAGCGGCACCAGCTGTGTCCTGCATGGACAGAACACGTCACCAGGCTGCTCAGGGGCCCTGTAATGTGCTCACAAATGGCTGCATCTGTGGGGCTTGCGAAAATCTTTTACAGACTGACTCACTGCTGAAGGTGACCAGGATTTATTCAGTATCGCAGAAGCCGAGGACTTCCCGTGCCAGCTGACACGGTACCTTTCAGAGCCTGGGTCGGCACAGTTTGAGTGAAGCGTCAGCATGTCCCAATACTGTTCGCTATTGACTAAGCAGCGGAGCAGCCAGATGCCCTCCATCAGCTGCTCCTGAGACACGCTGAAGAATGCCAATGTCACCGCTGCAGATGCAGGCACTTCGTAAGGCCCCTTGTCATCGACAGTGTGGAGATACAGCTGCGGCGTATGACAGCACATCAGGGCTCTTCTGGTCTAAACGGGCACGAGTCTTGCCGCCTGACCAGACAAAAATCCATCCGACGTTCAAGCAAGCAGAAGGTGCTCAGTGTTTAGCAATGAAATGATTGCAGAAATCCTTACACAAACACTGTACATTACGGCTTTGTGAGCCTTTCCTAAGGTCTGATGCAGCTAAAAGGTCACCCCCCCAACCTCCGATGATAGCTTTCACTCGTTATTTTCTGTAGACTGCCCCTTATCCAGGTTTGGCTCCACCTAATTCAAACCCTTTTAAGCAGTATACCTGTCATCAGCATCCTACACGTGCATCTGAGGGGGGGCGGGTGGGCAGACAAAGAGGGAAAGTGCCCAAGGAAAAGGCCATCTGCCTGCAGAAGTCTAATACCCTCATGATGATCTCTTGGGGAACTGGATAAATTAAGCCCATTTCCCGGCCAGCATTCACCTGAGGGGCTGTCCGTGCCTGCCCCGCTCTGCTGCTCATCACGCTCTACTTTTGCAAGCAGCGAGCAGCCCCGAGACGCATTTCTCCGTGGAGGTTTGTTGAAAGGAGTCATCCTCTCCAGCACGGTGGTGTGTTGTTTATTTATGGTGCTGCTGCTGCTGCAGCAGGCGTGGGGCCTCTGCAAAAGCACACATGGCTCTATGAGATAATAAAACAGCCAGAAGGCTTTCTGCGTGTTCGTGTCACAAAAGGCTCTTCAGAGAGAAACGGTTTCAGTGTCTGAAGAATGAAGTGCTATTTCAGAATTTGGAGGCTGCAGGTTTTTTTAACTCTACAATTGAATGATTTGTCCATATTTTTTATGTAATAAAAAGAGCAGCACAATATGCCTCCTTGCTTGCTTAGAGACCATTTGAAATTTTTAATACTTAAGCCAGAAAGATTGCATGGAGCTCATCGCCACACTGACGTGAACACAAGTATTTTTTTCACTTAGCTAGGGACTGAAAGGAATGATGGAAAAAATTTTCCAAAGCAGTGAGAGGAAGAGGATGAACTGGGGGGTTTGTAGTCATGATCTAACTTAAGGGTGGGCGGTGGTTTCAGACACCAGATTACCATGGCATGGCTTTGCTTCCTACTTGACTACTTCAGTTTAAAGGCCTTTATGATCTTATTCCTAGATCTGAAAAAATAACTTTAAACACTGCTTTTTTTTTTTAATGAATTACTTTTGTCCAAATCTCACTAGACTTTCTTTTGTAGCAACCAGCTGAGATTCCTAATTTTAAAGAAAAAGAAATGCAAATATTTGTATTGCAATATTGCAAAATCTTTTTATTAAGATATTTTGGAGTTACTGTGGAGCAACTGATGTCATGAAGTCACCTTGAACACCTTGAACAGGTTTATCCCCCCAAAATCGTAAAGCAAGTCAAGTGTTGAACAGACAGTAGAGAATTTCCCACAGAACAGAAATTATGCATTTTTAGAATAAAATTTTATTTTGAATGAGCTGAAAGCACGATCAAAAAATAGTTTTGTGGAACAAAACTACTTTCTGAAGATGTATTTAGAAAATTTGAATCTTTAATGAAATATAATACAAATGTTGAAACTAAGTATTTAGTTTCAGTCAAGACTTTGCAAATCACTTGTAGGCAAAGTTGTGCCTTTAACAGTTAATATTAATAACTGTTAATTGTTAATTATTGATATTTACTAATTGCCAGTAAACTAATTCCCAGGTTGAATTCTCATCCCACTATTTACTGAATGTTGGACAGTTTTCTGTGTAAACACTGGCCACTGCAGCTCACCCATTCTGCAGGGACACATTTCCAGTTTCTAAATCAATTCACAAGGCAGGTCAGAGAGGCTCTGATACATTTTGGTAAATAGGGTGATCGGTGCTGCTTATCAATGCCCTGGTTTTAAGGCTTGTTGTATGTTGTGAACAAAGTACTTTTGTTTCCATTTACAGAGCGTTAGTTCTACTGCTAGCGCTAAAAAATAAGTCTATATGAAAGCATATGCTTTGCAATAATGGAGCAAAGGTCCAAAAATAGATTAAAAAGCCAGTATAAGTTATTACAGTTATACTTAAGTATGAGGATTTTCCTTACCTACACTAACCTCTTAGCTTATAAGGTACAGTATCGAGCCTCCACACCCTGTGTCGTTGGTAGCAAACCTTAGAGAGGAGTGCATCTTTTCACCTCCAGCTCTCCAGAGTCACACAGTGCAGATGCCTAGAGGACTTGTATCCTCTCAAGATGGATTAACCTCTTCTTTCCTTTCTCTTTCTGTTTATATGACCCAAATTTGTTATGACTTGATGCTAGGGCATCACATGGTTTGGTGAGGTATTATATTACTTCTCTCTCCTCTTCTTTGAATATTAACATTACTATCTGATACCTCATTGAGTTAATTGCTGGCTGCAGACTGCTTTCTACTGATTACTACCTCTGCCTAAAGTGCGTAACTGTATGAATTGTACATAAGGAGCAAAATTCATGTACCACCTCATTACAAAATGTGTGCTTTTTCTCTTGATACATGTTTTTCTAGATTATTTGTATTTCTTAGTCATTATGTATCTGGATATTTTTGTTTCAATTATATTCAAGAGGATTTTTTTCTAGAGATTTATCAGTTTATTCCATTTACGATTATAATTTCAAAGAGGAAGTGCTGTTTGTGAAGTCAATGGCCATGTATTTGATTAGTTTCTTTATTTTATGTGTAAAATTGGGGACTCATTTTTGAATAAGCTTCCCAGTGAAACTACCACACTAGCTAGAAGGGCATAAGTCACTTTTTTTTTTCCAAAATAAGCTACTATTTTTAAAAAACCTCCATATTACAAAAACATCAAGTAACATGGAATAAGAAAAGACTAAGAGAAAAATGATATTTCTGTGTTAAAAACATTAGTATTACTTCTCCAAATCACAGACTGCGGGGGGGAGAAAGGCAGTTTTTCTTTTTGAATGTAGTGCTAAGGAAGAGACACTGTATTGATAATGCTGGTGAGTGGAGTCCAGTGCTATATGGGTAATGGTTGTTCAAGTCTTTGCAGCTTCCCCTCAACTGTATTTATGTCACCTTAGGCTGTTAAGTTTTAGCTTTGAATAGTTCATTCACTTTGACACCTATTCAGCTTATGGAGTACCTGGGGCAACCATGAGGCAGAATTATTTCCAGTAATACTGGGTATGCATTTTCTCTGCTTTCTGAATCAGTCCTGCTTTCCTTTATGGAAAAGGTCTTTAAATGGTAACACAATGTGCATTTGAAGCACCCTGTTTCTCTTCTGTTTCTGTTATATAGGATATAGGCTTTGTATATAAACTATGCAAAAGGTTATGATTTTCTCTTATATTCTACAACATCCTGTTTTACTTCATCACCAACATATCTGCTTCATCACTTCCATTATACAAAAATTTTCCACAGAGCGATATTATACCCTACTGGTATGCATTCACAAAAATGTGGAAAAATAATTTCCCAAACAAACTTTTTACTGTACAGTTGGTAACCTAAGGCATATGAAAATGTTTTTGTTCCCTGAAGTGAATCATGAAAAAGTTTAATGAAGGGAAGTATGAACTACTGTTAGAACTATAATGATTAATTTATAATCAAGAGAAATAACATCACATAAAAGAAATATTTTTGAATGGACATTTTAGGTCTAAAAGTTTCCAGCCACATAAGTATTTAGAAGTTTTAGAATATTTGAGATGGACAGAATGGCTGTCTTTTGAATCTCAGTGAACTCAGTTTATGTCTTATCGAAGTGTTTCTATGTGTCATATTTTTTAGATTGTTTGTTCAGCTCTATCAATAACATGAACAAATTTAGTAGTCTCCTTTATCTGGGAAATGGAGCAGTGACTCATTTTACTAAAAGCATAAAAGCATCAGAGAGGCACTAGATAAAAACCTGCACAAGGACAAGGAGGAAATCATCATCTACGTCACAGGTCTAATGGAGAGGTATGCTCCTCCCTATCCATTTGCAACACTGAAATATTTTCTCTGTAAATTTAACATTTTAACTCGAACCACTGGTAGCTGAACTATTGCAAAAATACCTGAAATGACCCAAGGTGCAACTTCTGTCATTTGGCTGTGAGTGCCTAATGGACTGCCTGGCAATTACAAAGGCAGGCTTGAAAGGAAAAGGCATTGCAGTCTTAAGCTGAAGCACAACGGTTTTCTAATATTGATTTAGAAGACAAGTTGTGCATCATAAATTGTATCCCATTCCCTTCACCTCTCAGAACCATCATGAAATCTTGATCATTTTATTTACTAATTATTGTATTTGCAGTCTTTGAGACCAGTTCCCTGAGAGGAGGAGCTGGTCAACTGGCTGTAAGGCAAAGAGAGTTTAAGGAGACAAGTGCAAAACTGTGAATATAGTAGACCTTTAGGGAAAGTTGTCTGGATTTTAGGGTAACCAGAGATACTATAAAATATTTTCCACACAAGCATTACCAAAACTGTAGAAATATGTAGGAACCCCAGTTTCTCTGAGTAACAAAACTCTTTACCAAGTCTTTGAGTAGAGAAACTACTAATATTTGACTCGTGCTCCTAGATACTAAAAATTAGGCTTTTAAAGTTAAGTTTAAAGAATTCCTAGAAGTGACCCATATTTTATTTTTTTTAAAGCTATGCAAAATTCTCTGATAATTTCCATCTCTGATTTATTGCAACAAGATATAAAGCAAAGAAAATATAGGAATAGGGGGTTTATACAGAATTTACATCCTTCATTTGTAAATCTGACACCAATTGAACAAAATATAAGCCAGCAAGCCAAATCTGTTTATAGCACAGACTAACTTCTTCATATGCTTCACCACTGCAGAAATCAATAGTCTGGCTGTGAAAGCAAAAGAGAAGCTCTGTTAATTCATTAGTGGGTCTAGGTAACATGCTTATAATGTGGTCAGTCTATATTAATACTCCCTGGGAGTGAATCAGAAAGAGTATTCTCTGTAGTACACCGGATTGTAGTTGGCAGAGAAAGAGGTGTTTTGGTTTTGGGATAAACATCTTAATCACAACTATAAGAGAGTCTGTGTCTGAAAGAAGTAGGAGCTGAAGAAGTCAAAAGCAATGCTTCTCCACTCTTTAAAACTCATTTTACCAGGTACAGCTTTTCTTCCTGATAGAGCAATAAGAACATTTCCTCCTGTTCCAATGTACTTTAACATGCATCAAAACCTAGGGGAGCTCCTTCATAGTTCTCTCTCCCTCCACCTTTCCCAAATCTGCCAGTGAAAACTGTGGATGTAATATATTCATTTCCGGCTGTTTGTTATTGGCATTTTTTCTATAGTAAGTAACTATACTGAAGTGTAGCTTTTTCCTGAAGCACCAGCTCTGGGAAATTATACATTATGATTCAGCTGGTAATTCCCAGGTTGGCAGTCAGCATGGAAAGTAATGCATCCTCAGGATAATGATAGTTGGTTTATTTTTTGTTCAGCCAATGTAATTTTTCTTGCTAAAAATCTATGACCAGGCAAAGGGATTCCTTATTTTCAGTTTCTTTTCATGTTTCAAAGACAAAGCTAAAATCAGTTATTATTTTTAAATAGGAATGTCACCCAAATAAAATGTGGGGAAGTTATGTAATTCACATATGAATATATAATTCAATCTGTGCCTTGATTTTAAGTAGCCGTAAGTGGTACTTCTTAGAGTACTTCAGGTGATACGCATATTCTGAAGCAAAAGTCAAATCCCTGGTCAAGAAACTCTCCGGCCAGAAATTTTATTTCTTTACAGCATGCCACCATCACAATCCCGTTCATTTTCTAAATAGCACTGTGGTGAAAGTTTGGCTTCTTAAATCCTCCTAAGGGGCATATCAACCTGGCTGCTGTGATGGGCATGGCTATGACAGCATCTAGCCATGTCCAGGCACATCTCTTTCAAGCATTGTTTTGACACTGCTATTTAGTCTGCTTTGCATTCATGTAAAACTCAGAATCAGTATTTGGCTGACTGATTCTAGCCCAGTAAAGTGAAGAAATTACATAGGCTCACATTACTGACTACTGCAATATCGTCTGCTTTCTAGAACATAAATCTGCATTCCTTTTAGATGTGAACAGGTCCAGACATAAAAATTTCTTAGATACTGCATTATAAGTACAAAATCAGAAGTCTGTGGGATTTTTTTCATCTTTAAATAAAGCCATGAAATGTTAAGTCTACTAACATTTGTTTGAATATATATATTATGAATACTTTTTAGATTTTGTTCTTTTGATGACAAAATACCTAGCGCCCCTTGTTGACTAACTCTGTACAGGTATATATGGCTTTATCACATATTGTTACTCCTAAATTACGAAAATTCTCATCTAGAACGAGGGAAGCTCCCTTACTTGTATAAGATGTAATTAGATCTACGAGCTGCTGTCTTTAGACTTAGTGCTTTGTCATGGATTTGCATTACTTTTCTGTTGGAAAGTACTACTGCCTTCTCATTTTACGTTGAGTTATATTTTTCCCCATTGACTTCATGACTAGTTGCACAACAGTTGTTCTGGCACTGCGTACAATGTGGTGCAGAAATGGAAATAAATTGTGGCAAGGGAACGTCTCAAACTGGCAAACAAAACAAAAATAAACAAACCAAAATTAAATATTAAATATGAGATCCCAGAACTAGCTCATCCATCTTCAATGGTGTGGTGCACTGTTGTTTGGAGAATTTACCACCCATAGCCGGACTACCTACAGGTCTTCCCATTTTTGTTGCATTTCAGCCCAATCTTTGTATTGGAGTAACAATGTATTGTGTCATCAGTTCTGATAGTACAGTACTCTAATGCTTTAAATTCTATTTCTATACAACTGACTTTGGTATCTTACACTGAGTGACTCAGTATTATTTTCAATATTAACAGAACATGAAAAATATGGAAATAAAATGAAACAGCATAGTATTTTTTTTTCTTTAATAAGGGTATTTCTCTGGTTACTTAGAGGAAGATGTGTGTAAAGATACAGTTTTGTACTTGCTTCTCTAATTTTTCTTGCTATCCTGCAGAGAAAAAATTGGTCAAAAGTAGTTTAGAATAATCAATTTTATTTTTATTAAGATCGTATTTAACTCTAAGCATAATGAATAGCTATGCCTGGTTTATCATTAATGAAATGCCATTTATTCTGTGGCAATCCAAGAATGACTATTAGAACAGTTTAATATTCAAGTGGTTTTTGCTAAAGAGAAGAAATAAATGCATATGAGTCTATAGTGGTAGGTATAAAACTTGAGGACAGAGAGAAACAGTATAAACAGCAACTTAAGACCAATTAAAGAATTTGTGAAGATGCATAAGTTCACAGCCTTCAGCAGTATTTTAGCAGTCAAAATCCAGTTCTTCAACAGTAAAAACATTACTTGGCAGGTAATTTCACAAAATAATTGTTGCAAATGAAGACCTCAGTAATTTTGTTCATATTTTGGATGTCAAAATTACAGAAAAGAATGTTTAAACATATTTAACCTGAAAAGAAAATGGCCTAGCAATAAGGAAGCAGCCTCAGCCTCAGAGCAATGTGCATGTCTGTTTGCATACACTTAATTCCTTGCAGTTGCATATCAGTCACAAACGAATATACCTAGAATGACAGATTCGATGTGTAAAAAAATGGATTGGTATGCAAATGGATTTAAATGGATTGGTATGCAAAAGTTTTCAAAAAGCCTGTATTATACCTTCATTTTAAATTAGTTGTTCTACAAGTCGTCTCCTCAAGCCCAGTCCTTTGAATTTCTCAGTAAGCAAGGATGCACCTGACAAAAGGACGTGGCTAGAGGTGTATCTTCCCAAAGCCCCTGCTGATGTTTCCCTGACATGTGCTGTCCCAGTTTTATAAATTAGAAATCTGGTTATTTCAGACTAGTCTCTAAGCAATGCCAGCTGTCTCCCTTTCTAACACTTCCAAGATGCTTTGAAGCTTTTTCTGAATTGTATTGGTAACATTACTGCAGAGAGATATGAAGAATATAACAGCTGAAAAAGGTTACACAGGCACACGTTAATTGACTATGGCAATAAAAATACTGCCTACTTTTTCCTAATAAAGTAGATATTGCTTTCCTTTAGAATAAAAAAAGAATTCCTTTAGACTCAAAAATTAACAAAGTAAAGCTAAAATACCTTCGCTGCTAAATTTCCAAGTTAAAAGCAGAAAATCTATATTGTGAAGTGCTTCTTCTGTGGCTGTGTACAGTATTTGCCATACCATGCAGCTTAAAATAAAATACCCTCTTATCATTGGGCTTCAAGTAGTTTGCAGTTGCTTCTCCTAATTATGAAGGGAAAATTGGTGGTGTAGAAAAAAAAAATAATGCAGATATGGGAGAAAAATGAAACTTCAGGGGGATGTTTGTTTACTTCATATTGATGTTCATATTCTTCACACACGTTTTCCAAAGCATTCATCTGAATTATTTGCTGAAAATGAACACTAACATGGGAAATACAGTCACAAAGAGAACCACTGGATGGAGCTGTTTGTTGTGACTTTTATTTTACTCTGGGATATGAGACCTGTATGTACAAACAAACTAACCTTGGGGGGAAAAAAAAAAGAGAGAATGAGGTACAAACGATAGGGGAAACGTACAGAAACTTAACGAGAATCCAGGACCTAATTAGAGAAACTATTGAATCAAGAGAACTCGGCTGAAGGGGACAGGGCAGAGTTTCTGAGTATTCTGCAAAAAAAAGCTGAGGAGAAGGGAAAAAAAAGCCACTGCAAAAATTTTTTTCAATCATTGCAGTAATACACTATTTGGGTATCTAACTGGATGTTTGGTGCTTAAGTAATTGCGTTTGCATGTGTTTCTTTTGCCTTGCTTTCTTTAAAAAATGTAACACTTGTAACATAGTGAAACAGACACTTTTTACTTACAACCAAGAAATGAATGATAGGAACAATAATGAATGGTACATTTTCAAAACAACACTAAAATCCCACTTCAATAGGCTCGCCCCTGTTTTCTTCAGACCCAAGTTTACTAGTTGTAGTGTAAGTTGTTTAAAATTAAAAAAGCAAAATCTGTGCAATGCAGCAATAATCTCTCAATCATATGCTCATTAGTACCCAGGGAAGTTTGGTTTTTGTAAGGCAAATGATTTCTGAGTTCATGAAGGTGGTGTGGGGGGGAGAGCTAAATCCTTTATTCATTTATTTCATCTGTCTCAGAGCAAAGTGTGGGAAGGTAATTGTTGTGAAAAATAAAGGGAAAGCCCTAGTAGAACCTCTAGACAAATTCAGTTTATTGAGTCTCTCCTAGAGTTGTTCAAATAGAACAAGAATTTAATAAGGAATTTAACAGAATCATTCTTAAAGTGGTATGTTAATTCCCACCACAATCACTACTGCAGCTTTAAAAAAGATGTGAAAAAAACAAGTCTTGAATAATAAAACTATTAGAGGGATAGTTCAGAGAGGTGTTAATGGTAATTAAAGGCAAGGAAAAATAAACCCTAAACCCAAAGAAATTGCAACTGAAAATATCGGAATGCTTTTTTTTCAGGAAAAATAAAAATAAATTAAAATGAACCTAATTTTAAGGGGTTAGCATCAAGCTACAGAACCTCAAAAAATATCCTAAAAAAATATATTAGTCATTGTCCATAGGACTATTGTACCCTTTGATAAAAGGAGGAGGGTCATAAAACACAAGATGGCAAAAGTGAAAGAGATAAGCCTTTGAAGAGATCCATAAAATATTTATTGAAATCTCTTCTGTGTACTCAAGGAGCACACTGGGCTAGTGACAGAGATTAAATGCTCAGCATCTACATTGAGATATGCTGAGGTTTTATTGTACTGAATATTCACTGTATGCTGAATCCTAGCAGTTTGTTTCCTGCAGTTGCTCACAAGAGGAGGGAGAAACTAAAACACCACAGAAGATTCATGTACACAAAATAGGGTGTTAACGGCTTTGTTGAAAGGAGACTCTTCTCTTCAGTCTGTGCATGTCACTAATAATGTCTAAAAGCCCATCAGACTTGCTGAACTTCTTTGCTCATGAGGGTTGAGAAGTCTGAATACTCAATTTATGGTTACTTTTAGGATGGGAGCTTCCAAATAAAATACTGGGCTCTAAAGATGTCTCTTAAGACAAGGCTTTTGCTTTTGTTCTAAGTCATCTTTCAGCACTTGGGAAATAAAAATTCTGTTTCAGTAAGAATATACAGTTCAACAAATTTAATCATTGGCATGGCTTTGCAAATAATAGAAGTATAAGAATGTAAGAAAATCGTAGTTCATCTTCTCAGGCAGATATTCCTGGTGCGGTCTCAGAGCTTTACCTACATAATTCCCTTGCACCTGTGAACTTTTCAAACAAAAAAATCTCCCAAGATCCACAATCTTCTTGACATTTTCTCAAGGTTAACAATAGAAATGATGTGAGGAAAGACGGCCAGCCTCTTCAGTTTCAAGAAACATTTATGTCTGGTAAATCCATTGGCAAAGAACTCTGTCCAGCAAGCTGTCGCTCTCAAAAGCTGCAAGTTGAATTTGGCCCATGTGAGTGCTTCAGGCCACCTGCATTTCCTACGCACTGAATCTTGTCTCATCTTCCAGGAATCATTGGGACTCTGCAAAGCTGGCTTTTATGGTTGGATAGACATCAGGCCCCATGGCAGTAGTGCTGTCACAGCTAGGAAATAAAGGAGGCAGCCCTGGGAGGTAGGAGGGGGGGCTCCCTTGTAATGGTCACCCATCGTTCCCTTGGTTACTTCCCCATCTACAGCACACTCTGGTTCCCTTGTGCCACAGCTGAGATGCTACTACAGGACAGGGACTTCAGAAAGTAATGCTACATACTTCTGGGTGGTTTAAAAGGTGGTAAATCTTACTCCCTTACACAGCTGGAGGGAGCAATCCTATGAACAAAAATGAGACTCAGAAAATACCTAATTGACTAATGTGGTAAAGTAGGGAGCTTACACAGACCATAAGCAGGCTTACTGGAGCTGCATTATCTGTTGTTTTTATTAGAAAAAGTCAAATCCTTTATATTGATCTTGTTCCAATATTTTTAAATTCAAAAATTTAAAATTCTTCCAAATGTTGATGTGTGTCAATAATGGCACGTGTCACTATATAGCAGCATGCTTGTAAGTATAAACAATCTTTCCTGCGCTGACACAAGCAACGTTTTGGGAGGTAGGAAAGTGATCTTTTCACTTACACGTCTGTTTCAAAACATCTATTTAAAAAATCATGATATTATGGAAAATCTGTTTTCAAAATGAAAGTGAACCTAAAGAAATATTTTTTTTTCTGATGGAAAAATTTTACAGTAAATAATTTTTACTGCTTCTAACAATGAAGGACATCACTAGGCCAGCTGTTTGTTCTCTTTGGCCAAAGTTAAACTGGAACAGTAATTCCAGTAAGTCCTGCTGATTTTTCTACAGAAAATGCCTTAACCTATTTCAACTGAGATTCTGGTGAGTAATAGTGAAAAAATAACAAAGAAGTGATGAAAAGTTTTCTACAAACATCACAGGAAAAAGATATGCATGTAGATTTTGTGATGGAATATTTCTATATGCTGCCCTATCACAGCCTATACAGTCTGTAAGGATCTTAATGATCTTCTCGCTGGAGATATCCATGCAGTCTAGTCTACCAGCTGAGCTGTTCTCTAATCCATTTCGGCCACAATGAGCTGGCTGATCAGCTTAAACAATATGTCTTTGCCCAACTGGCTTATTTTGACTAAGTGGCTAATAAGCTATTAAGTAAACAGTTGAGCTTTCAGACCTTCAAACCAAATTGAATACTGCGGTCAGCAAAAATAGCTTCAGTCACTTTCCCTGAGAGATGCATTCATTTATGCCAGGAGCTGAATGCAGTTCTCAGTAAAACAATAAAGTGGTGTAAAGTTACAGGACTTACTAACTCCATGAGTCACACCTGCACTGAAATGGCCCATTGCTTACCCATCCAGAGATCTAAATACCTACTATTACTGTCACTCATTTTTTGAAAAGTCCTCCTGGCAACCAGGAAAAGAGCATGTTTATAGATCATTCCTTTATTCCACAGGCTACAATTTACTTCTCTTTATGAGCAGGAAAATGGGAGAAACAAAGTGTAACTAGCTCATGCTGGTTATTGAAGACTTGAAATATTGGTGCTTTCTTTACTTGAGATGTTCAGCCTGCAAAAAGAGAAGACTTGGGTGTTTTATTCACTTTCCCATGTTCAACTGCTCTGTGATGCTCATTATTTAAAAAAAAAAAAAAGGATGCTGATGAGATTAAAAAAAATAAAATCCAGCAGCCAGAAATCATAGTTTTTAATCAGGTTCCTGTAGACACACATAAAGCAGAGAAAGGCAGAAAAGGGGAGATTTCCTTCTGTCTCATTTCATAATGTCACCTAGAAATCTAATGAGCCTAGACTTTTTTTTTCATTCCTTCTCTGCTGACTTTTATGTTCTAGAGAATTGTTTAAAATGTAAAACTTTATACTTTTAATTATTTCTTTACAAGTCAAGGTATTTATATTGTAAGTAATCTGCAATATTGCAAACACTATTAAGGCCAAAAATATTTTAAGCAATGCAAATGACATATATTCTTTCTTCGTAGACTGAGGAGTTTTCAAAAATGTCTATAATCATACATACCATAGAAACTTACAGTATAAAGTTAAAAGTCACCTCACACTGGACAAATAGAATGGATTAAACCCCATTTTTTTCTGGCTCTGCGTGACATAGTTTAGCAAATTTCATAGCCATTTCCTGAGCTACACACCATCAACCTGTATGTACAAGAGAATGTGTACGTATTCATAAATGACCCGGAAAAAAACCTAAACAGCTATGATGTGACACAATTTGTTGATGATACTAAGCTATTCAGTATAGCATTCATATTCATATCGAGTAAAGCTGACTATGAAGGATTACAGAAGTATTCTGCAACTAAATGACTGGGTGGTAGTATGGAATATAAAAGTCAACATAGAATCATAGAATCATAGAATCATTTTGGTTGGAAAAGACCTTCAAGATCATCGAGTCCAACCATTAACTATGCCCCCTAAACCATGCCCTGGAGTACCCTGTCCACTCGCTTTTTGAATACCTCCAGGGATGGTGACTCAACCACTTCCCTGGGCAGCCTGTTCCAATGTTTGACAACCCTCTCAGTAAAAATATTTTTCCTAATATCTAACCTAAATCTCCCTTGCCTCAACTTGAGGCCATTTCCTCTTGTCCTATCTCCAGACACCTGACAGAAGAGACCAACACCCACCTCACTACAACCCCCTTTCAGGTAGTTGTAGAGAGCGATAAGGTCTCCCCTCAGCCTCCTCTTTTCTAGACTGAACAACCCCAGATCCCTCAGCCGCTCCTCATAAGACTTGTGCTCAAGGCCCCTCACCAACTTGGTTGCCCTTCTCTGGACACGCTCAAGCAGCTCAATGTCTTTCCTGTAGTGAGGGGCCCAAAACTGAACACAGTACTCGAGGTGCGGCCTCACCAGTGCCGAGGACAGGGGAACAACCACCTCCCTGTTCCTGCTGGCCACACTGTTTCTGATACAGGCCAGGATGCGGTTGGCCGTCTTGGCCACCTGGGCACACTGCTGGCTCATATCCAGCCGGCCGTCAACCAGCACCCCCAGGTCTTTCTCTGCCGGGCAGCTTTCCAGCCACTCTTCCCCAAGCCTGTAGCGCTGCATGGGGTTGCCGTGACCGAAGTGCAGGGCCCGGCACTTGGCCGTGTTAAACTTCATACGACTGGCCTCAGCCCATTGATCCAGCCTGTCCGGATCCCTCTGTAGAGCCTCCCTACCCTCAAGCAGATCGACCCTGCCTCCCAACTTGGTGTTGTCTGCAAACTTGCTGAGGGTGCACTCAATCCCCTCATCCAAATCATCAATAAAGATATTAAACAGAACAGGGCCCTACACCGAGCCCTGGGGAACACCTCTTGTGACCCGCCGCCAACTGGATTTCACCCCATTCACCACGACCCTCTGGGCTCGGCCATCCAGCCAGTTTTTCACCCAGTGAAGAGTGCACTTATCCAGGCCACGAGACGCCAGCTTCTCAAGGAGTATGCCATGAGAGACAGTGTCAAAGGCCTTGCTGAAGTCAAGGTAGATAACATCGACAGCCTTTCCCTCATCCACTAGGCGGGTCACCTGGTCATAGAATGAGATCAGGTTGGTCAAGCAGGACCTGCCTTTCGTAAACCCATGCTGACTGGGCTTGATCCCCCTCTTATCCTGGACTTGCCATGTGAGTGCTTTCAAAACAAACCGTTCCATAATCTTTCCCGGTACCGAGGTCATGCTGACAGGCCTGTAGTTCCCCGGATCCTCCCTCCATATATAAAGGTAAAATAATACAGATAGGGGAAATCTCCCCTCACGTCCAATTCTACCTTTATGCATGCAATGGTGATCTTGCTGTTTTTCCTCTGCAAAGAGATCCTGGTGTTATTACATGTAGTTTCGTAGAAGCACTGGCTCAAAAATAGTTATAAAAGTGAAAACAAGTTAGAGTGATTCAGAAAGCAATAGGTAACAAAGCAGAAAGCCTGTCTGATTATAAATACTCAGAGGGGCTTCATCTTGAAAATTGTATGACATTTGTTTCCCTTTTCTTAAAAGACATATACTAGATCTTAAAAAGGCACAGGAAAGAGCACCAAAGTTGACCCTGTACTGTTACAATCAATTGTGAAATGAGATAATTCTTTCTTCCAATTCATCCTTCAGAAAAGGACATCCGAAATTTAAATTTCTGGAAAAAGTTTTACTTACTTTCCGATAGCACTTACTGAGTTAACTCTTAGAGAAAGATTTTGATTTTGAAAATCTTACTTCCTTCTCTTTTAAAGAAAGCAGGAGACTAGATGATTCATTTTTCTGAGTCATCTAAAGTCATTTGTATAAGCTAGTTAAAAGCTAACATGACATTCCTGATATTTTTGAAGTAAAAATGAGTAGAAAAGAGTTAAATAAGATTAACTCAAATACTAGAGATTTCAAGAAGAGTGGTAGGAATGCAAAATCAATTTAAAAAATATCCTATCAGATTTTCACTAGTGTAAACCCATAGCATCCATTTGTATTTCAGAAAAGACTGAGTCAAACACTAAGGATTCTGGAAATACAAACTGAAATCCTCCCTGCCCCCAAAGAAAACAAAAAGTTAAAACAGCAGCCAACCATTTCTTTTACACTTACAGAGATATGTCCTTAGAGAATACAGGCCTGTTTTCAGCTTTGCTGTTACCATTATCAAACGGAACAAACCAAACCAAAACAAAACAAAAAACCCCAAAGAAGAAAAAGAAGAGAAAAATGCAGTTCTAACCTTTCTGCTTTTCCTTGTGCAGTTATATTAAAAATTTGGTAACCATTCTGTTCCAGCCTAACACACCTAGATTCTAGCTTTTTTAAAGGCATCAGACAAATACATGAGCTATACTCTGGAAATTACATGACAACACAATATGTTATTTAAAGTTCTGGAGGTGAAAGCCATTTTACATTTTAATTCTTACATATGAAAAAGAAAGATGGTTATAGGAATTTTAGTTTATTTTAATATTTAAAATGTGACTGTGTTAATGTAAACTAATTTTTTGGACGACTTGGTGAAAAAACTTGACATTGCTGTAAAAAGAATAGCAAGATTCTGCCTTGCGTATGAATATGTGTCTTCTGGTGATATGAAAAGCTCTGGCTGCATACCTAAAGACAGGATTTGTCCCATAGCATTTCAGTCAAAGTAAAATAACCAGTCATGTTATTCTGTAATACACTTGGGTTGCTATAATTATATATAAGGAAGAGTAAATAATGTTAAATCTTTTTTGTTCTCAAATAGAATAGCTATACCAGAAGTATCTATCAAAACAAAATGCACTGAAATGAAGCTAAAGTACAACAATCTGGAGTTGTTCTTAGACAAAGTTTTTGCAACACCTGCAGTCCAATGATAGAGAGGTTCAGATGAGATAAGAGTAAAAACAATGAAAAACCACTGATGCTTTAATATAAAGTTTAATATATTATAAAAGAAAAAGACAATAACGAAGACGCAATCACATTACAACTTCAGAAATGTAACAGTGATTGACTATTTGTACTACCACATTTTTGTACTTACAGTCAATTTAATCTTAATTCATAGTTATGTAATTGTTTTACTCTTTGTCATGAAAATAGGTTAATTTTATGTCATCTTTGTTTCTTGTATGGAAATAAGGCCTTCATTTCTTCCAATTTTTATATGTGAAAACGTTATTTTGACATCTCTAAATGATTAACAGTAGCTTCAAACAGAGCGGTTCTAATTCCACTGCTGAAATAATCTATTCAGGGTCTCTTCCAGCTACCTGGCACTGCTACACAGGGAACATGCTGTTTCTTTTGTGTCTGGACAGCTGCGGATATTGCTGATGGTCTCCAGTCTTTCCTCCCCTTTGTCATAATGATATACATACTTAAATAACTACATGTTCGTAAGTAAGCATCAAAAATTCCTATTTAAATTTCAGAGATATATTAATGTGAAAAAATTGTTAATATAGAAAAACTAAAACTATGTATATTTTTTACATAGAATTTTTTTTTTTCAGAATATCACCTTGCCCCATTTTATGGTTATTGTTTTCCTCTTGACAAGTCTGTACTTTAAAAATTTATAGTAATTTGAATTCTTAATTCTTGGGTACAGCATGGAGTTAGAAATATCAGTTTGTCTGTCATTTTATCTGTTTCATCTTAGTGCTGGTTTATTCATTAGCTAATCCATTGTGTGCATTTCTATGCAAAGTCATTTTGACTTTGAGCTAAAACAATGCTTTTAGAGTTTGAAAATAACCAGGGTATATATTGATTGAACAGGTGAACCCTTCTTATTTTCTGTAGGTGGGCAGTGAATGAATAGTAATTTTAGCTGTGGTTTGTTACTTCTGCATAGTGTTGTTACTGTGTTTCTTCTAAGCCTCACTCAGCAGGAAATCGTCCCACCAGCAACTTAACAGACTTCATGGTCCTGAAATAAAGGTTGGTTTCTGCCTTCAGAGGCTAGGCACACACTATGAGTCCAGATTTTCAATACCCTTATGGCATGTTTTTTCTTTTTCTGCAATACCCCTGTCCCAAATCCTCCCCCCCCCCCCCCCCCCGCCCCCAAATAGGCATCATAAACATTTCTTTATTTTTATGATGTCTCATAGCCATCTTCAGAGTTCATGGGCCAGAGCGGTTAGTGTCCAGATACAGGATTGGAATGACCTCTGGGACCAAGCGTTTTCCATTTGCAGACCCACTTACAGATCATGACAATCGAACATGTGAGCTGTCACCAGGACCTCCTGAGGCTAAGAGAAGGAATTCCTGAGAAATTTGGCTTGGAGTAATTAAAATAAAGTGTTTGCAGACAATTACTTGCTCAGTGAAAAGGTAGGTGTTCTGGTAATAGAGCTTGACAGACACTTGCTTTTGCCAGTGATTATGAACCTGCAGCATATGGTCACTTACATTCGCTTTGCATTCACTTGCAGCAGTGAATGAAAAATTAATTTTGAAATTGAAAAACCTGCAACTGACAGCTTTCTAATGATGAGTGATGTGGTTCCACCAGTTTGTCAGAAAAAAATTTTCTTAAATTCCAGACTTCTTCTGCTTTGTGTCTTTATGTTTGCTTCTGAAATGATATTTGTCTCTATTTAAAAGTTACTGAAATATTGCTGTTTGCAGTGTCATTCTGTATATTGCAAAAATTATTCTGATCCTCTTCACCAAAGCTGTGTTTTTATGCTTGGAATTAGTATAAATTGTATTATATCATACTGGAATTTACACAGGGGTGACTGAGAGCAATGTATTTTGAGTCAAAATACTTGGTGTTTAAGCAGTTCATAGCAGAAGTATGTAGAGAACTTTACTCCCTAATTTTACAAACCAGTTGCTAATCACCAAAGCTATTAGTTTTCATGATTTCTTCATGTTTTTCCAAAATCCCTTTTAATATTTCCACTTATTTCAGGTCTATTTCTCTCTGTGAAGAGAACAGTAAATATGGTTTAAGGATCTTACTGCAGTCACAATGGTCTTGAAAAGTCATAGTTATTACAGGTGCTATTGATGGCCTAGGCAAGACCTAGGAATTTTATTCTTTTTGTCACTGACTCTTGCTTTGAGTAAGATAGCTTTATGTGTTGACTTGAAGATAAATGAACAAACATGAATACTGTCTATACTTCAACCTTAATGGATAGTTGTCATGCTCTGGTAGTGGAAAATGAAGAATTCTCCTAACATGAATGCACCTAATCAGATAACATTAATAACCTGAATTTTTATGCTGAGAAGTCAAGGTACCACTGCAGCATCAGTGTCTTATGCCCCAGGTTCCCTAGACAGCTCCTGAAGAGTTTTGCCATCCCTGAATGATGTGAGGAAAGGCAGCAACATGTTAGGAATCTGCTCTTCAGAAAGTGGTAGGGAGGCTATACTGGATGGAAATGTAAAGCCTGAGTCAATATGATACTGTTGCAGAGAAGGGAAAACACCTCTCTGGAGTGCATAACCCTCTCTGCTCTAGGGAAGCATTGGCAGTGCCTGAGCTGGAGTGTTTTGTCCTGTTCAGCCAGTGAGAATGGTCAGAGCTTGAAGAAATGTGGTGTACAATGAGAGATCAAATAAATTGGGGTTGTTTAGTTTGGAACAGGAAGGAAGACACAAATACAGTTTCCTGAATTTCCAGAAATCCAGCATTACTATGCTACTTCTCATGCAAGTTCCTCATTTTTCTCTGTGTTTTAGTATGTCCTAATGGATGTAAAACCTACATGCCTATACAGTAGCTTACTGGTAAGCCCAAAGATTTTGTTATATGTGTACATACCTGTGAATGTATTCCTGCTGCTTGAAAAAAGTATTCTTTTGTGTCAACTCATTGAAAAGTGAGACCACTATATTTTATTTATTCAGAGACATTAATCCCCTACTTTTCTGACTCTAAAAAACTCCAAATACCATACAGTTGTAAATTGAAGCTACTGATAAGGTTTAGAATTGTTAAAGATATTTTGGCTGTGCACTGGAAATTAGACAGTCATTATGAAGATGAATGTGGGAAGACAGAGAAGAAGAGACTATGTGAGGTTCAGCAGTGTTCTGACAAGAAAGTGATTGTGTAGGTGGACTTCCAAAGACTTGTCTGAATAATACCTGTGCAGTGGGCTCCTGATGGGAATGACAGAATTCAGTTCAGTGTCTATCATGAGAAGGGTAAGGAAAAAATAATGAGAGGAGAAAAAAAAGAAAAAGGCTCATTTCATTAATCAACTTGTTAAACAAGCAGAACTGTTCTACAATGAGCTGTCTATGAGACCTATGGAGAGAAGTGAAAATAATAGTTTATTAGAGAAGACTGATAGCTTAAAGTGAAGCACAGCACACTGGGCATTTTTTTTGCTAAGATATAATGGCCAGATTTTGGTGGGGACTAGTAATAAGAGATTTTTTTGGTACTATAGTGTTTATAAAACAGTCATGATGATACAGCAGATTATTTCAGAAAACAACTAGTAGAATTAAACAGGATGTGATCTGGTTACTCCTTAAGTCTACCCTTCACACTCTGAGAAGTTAGAAGTGAAGGTATGTACACTGCCTTATGTGTGGCCATTCTGAGCTCTGAGTTACTCTGCTGGGATATGTATGCTGTCTTACAGATAAAGACTGGAAATATCTTTAGAGTGCTCTGTAAAACTGAAAACGTGATGTAATTAAATATATATATGTGTATATATATATGTAGTGTATATGTTGACTTTTATAAAAGTTATCCACAAGACAAACAGTATATTTTTGGTAACTGAAAATGCACAAAGATTTATCATTACAAAGACTAACAATAAAATTTTTTAAATTATGTTTTCTTTCTTTTAAAATTTTTTTTTTTTTTAATTAATAGCATATACTATATGATTTGAACTGATCTTTGTGACTAAAGAGGTATGATTATACAATTTTGGTTCTATGTGGTGTACAAGCAAATTGCTATTCCAGTATCTAAGTTTCATGAGCAACATTAAATTCGTGGGGATAAAAGGATTTTTCAATGCAATTAGCAAATATGGAAAGCACAGCTTTCATTTAGGTACTGAAGGGTTGCATTTTACTTAAGATAGAAGCAGACTGTGTGAAAAAATACTGGCACATCTTACCATCACAGAAAATTTGTTTTGTGGGGTACATTAATTTCATCTAGAGAACTTTTTCAGGTATGTTAATGAGGGAACTACAGCAGTGAAATATTTGTGTCTATGTCTTCCCAGTTAAAGATGCCATACTGGAACTTTATGTATTATACTTTATGTATCATTCTTATTTAGAAAAAAGTTTCACAGGCACAGTTAAAGTTATTAACACAGGATTTAGCTATATATCCAGAGCAAAAAAGTTATGTTTTCAGTAAAACCTGTTGAAACACTTCTATGCCATGAGAAGGTCATTTGTAGATGCAGTCTTTTTCATTATTAAATACCAGAAGATACATTAATGGAATTTTTATTCTCCCCTCTCCCCTTATGCATTGCAATATCAGCTTTTTCTTCCCCTGCCTAGCTTTCCACCAAATTTCAACTTTCAATGCAGAAGTGTGGAACTATAATTGCTGAGAACTGTGAGAGAAAAGTCTATTGGGTTTGCATGGCAAGGTTTTGTAGTGGGGGGGGGCTACAGGTGTGCCTTCTGTGAGAAGATGCCAGAAGCTTCCCCTATGTCTGACAAAGCCACTTCTAGCTGGCTCCAAGTTCAGACCCACTGCCGGCCACGGCTGAGCCCATCAGTGATGGTGGTAGTGCCTCTGGGAGAACAGATTTAAGAAGAGAAAAAAATTTACTGCACAACTGCAGCTGGAAGAGGCGACTGAGAATATGTGAGAGAAACAACCCTGCAGACCCCAAGGTCAGTGAAGAAGGAGGGGAGGAGGTGCTCCAGGTGCTGGAGCAGAGATTCCCCTGCAGCCCGTGGGGAAGACCATGGTGAGGCAGGCTGTCCCCCTGCAGCCCAGGGAGGTCCACGGTGGAGCAGATCTCCACCTGCAGCCCGGGGAGGACCCCATGCCGGAGCAGGTGGATGCCCGAAGGAGGCTGTGACCCCATGGGAAGCCCGCACTGGAGCAGGCCCCTGGCAGGACCTGTGGCCCCATGGAGAGAGGAGCCCACGCTGGGGCAGGTTTTCTGGCAGGACTTGTGACCCCGCGGGGGACCCACGCTGGAGCAGTCTGTGCCTGAAGGACTGCAGCCCGGGGAAGGGACCCACGCTGGAGCAGTTTGTGAAGAACTGCAGCCTGTGGGAAGGACTTACGTTGGAGAAGTTTGTTGAGGACTGTCTCCCGTGGGAGGGACCCCACACTGGAGCAGGGGAAGAGTGAGGAGTCCTCCCCCTGCGGAGGAAGGAGCGGCAGAGACAACGTGTGATGATCTGACCCTAATGCCCATTCCTCGTCACCCTGCACTGCTTGGGGGGAGGAGGGAGAGAAAACCAGGAGTGGAGTTGAGCCAGGAAGGAGGGAGAGGTGGGGGGAAGGTGTTTAAGATTTGGGTTTATTTCTCGTTATCCTACTCTGATTTTATTGGCAATAAATTAAATTAATTTTTTCCCCCAAGTCAAATCTATTTTGCCTGTGATGGTAATTGGTGAGTGATCTCTCCCTGTCCTTATCTCGACCCACAAGCCTTTCATTGTATTTTCTCTCCCCTGTCCAGCTGAGGAGGGGAGTGATAGAGCAGCTTTGGTGGGCACCTGGCCTCCAGCCAGGGTCAACCAATCACAAAAAGTTGTATTTTTCTTGATCACTTTTTTATCATTACCTCAGATGATTCTTCTTCCTTGTTTTAACTTTACATAAGCCCACATAAAAGTTCATCTTACCAGCAACAGTCTTTTTAACCTTGGCTGGTTACATTTTATGGCAAAGTAATGGAGCATTAGAACCAGTTCTTATAATAAGAAATACCAATTAAGATTACAGTAAGTGGAACTACTATCACTGATTAAGACAAAACAAGTTAATTTCAGGCAATTATTTGTCTGAAATTTTTGTCTGAATATTTGTCTGGAAAACAAAATGTTGGTATATGGGTGACAAAGAAGATGATGCAATTGCTCTACAAATTCTGTCTGGTTTATGAGAGTATTTCCATAAGACAAATGTCATGAGGAATGTGACACTGCTAACCATATGACTGAAACCAGCTTACTGTGTAAAGGCAATTAGTATGCCAATGATGGAACATGCTACTAACTAGAAATGGCCTCCCTTGATTTAGGTGACCTTTGAAAGGAGACATGTAAGAATGCTTTCAATTAAAAAAAAAGACTTTAATAAAAAATGAGAATTTCTTTCTGTAATGTTATTGTTACATAATTTGGATTATAATTATCATCAGCACGATTCCTTTCAGTTATCCTTATAAATTGAAAGAGAATAGGAAGACTGACAAGTGTCAGTCTCAGTTCCAACAGAGATGGAAATCACATGGTGTTGTAAGAGGCTGTTGAGTTCAAGTGCTTAGTTGTTTCCTGTTTCATTTCTCCTTACATTTATTTATATGGATACTAATATTACAATATTCCAAAGAAAACTCTGAAATATTTTTTTCTCAAAAAAAAAATGTGCAAATCAGTGGTGGAATTTAATACTTGCTGTTATCACCTTGGTAAACATTAGTACTTGAAACACCATATGTGTGATGGAGATTATTAATGTAAATTTAAATAAAATTTCCGAACTGGCGATCTCTTCCAGATGGATTTTTCAGGAATACTGGTTCCGATCAAACTCCATGGAATTAAGGTTAATTAAAGGCCTTTTACACATGTGACACTAAGACTCCTTCTTATAAAACAGAAAAATTAGTTTGATAATCTAATTTTAAATTGGATATTTTTGCCTTTTTTTAAAAAAATATGGTTCTTAATTTGTTTATTCCCATGATTCATTGTAATTTTCAGCTAGTAGGAATTACTGGATTTGTTCCTAAAGTGAAGTGTGAATAGCTTGAGAAGGTCAAATATTGTTTATGGAGTCAAGATCTCACTCCACAGGAAAAAACCCAATCATTACATCAGATTTTAAAAAAATAATAATCAATTAAGCAAGCATAGAAAAGCACTGTTCTTCATCTGTAAAATCCCATTCCAGAGTTTTCATTACTTGAATCACCATATTAACAGTCAGTCATAAGAGGATTAGTGATACGATGCTTTGACCAAAGTAGATATACTTGCCCATTTTTTGCCTATTGTTGTATATTTAAGTCATACAAATTGTTCTTTACTCAGCGCAAACAGTGCACTATTTAGTAAGCATGTATGGCTCTGTCTTTAAATTGTTTGTTTTTTGTTTTGTTAACAGTTTTACACAGGCAGAACAGAGAAGTTCTACGTAACTCTGCCATGTATGAAATTTTCAGTCTTTTCCTTTATCTCACATATAAATGCTACCATCTACTTGTATTATGTGAAAACTAATATGAGTGTTCGGAAAGCATGAACTTTCATTCATACTAGAAATATTCTACACACTTCTCTAAGCTGCATCCTTATCCTGCTGTGTCTGGGCTCACAGACCACTGGCGGACTTGAGCTATTTCAACGTGTTCACCTCAGAACACGGAAAACAATTCAGGGACATCAGACTGCATTCACACAGAGAGTTAACTCGTGCTTTTCAGAGCATGTTTGTTTTCACTCTGTTTTAGCCTTGTCAGACTCAAGCTGCTTGGTCACTGTACCTACCACGCTACATCTCTCTGGATGAGGACAAGGGAGTGTTGGGCACAGAGCTTTAGGATCGTATAGAGACGTTTAGGCCTCTGTGAAACATGGAGAGCATGAAGAAAAAGTTACAAAGGAGGGGTGCATGGAATCAGCCTCACGTTTGGTAGGACTTCTTTGTAATCATCTCAGTGCCCAGTGCTCTGGATGGCACTGGCTGAAAGCCACTTCTGCTGTGCATTGCACATCACAGTTCATTATCCTAGTCCCCGTTACCCTAGCTGAGAGAGTAGCAGTCAGTGAGGAGGTGACTAGTGCAATTCTGATGTGTTTCAAACCATTATTGAATCCTTCTACCCATAGTTGTAGTGCTGCTCTGCCTGTCAATCTGTAGGATACTGTCACTGTGATAAACCCTATTGGACAGCTGTCTCTCAGGTTGAAAGTGTTTCCTGAAAGGAGACAATCTTTTTTACAAAACAGAAACTTTCTGAGTGCAAACCTTTGCTGTTCAGCAATACAAAACAGAACAAACTGATGGCAAAGGGATTTTGTATCGGATGACTGCACACAGAAGCATTGGGTTAAGGTGACCCCACTCCGCCTTCTTACTGGCGTAATTTAGTGCCTACAAGTAAAACTGCTTCCTAAAAACAAAGCATGCTTTTCCTGTATAGAAGTATCACCCATATCTTGTAGAACACGCACACAAATGTACGCTTTGATTTGGCAGATCCATTTCCCATACGTTCAAGGAAGCTTGAAGGCGCTCTCCTTTCCCACAGGGTTTTTGGCCATCTAGGCCGTGCTGGGAGAAGCAGTCCACACAAGGAGCAGCTGTGGAAGAGCTCTCCAACTGGCCAGGTGACACATCCAACATGTAGAAATCACAAGAACTGCCTTGTCAGTTGAAAGAAACTTCCTCAGCTCCTTCAAAATACCAAACAGCTCTCAATTTGGCTTATCAGAAGTTATCGTTAGACCAGTCTGTTAAGAAGAATACTTCTAGTATGGCTTACAGAAATTTGAAAAGTTAGGTATAGAATAATTATTCCCCCCAGCCTAAAATTTGACTTCCAATAAAAAGCTTGCCACTAAGAAACCTGGAAAATGACTTTTTGCAATTTTTTTTTCCTCAATATTCCCTATTTTCTGCTTTTCTAAGGAAGATATAACCCCACTTTTTTTTTTTTTAATATCTTGTCAAGTGAAGGTAACAGATAAACACTTTGCTGAGTATTAATGAAATCAAATTTTGTATCTGTTGGAAGTGGAACAAACCTTTATTGGTTCCTTTTTGGCTGGGATGAGGTTTACTTTTGTAAAAGAGAACACTGGTATGACAAATACAAGAAAAACATTCACCTGCTCCACTTACACAGGAAAAAAGTATATGGAGTTCAGCACATGTTGATATAAATTATACTAATTCATCCTTCAGCTGGATAATTTGTTTATGCGACCATGTTTTCAAAACTTCAGTTGATGTAGCATCCAAAGATGCATAAATATACTGTTATGTACTGCAGATGTCCCTTGTGTCTGACAGCGGTGTAAAAACTAACAAATAGCAATTATCTAAGCAGATGCATTTTATGAATACAGCTAGGCCCTCAATTTTGAAACCATAATGAAATCCTCAGTAGTTTTCACAGTGTTTTCCTATTCTTTTGACAGCAACGTGGTAGGAAATGCTAAATTCTATACCACGGTTACTAATTACACATCAGAAGCATAGCATTGCACATATTATTTTAGGCTGTGCTTTGCAGGGGACACCTGTTTGGAAGCGTAGGTTAAACTATAAAAATCTTAATACACACTGAGACGAGGACGGCAGTTTCAAAGATGATCCACATTTGAATAAGATAGTGTTCAACATTCAGACACCATTATTAGAGATCCCTCTTAGGCTTAAGGACATACAGGAAAGACAGAACTTAATTGGAAATCAAATTGGACTGAATAATAAGTGAAATATGTAAATCCCTTTTTATTAATCCACTTTGCTAATTTACCCTCTTGAGTCTGGGTCTTAAACTGACATATAAAAATATAGCTATAATCAGTAAAATATCAGTATGCATATTTAACACTAAGTACGAGTTCTTAGATTTGAAGCAACCTTAGCATACATGTCTCCAATAAGCATTTAATTTAAATTTAGGAAGACAGCTCCTCTGCTAATTAGAAACCAATAGATTGCTAAAAGTGTAGCTATGAAACATTAGTATAGTGCTTACAAATGACAAGTTCAGCTGCCATGTAATCAGTTCAGTTATATAAACAGTAAATGTAAGAGATCGTGTCCTCAGGGATTTAGTCAAATTTCTTTGTATTTATGTATTTGTGTTTTCCATGACAGTTTCTGCAAAGCTTGAGAACTATGTATTAAACAGTGAAAGAACATAGAAAGCAGGGGTTTGCCTACTCCTCCTTAAGTGTATCAGTATTTGGAAAAAGGCAGCACAATATATGGCATGTACTGAATGTACAACAATTAACTGTGAGTACCTTTATTTTTCATTCAACACATTAATCTGGGATCCGCTAGTTCAATGCATTAATCTGCTCCTTAATCTTGGATCATTAGTTTATAACTTTTTTTGTGTGTGCATAGTTGAGATCCAACTTCACTTTCTCATTATGTACATACCTTGTTCTTTCATATACTTGCAGTGAAAAATTTCAGCAAAGCTCCAAAGTTCCTCCAAAACCCCAACAAACCAACCGTAATATGAGATGCTGTCGTAGGCAGGAAGTGGAGAGATATCTGCTCCTCATTTCCCATCCTTTTCCTGTAGGAAGAGAGCATAGATGTGGAGGACAATAACACGTTAGAACTGACTCCTAAGCACACTGTGTTACAGACTGCAATTGAATTCAGCACAGTTTAACAAGCACAGAATTTGTGTCTATGTATACGCAGAAGATTTTCTGAGGCAGGGTGTGATTTAGTGGTAAATGCAATGCACCTATGGAATGTAGTAATGATAGTGTTTGCAAATAACTTTCCTTTAAGGGAGAGATCTATAATGTGTTTTGCAAGGTCCATAATGAGAAAAGATGACTCAGTTCCATTCACTATTAAGCTTCCAGATGCAGTTACATTTAATGGTTGTACAGGGAATATGGCAAACCTATATGCACAGATATATATATATATATAGACATACGGGGGTTTGGGAGGCCCTAGGAGGACTGGACAGGGACAGTCAGGCCTGGTGGTACCCTCTGGGTCATGGTAACACATCTGTCTGAATATCTTCAAAAACCTTTAAGTGTAAGACTTAATTTTAGATTGCACACAGTTGAGTAATTCTATCTGAAATTACATATTTCTTTGTTTATGTTCTAGTACTTCCTGCTTGGTTTTAGGTATACTGTAAAGCACCACTTTCCTGATCATAAGCAGAACTGAGTTATTCTTGAAGGGTAATTTAAGCTGGAAATTATTTCTTCTCCTGAAACAGTCAGCAGAAGGACTGGAACAGGTAGTGTAATATACCAAAGGTGAATATTGTTAATTTGCACTGGGAAGCATCCTGAAGTGAGTCCAGGACTGAACGTTGACTTTACGCACAGAGAAAACCCATACATTCCTTTTCATTTCCCAATAACAGCACTGGTAACAGCTAAAGGAGGATTTGCAAGGAAATGAGGTGCCTGTGACCTGCTTACACTGTCTTTTGAGAAAGAAGGAAATAGGGCAGAAAAAAGATTTTTTTGTTTTCTTCCCTTTTCCTCACACTGGGCAGCATCACTGAACTAGTAAATGAGTGGTAATGAAGTATGCTAAGGCAGATTTTGCTACAGCTTGTGCCCTTACAGAGTAAAAGGAAACAAGGACAGAACTGAGTTTCTCAATCTTCTGGTCCCAAGACTGTGAAATTATGTCCAATGTTGTAATAATAAAATATAAAAAAATGTTTATAATCTGCATTTTAGCATTTGGTTGTACAATGATTGTATAACCAGAGGCAGCTTCCTGAGCAACCTCTGGCCCTGTGTTATTATGAGCTTCTGATCTTAAAACAAATTTCCCGTTTTTACTGCCTTTGACCCAGCTAGGACACATTGATCTTTGGAGGTTGATGCAACGTAGGTATTTTAACCTTAATTTTTAGGTGAGATAGAATATTGTTTGGACCTTCTTTCTTCATCAATTAATTTGTTTTCCTTCACAGATCAACAGAGGCTTATTTTTTTCTTAGGCAGTTATGATTTACACTCATAGAGAAGTATAAATAAACTGTATCCCTAAAATATTAGAGGTAAACACTGCTGTTTTCTTTGCAACAACTACTGAATACAAAAGCAATCAGACTGTGCTATGATACTTCCCATAGGAACACCAAATGGTGGTTTATGAATGTCATTAATATAATATGCAAATGATCTGTTTGGCTTTTGCTCCGCTATTTGGGTTAACCTAGTCAATCAGTCAGATGTTACTAATGAGAAAGTTGATGAAAGCTTATCCAGCTGCTGAGAAGGTCAACGAAATGATAGACCCTTCTCTCTTTTCACTTGCCCTACGTCTAGAATACTGCATGTAGCAATGTTTTGATTGATTAACTGAGGTCACCTGTGTATTAATAAGGGAATATGAAGCAAGTTGTTATAACATTTCCTAAAACATACATTTATCATAATATCAGCTATTATAAAAGGATTTAACTTTATGATATTTGTGTTATTAAGGAGTTTTCAAAATAAAATAAAGATAACAAATTGTGAAGGCGTCCTACGATCAGACAATACTTTTAATCATAAAGACCGCTTTCTAAAAAAAAAAAAAAAGATATCTCAGACAGTCCCTTCAAGGTAGAGTTGTTTGCTTTTCAGTTTTATTTTTCAATTATTCACATTTTTCTCCCAATATTTTTTTTCCAATCACTTTTTTCAAAGGAACATAACTGAAATTTAATTTTATCTCTTCCTAATTAAACTCTATAATGCTGTGTAGACACGACCAGAGTGTTAAAAACCCCTCTAATTTTTTTGAATCTTTGCATAAGACAATGCTCATACAGGGGATCAAATGTCTCAAAAATAATGATTGGTTGCTGTCTGGATAGTAATAGAAATCTCTGTTGCAAGGGTCCTTGTAATAGCATCTTCAGCTGAATCAGGATAGACTCCCTGAATCACTTTTCTACTTGATTGCTGTACTCCAGTTGCCCCTGGTGCTACATAACCACTCCAGCAACATCTGTAATCCCTTACTATTGATTGTCTTAATCTAAATACAAAATATCTCCTAATTATCTTAGCAATGTACAAAAGACCATATTATTTTATGATTTCTGCATCTGCGGTAACAGTTTGTACTTACAGTAATGTACGATTTGGTCAATTCTATAATTCTGAACCAGCCGAGGTTCCCTGGGACAGTCCGAGTCCTCACCCAGGATATTAATATGCATATTTAAACATACAAATTGGTTTATGCAGAGCAGAAGCTACCTGGGGAAATGCCTAGACCTTTCCAAAATTCCCAACTGGAGCGTTCCTGTAGCAATTAGTCAAATAATACTTTGTTATGAAAGAGTCTGGGAGGTAAGTCAATCACCTTGCCTCAGGTGGGTCCCTTATCTCAAGCCAGTCCATTATATCTATGCAGAGACCATCTGGGGATTTCCTGAACCAGGGAAATAATGACAGTGCATTGGGTGTGTACGCAGGCCCAGCTGTAATACCCAATTATACCACAATTATAACCATAGGGCAAATCTGATTTTGAACCTTATTTTTCCTTTATGACTTAAATTCCAAAGTTCTTGTCACTATATGCTTTCCACTTAAATTTATGGCTTGGCACAAAAGTTTCTTATGGGAGAAATTACAAAACAATACTATAAGCTTCGCTCAGAATAATTGGGAAAAGTTAGTAGTTTTAAATGTTGAAACTAAGAAAAAAATGTCACATACTAAAAAAAAATTAGATTTGATCAGTGTTTCTTTGCAATGAGAATATAGCTGGGAATGCAGGAGCATCATGTTGTTTCTGAGCTTTGGATTGCAATAGAATTTTATACTAAAAATTTTTCTTAGATGATTGCATTATACAGAAATATCACCAAATGATGACTGCTTTTTAGAAGCTTTTATTGTAGGAAAGCTTGAGTATTATGACTTTAGTCAAAGGTAGATGGCTTAAGGATAGCTCAGCTGAGGAGAGAACTAAACCAAGAAAGCCTGTGTGGGCCTGGAAGCTTCATTTTTTTGATTAAATATAATTCCTGTGAAATCTAGAACAATAATATAATATTTTTAATATTAGATTTCAGTATTGTATCTTACTGGCTTTTTTTATGGGGGAACTGCTTGTCCTGAAGGCCTGAACATTTGGACTGAAGTATGCCTCCTTGTCTGCACAGCTTCTCCAAATTTGTCTTAACTTTTGTAAGGAATTTCTGGAACAAACTCAGCCTTGAATGTACTGTCTGAAATTTCCTTTACTAGCCAAGGAAAACATGGCAGCGATGATAATTGTTTCTGTGAAAGCAATCATCTATTGGTCAGTGCAATGCACATGTCATGGTTTAACCCTGGTAAGCAGCTGAGCACCATGCAGCCACTTGCTCACTGGGGAGCCCCCCGCTCCCCAGTGGTATGGGGGAGAAAATCAGAAGGGTAAAAGTGAGAAAATTCATGGGTTTAGGTAAAGACATTTCAATAATTAAAAAAAACCAAACCAACAAACACCACCAAATCCCACAAAAAATTATAAAGAGGAAAATAAATGAAACCAAGAAAAACAAGTGATGCAAAAACCCCCAACTGCTCACCACCAGCTGACTGATGCCCAACCAGTCCCCAAACAATGGCAGCCCCAGCCAACTTCCCTCACCTGCCAGTTTTATTGCTGAGTGTGACATCATAAGGTATGAGATATCCCTTGGGCCAGTTGGGGTCAGCTGTCCCGGCTGTGTCCCCTCCCAATTTCTTATGCATTCCCAGCAGCTTACTCACTGGTGGGGCAGTATGAAAAGCAGAAAAAGCCTTGACCCTGTGTAAGCACTGCTCAGCAGTAACTAAAAGATCCCTGTGTTATCAACATTGTTTGGGTCACAAATCCAAAACATAGCCCATGCGATCTACTATGAAGAAAATTAACTCTATTGCAGCCCAAACCACTACGGCAGCTTATAAAATTCCTTATCAAGTTAAGTTTAAGATGGAGGGCACTTCAGTAAGAGAGCTGACCCAGCATGACTCCTGGAATCCATCTTGTCTCTACATCTTATGTTCAGCTGCAGTAAAACCTTTCTAAAATGCCTACAATATCAGTAGCCTATTTACTCCAAGGCCTTTTACTCCTGTCTTTAGAAAGTGAGTAGGCATTCCAGTTTTTGTTGTACCTCTCAGATTGCTATGAGAGTCCAATTCCAAATGGCTCATTTTGCACAAACCGATGTTTTATTTCCTCGCAAACAAGAGATTAACACATTCAGCATTAGTGGGGCCATAAAAATGGGACTTTGCTGTGGGTGTACAGTTATAGCACATTGCTACCCATAGATACATAGCAAGAAATGCATCACAAAGTTCCCAATTGTCTACGTCACCCAATTATCACGGGACTAAATATTATGAATTTATGTAGTAGTAAACTTCAGGGCTGTATCAGATTGACTCTTCAAGGTAAGCAAAGCTTGTTTTAAAATCAATTGAAGTCATTGCAAAATCTGTTCCTTAGATTTCATGGCCTTTGCATTATGCCACAAAAAGAACAGATGAAAATATGTTAGTTATTTAATGAACTTTACTATTTATTTGTTTTATTAAGTGATTTATTATGAGGAACTTTCAATTTTAGTTTTCACAAAGCTTTAAAAAGTAATCTAAATAGAGATCTTCTTTTAAATATCTAAATTTTAGGCATATTTGAAATATTAGCA
Organism: Harpia harpyja; assembly: GCF_026419915.1. Taxonomy (NCBI): domain Eukaryota; kingdom Metazoa; phylum Chordata; class Aves; order Accipitriformes; family Accipitridae; genus Harpia; species Harpia harpyja. The sequence continues at coordinate 14,973,259 of NC_068944.1, read as the reverse complement.
CATTTGCTACTGAATACAAAAAATAGAATTTTCCTATCCTAATAGCAACAGAAGATTAATTGATTGTAACAACACCATTACAGAGACAGTCTGCTTGTGCTGTCAAAAATGACATAAAGGCAGTTAAAGCAGTAGATGTCAAGCCCCATTTTGATTTGACAGGGGAAATCAATAGGCATGAAAGAAGCCTGATTTTGTTTTGACAGCTTTTTTTTTTTTCTTTTGTGCACTAGTCTCCTGCCGAATTTCTGCTGTTCCATAATACCATTTCTATTATTTTTGGAAAAAAGAGAAATGATGCACCGGTCTGTGCTCCCTGGGCTGGTAGTATTCAGGAGGGCTGATTCTAGGACCTGTCCTCAGAGCTGTGATGCTGATATTCCCTCTCTCTTCTCTTCTGCTCTAACACTACCTATTCCAGGAAAAGAGCCCCCAAAAAAAGATTTACCTTAAAAAGGCTGAATATCTTGTATAATGATGAGTGGCTTCTTGGCTGACACTGTCTGCCAATAGATGATGAGTGCTGCCCTTACAAGTAGGTGCCACTGCTGAAATCTTCAGGTAACATGAAAATAGCTCTCAGCAATTCAAAAAATAATTGTCACTTCCTTCCTCTTTGCAAAAAAAAACCAACCCCAAAAACAATAGAAGGAAAAAAGAAAGCCTCCCAAGGAAAAGGGAAAAAATAGTGATAGGCTGATTTAGCAAGTAACACAATGTAATAATAATCTTTTCACTGAGACTGATTTCATGTCCAATTAATTCAAGGTCAATTTTCAGAAATCCATTTTGGATAAAATCTACTTTTCTAGGAAAAAATGTGAGATATTCTGCCTTCCATTAAAGTGAGTGATTCCATGTTTCTTCTCTGTTGACGAATAATGGCTATACTGATGTGTCATGCCATGTACTTGACAGTGAAATGATATTGTCACATGATTTTATAAAAAGCATAATTGAAAGATGTGTAACTGGCTTATAGCATAGTGTGTGACAGAGCACAATACCTGGCAGTGACAAGCAGCCTGGAAAGTGAGTCTTCTGACTGAGAGTGGGTCTGCTGGGCAACCGTATGGGGCTTCACATACACTTACAGTCATAGAATCATAGAATCATAGAATCATAGAATCATTTCGGTTGGAAAAGACCTTCGAGATCATCAAGTCCAACCATTAACCATGCCCCCTAAACCATGTCCTGGAGTACCCTGTCCACTTGCTTTTTGAATACCTCCAGGGATGGTGACTCAACCACTTCCCTAGGCAGCCTGTTCCAATGTTTGACAACCCTCTCAGTAAAAAAATTTTTCCTAATATCTAACCTAAATCTCCCTTGCCTCAACTTGAGGCCATTTCCTCTTGTCCTATCTCCAGACACCTGACAGAAGAGACCAACACCCACCTCACTACAACCCCCTTTCAGGTAGTTGTAGAGAGCGATAAGGTCTCCCCTCAGCCTCCTCTTTTCTAGACTGAACAACCCCAGTTCCCTCAGCCGCTCCTCATAAGACTTGTGCTCAAGGCCCCTCACCAACTTGGTTGCCCTTCTCTGGACACGCTCAAGCAGCTCAATGTCTTTCCTGTAGTGAGGGGCCCAAAACTGAACACAGGACTCGAGGTGCAGCCTCACCAGTGCCCAGTACAGGGGAACAACCACCTCCCTATTCCTGCTGGCCACGCTGTTCCTGATACAGGCCAGGATGCGGTTGGCCTTCTTGGCCACCTGGGCACACTGCTGGCTCATATTCAGCCGGCTGTCAACCAGCACCCCCAGGTCTTTCTCTGCCGGGCAGCTTTCCAGCCACTCTTCCCCAAGCCTGTAGCGCTGCATGGGGTTGCCGTGACCGAAGTGCAGGACCCGGCACTTGGCCGTGTTAAACTTCATACGATTGGCCTCAGCCCATCGATCCAGCCTGTCCAGATCTCTCTGTAGAGCCTCCCTACCCTCAAGCAGATCGACCCTGCCTCCCAACTTGGTGTCGTCTGCAAACTTGCTGAGGGTGCACTCAATCCCCTCATCCAAATCATCAATAAAGATATTAAACAGAACAGGGCCCAACACCGAGCCCTGAGGAACACCACTCGTGACCCGCCGCCAACTGGATTTCACCCCATTCACCACGACCCTCTGGGCTCGGCCATCCAGCCAGTTTTTCACCCAGTGAATAGTGCACTTATCCAGGCCACGAGACGCCAGCTTCTCAAGGAGTATGCCATGAGAGACAGTGTCAAAGGCCTTGCTGAAGTCAAGGTAGATAACATCGACAGCCTTTCCCTCATCCACTAGGCGGGTCACCTGGTCATAGAAGGAGATCAGGTTGGTCAAGCAGGACCTGCCTTTCGTAAACCCATGCTGACTGGGCCTGATCCCCCTCTTATCCTGGAGCTGCCGTGTGAGTGCTCTCAAGACAAACCATTCCATAATCTTTCCCGGTACCGAGGTCATGCTGACAGGCCTGTAGTTCCCCGGATCCTCCCTCCGTCCCTTCTTATAAATGGGAGTCACATTGGCAAGCCTCCAGTCCTCTGGGACCTCCCCTGTTGACCAGGAACGCTGATAGATGATAGAGAGTGGCTTGGCAAGGACCTCTGCCAGTTCCCTCAGTACTCTTGGATGGATCCCATCAGGTCCCATAGATTTGTGAGTGTCCAGATGGCGTAACAGGTCCCTAACTAATTCCTCCTGGATTAAGGGGGGTATGTCATGCTCTTCATCCTTACCTTCCAGCTCATGAGGTGGAGTACCCTGAGGATGACTGGACTCACTATTAAAGACTGAGGCAAAGAAGGCATTAAGTACCTCGGCCTTTTCCTCATTACTGGTTGCTACGTTCCCTTCTGTATCCATTAAAGGAAAGATATTCTCCTTGGGATTCTTTTTACTGTTAACATATTTGTAAAAACATTTTTTGTTGTCCCTTACGATAGTGGCCAGATTTAGTTCTAGCTGAGCTTTCGCCTTTCTAATTTTCTGTCTGTATGATCTAACAAGATCCCTGTACTCCTCCCAAGTTGCCCGCCCTTTCCTCCAGAGATGATAAACTCTCCTTTTTTTCTTAAGTCCTAGCAAAAGCTCCCCATTCAGCCAGGCCGGTCGTTTTCCTCGGCGGTTTGACTTGCGGCACATGGGAATAGCCTGGTCCTGAGCCATTAAGATTTCCTTTTTAAAGAATGTCCATCCCTCCTGGACCCCTTTGCCCTTCAGGACCGTCTCCCAAGGGACTCTCTCAACCAGTGCCTTGAAGAGGCCAAAGTTAGCCCTCCGGAAGTCCATAGTGGTGGTTTTGCTGACCACCTTCTTTGCCTCACCAAGAATTGAAAATTCTACCATTTCATGGTCACTAAGCCCAAGACGGCCTCCAACCATCACACCTCCCACCAGTCCTTCCCTGTTCGTAAACAACAGGTCTAGCAAGGCTCCTCCCCTGGTTGGCTCACCCACCAGCTGTGTCAAGAAGTTATCTTCCACACACTCCAGGAACCTCCTAGATTGTTTACTCACTGCTGTGTTGTATTTCCAGCAGATGTCTGGAAAGTTAAAGTCCCCCACAAGGACAAGGGCACACGATTCTGAGACTACTGCCAGCCGCTTGTAGAATGATTCATCCGTCTCTTCAACCTGGTCAGGCGGTCTATAACAGACTCCCAGCACAATATCTGTCTTGTTGGCTTTCCCTCTCACCCTCACCCATACGCACTCCACCTTGTCATCAGAATCGTGTAGCACTGAACAGTCAAAACATTCCCTAACATAAAGAGCCACCCCACCACCTCTCCTTCCTTGCCTATCCCTTCTGAAGAGCTTGTAGCCATCCATTGCAGCACTCCAGTCATGGGAGTCATCCCACCATGTTTCCGTGATGGCGACTAAGTCATATCTATCCTGCTGCACAATGGCTTCCAGCTCCTCCTGTTTATTGCCCATGCTGCGTGCGTTGGCATAGATGCATTTGAGCTGGGTCATCGAATCCACCCCTAACATCGGCACGCTGCCCCCAGGCTCATCTCTGGTGCACCTAGTTTTATCCCTTGCTCCCTTCGAACCTAGTTTAAAGCCCTTTCTATGAGCCCTGCCATCTCATGAGCAAGGATTCTCTTACCCCTTTGAGACAGCTGGACACCATCTGTCGCTAGCAAGCCCGGTGCTGTGTAAGTCTCCCCATGATCAAAAAACCCCAAATTCCACCTATGGCACCAGCCTCTGAGCCACGTATTGACCAGGTGTGTTTTCCTGTTCCTTTCAGTGTATTTCCCTGCCACTGAAGGGATTGAGGAAAACACTACCTGTGCTCCCGATCTTTCTACTAATCGTCCCAGTGCCCTGAAATCCCTTTTGATTGCCTTTGAATTCCTCTCTGCAATCTCATCACTGCCAACCTGCACAACCCTCTTCTGCTACACAGCGAAACATGTACTGCCACTTCCAGGAAGAGTGCTTTCCATCCCAGCCAGACAGGTCCTTTAACTTGCACATTTTCTCAGAATTCACAAACTCTGATGGCAAAAATGGAATTTATTGGACCTACATGGGCCTCACTCAGGTGAAGTAGCAATCACAAAATCTTCCCAATCTCCCTCATTTTTATTCTTTCCAGGCCACCATCTCAGCCCCAGTCATGTGGAACACCCAAGGCAGCAGACTTCCCTTTCTTTCATAAAAGCCACAGACGTGAAATCATCCTGTATTCTCTAACAGTGCTCCCACATTGTCCATCCTCCATAGCCGGCTTATTCTGGTTTTGGCAAAATGAATGCATAGCTAGAAAACTGTAGAGGGAAGATCTATCCAGTCACAATCCAGATATGGTATGAGTTGGGAACACCTCCATTCCTCTGAAACTCAGGACCAAAGGATTTGGAGAGGGGAAGTGAGGGCTTGTCCTGGTTTCAGCTGGGATAAAGTTAACTGTCTTCCTAGTAGCTGGTACAGTGCTATGTTTTGAGTTCAGTATGTGAAGAATGTTGATAACACTGATGTTTTCAGTTGTTGCTCAGTAGTGTTTAGACTAAAGTCAAGGATTTTTCAGCTTCTCATGCCCAGCCAGCGAGAAAGCTGGAGGGGCACAAGAAGTTGGCACAGGACACAGCCAGGGCACCTGACCCAAACTGGCCAACGGGGTATTCCATACCATGTGACGTCCCATCTAGTATAGGAACGGGGAAGCGGGGGGGGGAATCGCCGCTCGGGGGACTGGCTGGGTGTCGGTCGGCAGGTAGTGAGCAATTGCACTGCGCATCATTTGTACATTCCAATCCTTTTATTATTACTGTTGTCATTTTATTAGTGTTATCATTATCATTATTAGTTTCTTCTTTTCTGTTCTTTTAAACCGTTCTTATCTCAACCCACGGGTTTTGCTTCTTTTCCCGATTTTCCCCCCATCCCACTGGGTGGGGGGGGAGTGAGTGAGCAGCTGCGTGGTGTTTAGTTGCTGGCTGGGGTTAAACCATGACAGGGCTCTACACCAGATGCACAGCACAGACTGCTCCTCTCTAAGGCTCCCTCCATCCTTGGGTAACTCCTGACATGCTTGATCCCCTCTGAGCAGGCTCAAGTTCCTGTGACTTTTTCACAAAATTCAGTCTCTTCCTGTCCTTCCTCTTCTTGCCCACCTCTACTTTCTCCTGCCATTTGTGCAGGATCAGCAGAGATTTTTTGCAATGATTCACGTATCTTGAGTCATGAGGTCAGTGCAATCTCATTCATTCTGTTTTGGGGGACATTATTTGCCTATTTGGTAAGCCACTCTCTTCAGAGATCCTTGAGGGTCAGTGGCTAAAAGAAATGGTGATAAATTAGCCTTCTTCAAGAAGTACCAGTCTGTGTCTGTGGGGTTCAGGTGTCTCTGAGGATGATATGTATAGACACCAATACAACTATAGTACTGGTCTTGTACTTCTGATTGTGTGTCTCTAGACAATGTCAATGACCAGGATGTCTCCCTGATAAATTTTTCCTCCCCATACACTTATGAAGGGAAGGCAATAGCTGGAACAGACACAGCTAAATCAGCATTTATTCTGATGGTCTCATAGACCAGACACAGAGATCATATACATAAAGGCAAAGAATACCTTCATGTTGTGCCGGTTCAGACACCTGCAGAGTCAGTCTTTGTAGGGATATATGAGACTGGTCCCTGTGTGGGAAGTCAATGGAATGAAGTAAGGAATCAGCTCTAAGCGTGGGGGATGGACCCTAGTATTAGTAGCAACCAAGTTCCAGGGCAAAATAATACATGTCTTGCCCTATAGGTACCTATACTCATGTAGATGAATGTGACTGTATCAGCATGTACACATCTTGCATGATGGGCATTGTTGCCATAAGCAGAGGTTATCTGTGTAGAGTGAGAGAGGAGAGTAGATCATTTTTTGACTGCAGGGAGAAGGAGATTGTTTTTTGACTGCTGCCAGGGTAAGGACAGATGCCTCGGTGGAGTCCTGCTCCAATGTTTGTGAAAGATATGATGGAAATAGTCTGGAGCCAGACTGATACAGATGTTTTCTCACATTACGCTGTTTTCTTTGGGTGTAGGTACAATGGTTATATCAGGCAAGACAGTGGAAAAGGTGGAGATCAGATTCTGATACAACATTTCTGCACCGTACAGTCCAGCACAGTCCTCACACAGGGTGTGCAATGCTGCATTTGTCAGCCAAATGCACACTCCAGGAAGACCCTGTGGGTGTTAAAAACTCAATGCAGGTATCCTCGTGGCCTGAGGTCAACTCACAATGGCTGCATTCAGAGCAGATAATTCTCATTTGCTGTGAACTAAGGCAGCGCTCAGGCTCCCTTTAAGCCGACTTCATGTCTGGGAAGTTATACATGGACATAAAGATTATGCTTCCAAATGCTACACATTGTGGAAATGACTTCTGTAATAGATGAGACTTGCCTGAAGCATCTTAATCTCCACCAGCTGACCCTGCATGTGAGGTTCTTTCCTCATAGTGACCAGATATAGAAGGGTGAGGTGTACCCTGTGATGGCTAGGTGTATGCTGAAAAGCCATATGAGATGGTTTTGACCAAAATACACCCATTCATGACAGGCTCATTTACAGAACTCATGCAGAAGCATTTACATCAAAATTATCATTTTTCTCCATCATCTTTACATCTCTTCTAAGAAGTGGGAAATATAATATTAGACCAGACTTCAAAAAGAATTTTTCCAGGGAAGACTTACAATGCCAGAAAGAGACATTTCATTTGAGGGGAAAACAAAAAAAATCACATTATTTTCCACATTAATATTAATTCCTTTAGCCCATTATGATATCCTGTCTCATCTATATATAACATGGGTCATAGCACATGCTTTTATCAAGATTGTACCTTGTGTTTGAGATCCTGTATACATTATAGGAAGCAACTCTGTTTTGATTAAGGTCTCTAGGCAAAGGCAAATCTACTATTTGAATTACAGTTACTTATATACCTCAGCCTTTAAAATTGTAAGTAGTAATTCTTATAATTAAGTTGTACTTCATTTCATAAGAATTCCAAATAATAGAGCTTCCACTGTATGAAGATTATTTTTTATTGAGTCTTTATTATTTATTTTTTAACTTAAATATTTCCCCTTTCTAGATTTCAGCTGCTAACAAGCCTAGTTAAAAGCTAGGTCTGCTATTTATTGTCCAGTACAATCTGCTGCTTTTTCTTTACTGAAAAATATCCTGACATGCATATTTTTTAACAATCTGTGCAACATACTTAAAGAACTGGTGTTCTTTTCCTATTGCCCGATCCTTTCCTTCACTCTCCATTAGATAATTTCTTCTTTATTGTTTAAACCTTACTGAATAATAGAAACTACTTATCTTGTAATTATTTTTTGTTATTTAATTCTATGTGTAACCTGGATTGAAAAATTCTTTATTGTAATGACACATGTAACTGCCTTCATAATTCTTGGTGCACATGAATGCCAGAATAGCAAACCCATTTTAATGACTCAGAAAAGTGTATTGTAAGTTCAAGACTAACATCTTCCTTACTTTTTATTGTGATAATGAGATTTTAAGATAGTGGCGGCCATTCATGTACTAAATAACCAAAGTTATTAGTATCATTTAATGCTATTTATCTTATTGTGATGGGTTAACCCTGGCTGAACGCCAGGTGCCCACCAAAGCCGTTCTATCACTCCCCCTCCTTCTCAGCTGGACAAGGGAGAGAAAATATAACAAAGAGCTTGTGGGTCGAGATAAGGACAGGAGAGATCACTCACCAATTACCGTCACAGGCAAAACAGACTCAGCTTGGGGAAAATTAACTCGATTTATTACAAATCAACCAGAGTAGGGTAATGAGAAATAAAACCAAATCTCTGAACACCTTCCCTCCACCCCTCCCTTCTTCCTGGGCACAACTTCACTCCCAGATTCTCTACCAACCCCCCAGCGGCACAGGGGGACGGGGATGGGGTTTACGGTCAGTTCATCACACGTTATTTTCTGCTGCTTCATCCTCCTCAGGGGGAGGACTCATCACACACTCTTCCCCTGCTCCAGCGTGGGGTGCCACCCACGGGAGACAGTCCTCCACGAACTTCTCCAACGTGGGTCCTTCCCACGGGCTGCAGTTCTTCACGAACTGCTCCAGCATGGGTCCTTTCCACGGTGTGCAGTCCTTCAGGCACAGACTGCTCCAGCGTGGGCCCCCCACGGGGTCACAAGTCCTGCCAGAAAACCTGCCCCAGCGTGGGCTCCTCTCTCCATGGGGCCACAGGTCCTGCCAGGGGCCTGCTCCAGTGCGGGCTTCCTATGGGGTCACAGCCTCCTTCGGGAACCCACCTGCTCCGGCGTGGGGTCCTCCCTGGGCTGCAGGTGGATATCTGCTCCACCGTGGACCTCCCTGGGCTGCAGGGGGACAGCCTGCCTCACCATGGTCTTCCCCACGGGCTGCAGGGGAATCTCTGCTCCAGCACCTGGAGCATCTCCTCCCCCTCCTTCTTCACTGACCTTGGTGTCCGCAGGGTTGTTTCTCTTACATGTTCTCACTCCTCTCTCCGGCTGCCGAATACCCCGTCCCAACTTTTTTCCTTCTTAAAAATGTTATCACAGAGGCGTTACCGCTATGGCTGATTGGCTCGGCCTTGGCTGGCAGCGGGTCCGTCTTAGAGCCGGCTGGTATTGGCTCTGTCGGACACAGGGGAAGCTTCCAGCAGCTTCTTACAGAAGCCACCCCTGTAACCCCCCCCGCTACCAAAACCTTGCCACACAAAACCAATACACTTATGTAATCCAATGTTATAATTCTTTGCATGCATCAATTGCCTAAATGTTGCAATTATATCAGCACTACTTTTTTTGATGTTACTTTTGTTTTCAGTGTAAGTGTTCTTATGTTATCTATCTTTTCTCATGAAGAGAAAATCTCTCATCCTGCTGATGTTTCTCGTGAAATCTAGCAGATTTAAATCAGCGGTATGTATATGCAGTAAAAGCTAATAAACCAGTAATAAAGACAATATTGCAATTTTTTAATCAAGTCCTAGATTGAGCTATGGATAGATGCCACACACCAAATGCTTAATGCCATACACCAAGAGCCAAACGATGGCTTAATATTATCATTTACCAAAACACTCTCAGAATGGGCTTGATCTTTTTCAGCATCAAAATGGTGGGAATATTTCCAAATTGTGTCTTACTTATTCATTGAAAGGCTGGCTGTTCTACCAGGAGATATTTCATTCTTAACTCTTAGAAAGGTTATAATTTCAAACTCTTTTATAGATTCCAGTGTGACGTGTACCAGCTTGTGCTGGAATTCTGAAACTTCTTAAAACCTGGTAAACAAATTTGTACTCCACCAAGCAGCTGGGTCAAGGCAGCTGGAGGGCTGCTTGAGGTCTGCATTGTCTGCACTACTGAGGCTCATCCCATTTCCCTCATGTCTTCCTTTGGTGATACAGAACACTTATACTGTATGGGGCAGATCAATGCATCTTTCTATGCTGAAAGCTTCCCTCCTGCTAGTACACTACAGGGACACAACCGTTTCAGCCTTATTTCTTCCAGGAAATAAACCCTGATGGACAGTTATGTTTCCCTTCACTCCTTCACCTCTTCATCAGCTAAGCAGTCACAGGAAGACCTCTTCTGCAGCCCTGTCTTGTGTCTGCATTGTCCAGCTCTCTTCTGCCATGGTCCTTCCTTTATGCAGTCCACTACCAGCCAGAAAAGACCACAAGCCATTTAACTACAAACACAGTAGCTACTTGGTTGCACCAATGGGCAAAATAGACACCCCATCTGATCTCAGCTCTAAAGATGAGAAAAACTCTAGTTTTAGACCCGCTCAGTATTCCTACTCCCTTAGGTCTTCCTCTGACCAGCCATGCCCTGTCCCCCACTTGCGCACAAGGTTGTTGATGTTCCTCATCCATTTTTTTTTTTTTCCCTTTCTCCATATTTAAACTCCTTCTATCAGATTCCTATGGTCACAAGTACTACTGCTGAAGATTTAATACTCCATGTTGCAAACAGTACTGGGAGCTGGGTATGATCCATGTCTCTTCAAGTCAGCTGAAAAACCCCTATATCCCCTATATCCCTCAGTAGAAGTTTGTTCAGTAAGGCCAATCCCATTTCAGTAACCAAATGTTATTATTATTTAAATCACATAATGCATGCTATTGACATTAATATAATTTTGGTTTATGCTTAAAGTTAAACATGTGACTCTGGTCTATTGAATTATGAGTCTAGAATAGTCATGATATCTAAGACTTGTGCAAGTCTCTTATTTTTGATTTATAAAGCATTTTATGTAGCAACACCCCCCCCCCCCCCCAGTCTGAAACTGGTATACCTCAGAGGTAATGACTGAAAGAAGAAAAAGTGTTTTTGTCTAAATAGCTTAATAAGTGTATATCAGATCAAATTTTATCTATGTCTTCTTTCAGCTACAAAGAGAAATCTTGAATCAACCCAGGCATACTAATGGATAGTGTTAGTGAAATGGAAAAAACACAGATCATACAATAGATTTAAATGGCAAGGTCTTAGAAACACACTTCTTTACTGTTTTTGAAAGAAGGTTTGGCTCCATTACCCTAGCATTTAAAAGTAACAACTACATTTTCTTCTGCTTAACTCACATAACCCTTTAACATCAAAAAAGATACAGGGACTTAAAGGAAGAACTTGGTTCTAACTTTTATCCAGAAATGACAAAGAAATAAATAATGAACCCTCTATTCATTGTGTTCACTCTGTCTCAGCTAATGAGGAAATGAAAGCTTTGATGCAGAACCATAAGTTCTTTTTGAATGAGTGTGTAGTTTACACTGTACTTGTTAATGGATGACCTGAGAAGGTTTCCATGTGCTGATATAGAAAATATACAGAGCAAAGTTGCATGTTAGAGAGACTGTTTCCCCATATTTTGCAATTCATTCCAAGGATAATTAGCACTGTGTGATTTAAACACAATCAATACTTTAGGTCTGTATTTTCACTGTAAAATTTATAATAGTGATTTATATTTGTGATGATAAAGGTTCACTCCAAGGAATGCCTTTGTAAAGTACTATTTTGTTCAATTAAAATAGGCTTTCCCTATTATTCACAAAACATAACCAAAAAATTAATTAAAATGTAATTAATTGTACCTACTTTGCTTATACAAAATGCTCCCATAATTCAAAGTTCTTTGAAGTTCTGAAGTTAAAACCCCCAAATTTCTCACCCCAAATGGAAGTAAAAATGAATTGTAAGATGAAGAATAGAGAATTAATCTAAACCTGATGAACTTCACATCGTCCTACGAATTTCTGTTTGCCTTCAACTCTGCCTAAATGGAGCACTTGATGAAGAGCAGGTTGTGACCTGTAGTTATTACCCTATTACTAATAACCTTACTTTTATTACTATACATTTTCCTGCTTATTTGGTGGAACTCTCTGCTATTTTTCTCCTGATACTTAACTCAATATACCTAGGACTGTCTTTTTATCCAGGGCATTAGAGTCTTAGTCTTTACTTTAATTTTGTAAAATTATATTATTTTGTAAAGTTATGTAAATTCAACAGGTTACCTGAATTTCAATTAGTATGAAATAGAAGTATTATTATCTCACCTTATACTGGTAAAAGAACCATAAAGGCAGACTATCCACAAGTGAACAAACAAAACATGTCTCTGGGAAATCATTTTACTCAAGTAAATTGTCAAAAGTGGAGTGGGAACTTCAATAGGACTGAGATGACTAACTACTCTTTAAGGTTTTGACCATTTACCTCAAATAAACTAATTTCTGCACCATTAAACAAGATATATTCAAGAGGTAAAATATTCAAAGTAGAACAGCAAAGGAAATTTAAAACTTGCTGGCAATAAGCATTAATATTTCCTTCTGAATTTTCATCACTAGGGTCACGTGCCAAGGCCTTTTACAGTTTTTCTGTCCTTTGAGGTGGTCCAACTTATAAAGTATGTAGATTACTTTCTGCCTTCCGAATAAGTATTCATAAAATGTGTTTTCCCCTTTATAACTCAATAGGGATGGGATGTACACACTCTTGGGGACAAAGAAATAATTCTAAATAAGGTGGCTGATTATCCTTCTATGTTCTGTACATAACTAAATTGACCATAGCTAATTTTGTTTTCACATGGTTGGCAAGAGGGTAAGTGTTTTGAACCAATATGTAAAATGTTCCACTTCATAAATTGGAAACATGCCTGGTGCAGCTGGTTGTGCCAGCTGGCTGATCTTCAGTGTAGGGCATGTGTTCACTCTTTGTCTCATGGCATTGAATTAGCCAACCGTCTGTTGTCCCCTTTCGAGGCAAAACTAATAAGAAGTGTGATTAAAGGAACTACTTTATTTCACGGATCTTCGCCTCAAAAGCAGACAGCAATCCCATGCCAAAGGAAAAATTTCTGTCCTCAGTTACCCTGTAGGTTATCAGTCCAATTAAAAACTGAATTATGAAGAAATATTCAAAGTTTTGGTGACCCAATGCATTTGTCTTTCATTTCTGCAAGTGAGAATTTGAATCTCCATGTATGTCACAAACAAAAATTAGTACCATAATTTGAATCCTCAACTATTTGTTTAATAATACTGAAATACAGGAAATTCCACTTAAACAGAAGTACCGCCCCCCCCCCCCCCTTTTTTTTTTCCAGTGTGAGGATGTCCAAATACTGGAATAGGTTTCTCAGAGAGGTTGTGGAGTCTCCATCCTTAGAGATACTCAAAACCTGACTGGACATGACCCTGAGCAACCTCCTGTAGTTGACCTTGCTTGAGCAGAGGTCTTGAACTGAACGATCTCCAGAGGTCTCTTCCAATCTCAAGTGTTCTGTGATGTTGAACAAGATTTCAGTAAGGAGAAAGGGAAAGTTATCAATTTTAATTGGCATTCAAACTATTTTTTTGTTATTTTTGTGGTACTCTGTCTCAGAAAATGCTAGTGGCATGAATGCTAATTCATGCTAAATGCATGAAATCTGAGCTGCACAGGGCAAGGTTTGTGTCTCTAAAATAGGAGATTGCAATGTCTCATTTTTAGGTAGATTTTATTTGGCTTCCTATGGACAATCTTCACAGCAGACTTGCTGTATACCAGAGATTATGTAGAGTTTTAACAAAACAGAATTATAATTTGTTGTTTATCTTTACAAGTATTTGAGATCTAAATTTTAGACTCTCAATAGATGTTCTGTAAAGAATTGAATTTACTAGGAAAATAAAATACGGGTTGTAATGAGGTTTTTTAATATTTTATTGACCAAAATTAAATAGATGCCTGAAAGACTAGTATTCTTTATACCACTTAGTTTAGAGCTATTCATAAATCTAATGTACAAAGCATGGTGTGAGAAGACTGGCCTAAGAGAGCTAGGCTAATCAAGCTCCCCAGAGGATTTTGTACAGAAATGGCAAAAGATAAGAACGAGGTGAGAAGACAGCGAGTGCTCAAGTAGGCATGAATAATAGTTATCGAGGGACTAAGTGGCATCATCAGATACGTGCCTGTATGAGGCACCAACTGTTAAACAGCATGCTCTGATTAGGTGCTGTCATCCCAAGCTCTTGCACAAATAGATGCTAGGGAGAGCCGAATCACTTGGCAAGCCTGCCCTTGGTGTTAGCCAGCAATGACAGAACCAGTACTCCAGCTACTGGTGCAGGCTGTTTCTTAAAGGCATGAAGCTAGGGTTAGAGGTAGGATAGTTGGCAGGGTTACTTCTGTAATTATTCTGATCCACAAATGAGACTCTCCAATCATCGCTGCAGGAGTGACACAGCTTTTGGTTCTGGATTGGCTCTGATGAAGGATGCCTATGCTAGGGTGCAAGAATCCTTCTTCATAGCAGGCACCCTGTTGTTGCTGCATACCATTAATATGCTACACATTGTTAATGTAAAACCAACAATGTAAAAATTTGTCAGCCTTACTATATTGAGGACTAACAGAAGAAGGACACAATTTGTGAAGGTGTAGAGTATAGGTCATGACCTGAAGCAGCTGCAGTGTGCCAGGATGCCTTCTGAGATACGTACTGGCAAACTGAATCAGCCCTTGGCTTGGAGATGGTCCTGGATTGCTGCAAAAATTAGGGACTCATAAGTTTTTCCTGTTTGCGATCGCTTGCAGGTCATCCATAAGTCAGCTCTGGGGCCAAAGTGCAGTCAGTAGGGAAATTAGGATGTGAAGGGTCCTGGAACTGTGCATGAAGCCACCGCATGGTGACTGGCACCTACAAAAATTCACTCTGCTTTTTTGAACGTTGCAATCTAGGCAATGTTGATAACATTTAAGCAGTTTTAGTCTGTAATTTCAGAGATCATTTTTCAATTCTTTAAAGATGAGAAGAGCTATACAAGAGGAATGTTTTACTAGTCATTTGTCCCACTATTTTCAAGAGTAATTAGATTGTAGTTAGATTTTTGGGGGAGTCTGATGGTGAAATATCCCTTATTTTATGAAAACAATTAATTCATGCTCTTAAACTACAACAGCTCAGAGTAAAAAAGGAACATTAAGAATATACTTCTGAAGTTTAAAATTCAAGATGTTCCTGGGAAACAGCTCCATGTGTTTCTTTTCTATGTTAGTGGAGGATGGACGATTGGTAGCAGCCAGCTACCGTAAGCTGGTGATATATATTAGTGTTGATGCCAACATATCACACCATCATCAGATTTCACTGACTAGATGATTAGCATGTTGCTTATTTTGCTTGCTGCAGGTTTATTGGAGAGAGACAGAGGAAGAGACATTCACTCTGAAAAATCAGTACACCAGTTTTGAGGAGGAACATTAAACAATTTAAACCACCACTGCCTTCTAGCAATTTAGTTGCTTCCCTGCTGCAATATCTCCCAGCACTTCCTAAATATTGTATGAGGTACTTAAAGGTGAGGACACAGCTGTTGTGAATATCCATATCCATGAATCATTATTAATGACATTGCTTACTGACAGAGTTCTCTGGGTGACTATTGCGCCTGCCTCAAATGGGACTGACAATCCCTTTAAAAATGCATCAGTTCTTTTCACTCTTTACATTACGTAGGCTTATCAAACATTATTAACCCTGTTATTTCTTGGACAGACTGTAATAAATGCTCTAGCACTTTTTCTCTCTCCTGGGGCTGCTGCAAAATCTGCTTTTGCAAAGACTGACTGAAACATATCTTTCAAATTACAAGGCTAGGAAAGTAAGAAAGATAGCTGGAAATTTAGCTTGTCCTGAGCTTCAAAGTAATCACCTTTATAGCACCCTTTACAGTTGGTAATGCTCTATAATACCTTTACATTTACTTCCTGATATCCTCATAAGCCACATAGTGCTGTCACGGACTAGATTTCTCAAGGAAAGATGTCATAAGATTGACACTAAGAACATAATATGTCTCACCAAGCTTGTGGAAACTAACAGAATCTGGATATTTTCCAGGAAAGACTTCCTGGGTGGATTATATTGAAGCTACCCAAGAAAATGAAAAAAAAACCAAACCAAACCCAACCCCAACAATTCATAAGAAATATTTCCCCTTTGTTACTGAAATTTCATTTCTTTGGAGATTTTCAGCCCTGCTCTTACTAGATTATATAGAAAAAAATATTTGGTGGTTTATTGTCTGCTGTCTAGACTAATCTTATGGCAGTCATAGGTCACAATACATTCATGTAGCTCACTGCCATTCGTTGTTTGCTTTAGGTTATTGCATGTTTATATATGTTTCCTTTTCTTTTTCTCATTTATTTTATTCAAAGAATTAAGCTGACATTTTATCGAACCAAATTAAGCTCTGGTTGCTGTTTCTATTTCAAGTTCCAATTTATATTTGAAAGATTATGCTCTTTAAATTTTTATGGTGCCCAAAAAGGGTTTTACCATGAAAATGATTTTCTGTAATACTGGGGAGTTCAGAGAATTGATTTGAAGCCAGAGAAATCATTGCAGGTGAAGCAAAAGATATTTGGGTTGATACTGAGGAAATTCCAATTACTGATCTTTCATCTTCCATCATTTTCAGTTTCCCTTGAACTCCTACCTTGTAATTAACATTTAGCATCTTTAGAATCTGGTTCAGTCTGTTAGACAGTTTAATGCTTAGGTATGTACCACTTTTATATTTAGAAGTCACTCTGCTGTTTTTCAAATGTGATCTTTTATATTGGCTTGAGTAACTTTGTATCTTGTGATTTTACAAAGAATTGAACTCCTTTCCCAGAGCTAGTCACTTCTTTTCATTTCTCTGCTAGAGGAGAATAAAGACTCTTTGTGCAATTAGCTAATTGTTTGCATCATTACAAAATGTGGTCCCAAGGGTTATTTACTGAGCAAGAAGAGTTTATCTCTCAGTCTCACACAGATGCTCTGTCATGGACATTTTAAGCTACATTAACCCAGTGGAACATACTTTTTCTTGTCAGGAAGGATTTGAAAGAGTAAGTATTGATGACCGTAATGTCAAAATCTTACAGGGAAATAAGGCATGATCTAATTAATAGCTAGGACCTAGAATCACATACAAACAAAAGAAGGATGAATGATCTGTAGAAACGAGGACTCTCTGTATCACTTATTAAATATACTGAGTAGCTATTCAATGTGAAATACTGAACTGAAAAGACAGATACATGCTGAAATGTAGGTAGTGGAATAGGAGGTTGATAAAAAGTACTTTGACACTGACAGAGAAAGCATAAGGATCTGAGTATGGATATGAGTACCAGGAGTACTCCATGTCTTTCATAATAGCCAGAAAAAACCTCCACAAAACAAACCAAAAACCCCCCAACGCCTTGTTTTTCAACCTGTTTCCAAATAATTGCTCTCATAGTCAAGGAGCTGGGTTCTCAAGAATATTGTTTCCTTCTACCCAGAAATTTCCTTCTTTTCTTTTCTAAAAGTACTAGAGAATTCTCTTTAAAAAGAAAGCTTAGTTTTAACAAATTAGCATTTTCAAAAAAAGTCCTCACAAGTCTTCATTCTGGTGGAATATTATAGAAGTAAGGTGGTAAGATATAGGGCAGCATAATAAAAATTCCAAATTTTTTAAAGACTGCTATTTTTAAAAATTATGTATTTAGAACTTTGTAGAAGACCATCTTCTAACATATAACATAACATAACATAACATAACATATCATAACATAAAATAATGAACTAAGTGCAGATGCTCTGCATTTAAAGGCAGCTACCAAAAGTAGCTGGATTTAACTGGACAAGGAAATCACTTTTTTGTCAAAGAAAAGAAGGTTATGTTTTCAGATGTTCTATAGATTTTTTTAGAAAGGGAGATCCCAACTTCTCAAAAATTTTGGGACCCAAGGAGTTTCCACAGACATGCAGGAAGCTTTTGATTATGGACCTTGTCTTTCAGATGGTTTGGCATGCTATAGGCATAAAGCAAGTTCGGTTGCTATGATTCCAGAAATGGAGAATAGGGTTTATGCTCCAAAGGCCCATGAGAACTTTAAAACCCTTCTCTATTGAATTATATGGGTATATTTACAAATGTTTCCTGTGCATATTTTTTTTTCTCTTGTTATATGCTTGTAGCTCTCCCCTCATCCCCAAACATGCGCACAAGCTGGCACCAGTGAAAACTGTAACAAACCCAAACATTTTTTTACAAGTGTATTATACAATCTCACTCTTGTGACTGAGGACTGTGTTATGACCAAAGAAGTTCTGGTTAATACAAAGAGGTCCTAATTAATTCTATTGGTTTGGAAATATAATAGAAATTAAAGAGGTTAGAAACTTTTTTCATTTTTTTGATTTTTAATCCTTTGCAGGTGAAAGGTTGTAAATCAAAGTCAAAGTGCAAGGTTTCTTGAGAGCTGTAAAGTAGAGTTATAACCTGCTCTGTGTACGGTTTTCCCAAATAGCTAATACGTGTATGATTGCTTAATGGGTGGAAGAAATTCAGATTTAATGCTTTAACCTTTTTCCTGTAACAGAATTTAAAACACTGCATGAATTCCTATGGAAGGGAGGACCATCACTTTAGAAATCATATCTTTGGGATATTTCTAGTCATTTGACTCTATACTGGTGTTATTTTCCACATTTGTATTATCTACATGAAATTTAAGAAAATAGCTCTCTGTATTAGAGGTTTCCATCTGGAAAAGGATGCAGGAGTACCTTGGGTAGACAACAAAGAGGGACTATAGGAAGAAGCGAGTGTGGCTACTGCTGATGGCATAGGACTGGGAAAGCCATTTCCCAGTCTGCCACTGGGACTTATGCTAGCCACATTTTCAAAGTGCCAAAAATTCTTCTTCCTGCCTGTTGCAAATTGTAACTTTTTAAAGTGGGTTTTACAGAGAAGATCACATTATAGCAAAGAAACTGTGCAATTCATTGTGTTTTCCTGTGTCTGCTCAGATGTTTTTCTATAACTGTGAATGTCAGGTAGTGCAGGGCACCAGCTGTTCCAGAAATCTCGAACCCCTCATGCCCGCGACCCTGAGCTGTCCCAACTGGCAGCTCTTTCCAGAGCAGCGGTTTCCGAAAGCACCAGGTCCTCGTCCCCAAGGCAGCGTACATGCAGGGCCGAGCTCAGGCCAGCAGACCTTATGAGGCCAGGCACTGCATAAGCTGGCACAAAAACTGGCATCAGCCCATCTAAGCTTTTCCTGTTTGGCAAGAGAGACGGCAGCGACGAAACAGCCACATTCTGCTGACTCAGCGTTTCCTGGTGAAAACCTGCTTTGTTCAAAAGTTCCCGGCTAACTTACTTTCAGCTTTCCTAATGTACTTCAGATTTAGCCCAGTAATTTAGCCTGATGTCTCTATTTTTTTTGTGGACTGCCAGATTAAATCAGGTTGGAACAAGTTACTATGCTTTTATTAGGGACTGTAAACAATATAATAAAATTTTAAAGGCCATTTTTTCCTAGTCTTATTTTAATCCAGGTAACCTATATTCCTCCACTTCTTCCCACTTGTATATTACTTTATTATTTTCTTGAATGGTTATTCTTTTATTTTTTCCTTAGTAAACATTATCAACTAAGATTATAAGTCTTGACGATAGTTTTTCTCCCTCTTTATTACATTATGAAAGCTAAAATTATAAATGACAAGACTTTTGCAGAACAGGGGGAAAAATGTGAAAAGTATTTGCACAGGTTCCCACATCCCTGTCAGAAGTGATTATTAATGTCACCATGTATAAGGACTGTCAATATTCCCCACCTTAGTAAATTGTTTACATGTTTTTGGTGACTTTTTTACCACTTAGCCTGGGATTACTGATTGATTAATTTACTTTTCTTTCCACGAGGGGCATGTTGAAGCTTGTGCACCCATCTCATACCCAATATGTCAGTAATAATGCCTGAATAACATAAACTTGTATTTCTTTTTTTCACATTTGTTTTTTATCATGACTTAGTTTCCTTCTTCTTTTGTCTGATTCAGGATTGTGGGTTCTGTTTTTAGGAGAGAAAACTATTTTCTTTCAGACATTATTATGATACTGTGTTATGTAGAAAATATTTTCCATTCCTAAACTGTGTGGTATTCAGACTTTTGTGGTTTGTGGGGCCTGTTATGTTTGACAGTGGAGCATATGACAACAATTTATTGAACATAAAGTGTCTGATAACAGGCTTGGTTTTTTAGATTCAGAAATATCTAGAAAAGTTCCTTGAAAAGGCTCTCAGAAATTTGTGGGCCACTGAACTACTATGTTAAAAGCAATGCAGCCAGATTAACCTACCAAAGGATTCTAATTATTCTCTGGAGTCCTGTAAAAGACAAACTGTCTTTTGGGTTCCCATTCTGGCCCTAGGTAAAAGAAAGGAATCAATTAAAATAAAACTTTTTTACGAAGGTCAGGCAGAATCTAGTGGTGAAAGGATACAAACTATAATGGGAATATTAAGTTTCTGATGGTATGGATGAGGAGAAATATGCGTTGATAATGAAGGAGTAGGCAGAAGAAGGGAGAGTTGTCAACTGATTTGATTTTAGCGTTTCTTAGAAGTGCTCACATAATTTAATTATATGAAAATCTGTGGTGTTATTTTGTACGATGTTCATGCAGAGAAAAGGAAGGCCTGAAGGTCCAAACATAAAAATGAACCACTATTTTTACTTTTAATATGTCATAGTTCTAAGGCCATCTCTTTCATAATAGGAGGCAAAAACTGGACAGGCTTAGTGGACTAATGTCTTTGGAAGTCCTCAGACTGACTGGACAGATGTAGAGAATTACTTCTGTAGTTTGTTCTGGTCTCACAAAACCCAGCATATCTTGGTGCAATGGCCTTATGTGATGCATAACTCCTTTTCAGCTGAAGAAGGTCTGCTGCCCTTCAGCAATCTTGGAGGATCGCTTGATCAAGCATATTTTCGCTTCTTAACCAGAGCAGCATGAGCCACCACGATGTGAGAAGCAGCACAGGAGAGCAGCAGGCAGACTGAAAAGCAGTCAGACTGTGCAAAGTCATCCCTGGTAAATAACAGGTGAGGCAATGACAAAAATTTGAAGAGATAAGATGTGGTTTGGTGACTAGAACTAACAAACCCCAAATAATCATGAAAAGAAGGACAGCTGAAAGAAACAATGAACAGAACAGAACCCATAAAGCTGAATTACTTTCAAAACAGAGAAAAAGAAAGAAAAATAAGGGACATGGGTGATAAAATAATACAGTAAAAAATGAGTAATAGAGAATCAGAAGAGACGCACACCTAACAGAAATCATATATAAGTACCTGTAAAGATGTATGTAAACACAAGATAGGATAAGCTGACACAATGCCTTCATACCTCTTTATTTTGATTTATTACATAATCTTTGTAGAGAAAAGTTTTAAGATGTAAATTATACTTCTAAAATGGACATATACATATATCTATTGACCTTCCTGAGTGTCTTCAGCATCCAGTACCTGCTCACATTTGTATGTACTATGTAAATATTGGATAATATAGTTAATGTATTTATTTTGTGATTTGATTATGTTTTGAAATTTTTCTTCCTAAATGAGAATTTAAAATAGAAATATTCAGCATATGAAAGAGGAAACACAGGAAACAGGAACAGATGAAAACCAGGAAGATGTAAAATTTGGATGAAGTTGTCCTTGTCAAGATAATGATACACTATGTGTGACTCAATCAATTAAAAATGCTGAACAATTGAGAATCACAACATATAGTGCATCCTTAATAACATTAATAATAATAATAATAACAACAACAACTTCTATTTTCCAATGAGTGTGTACTTACATGAATGTACGTGAATAGATATAAATATTCACATACCTCACTCTCACCCATAAACACACATTTCATTTAAGACAGAAATTTTAAGTATTAGAGAGCCTTTGTATCCCATATGAAATATTTTTTTCCCCTAATCAAGTCTTTTCATTTTTCTAGGATGACTTTTCTCATTGCAAAGAGAGGAGCAGTTCCCTAAGTGCGTCAAAAGCTAGTTGCCCTTCCTAAATTTTATGTTCTGCTGCATTTTGTAATCTTGGTACAATTAGAAATGCTTCCATATTGATCTGTTCTTGAAAAAGGTTCATGTTTCACAGAAAATGAAGAATTTCTTAAAATTCAACTTCTAACAAAGACAGTTCATTTAAAATGAACCAACATCATTTTAAGTGGCAGAATATTTGCAGTTACCCTGGCACAAAGGATATCTCTAAATCAAACTCATGGCAGAATTTGAAGAAGTTATCTTTGTGAAAATGTGATATAAACCTCAAGCAAAATGGCTTCAGGGACTTCAGAGTGTAGCTTTAGAGAACATTTATTACAAAGCCAAATTCTTGTTTAATTTACTATACCTATACATAAATATACAATAAGTCCACTCATTCAGTATGAAACCAAGAATGGAATCTGCCCTTAACATTAATATTGTCTCACTGCAAATGAAATATTTAAACAAAAAGCAACCGTTGCACAAACGTAAAGGCTGATCTGGACCTAAGCCTAAAAAGAAAAACTTAATTCAATATACCACTAAGAATTTCACAACGATTTGCCTGAATATTGAACCTTATTATCAGCTTAATCTCCTTGTCTTTAAAAAGGGGAATATTATAAACACAATTCAAAAAGTTTTACGCTTCTATGGAGAAAGGTTTATATTGAGCCATAATAGTTTAAGTCTATATTTCTCATGCAGAGGCTTTTCCTTTGACGTGGAGTCACAAGCTCATCCCCTTACTGTCACAACGAGAATGCATTTCCTAGTACCTATCTTTTGAGGTGCTCAGGAGTTTATTTGTATAGCCCTGATTCTCATGCACTTTTAGAGTTAAAGCAATAATGGCTTTACTCATTTTCAGCTTTCGAAAATTAATACAAGATCCTTAAACATTGTGATTGTATAATTTCTCTTGTTTAGTACGTGCTGTAGAGCAGGTTGTACAGATGCAGGCAGGATGAATGTTAGGTGTGCCCTCAGGCTGACTAGTTAATCTAGTTAAGAACCTGTTTCAAAAGATGTGTCTGAATCCTGATGAATACAGCAGGAAAATACTTCTTTTTTACTGTGCTGCTCTTGGGTATATCATATTGGGAAGACTCTGGGTGATATGTTGAGACCAGTGTTTGATGAATCATAAAAATTGGGCTGAAATGCTTTAGAAAAATGGTGCATTCAATATATTTTATCTCTTTTTATAACTCACACACTATCTGCAGGCGTATTTCCACATTAAACTAACATTTAATGACCCTGGAAGCAGAAGTCCTGATTTGTTTCAGTAAATAACTGTTTTAATACACCTGACAGCTAATCTCTACATTCTTTTCTTCTTTCCTCTCCCTCCACTCTACTGCAGTGGACTTTTAAAGTACAAAGGCCCTTGTTCAGTAACTTTGATAATTTGCCCAATATCCCATGCTCAGTGCAAATCAGTGCAGGCCACTTTCACAAAATTATTTATTACCTCATGGATAGAGGCAGCTCTACTCCTATTAATTTAAATACAGTTCTTAGATTCCACCTTTTGATTTTAAAAAGATTAAGTTTAGTTTTTATCTGTTTTGGCATACAGTAGATAATTTAATACTGTCTTCCAGTTAATGTGTCTGAATGGTGTTCAATGGATTAAGAAGCAATGAGCTGAATTTCTGAGTACTGTTCATGTTGAAACCAGCTTTCTGCCCCTGGCTGCAATTTAAATCATTGCCAGTAAGATTAGGTGGCATGGTCCCATGTGGGTTTTATCTGAATGAGCTTTAGAGATGTTCAGCTAAATGTATTTCTGATAATTAAAGTAAAACCCATCAGCATAGTTCCATGGTAGACTGTTAAAATTATTACAGAATCACTAATGTCTGAAACCCTTTTTTCCCCTTCCAGCCCCTAGTAATTCATACCAAGGCTGTGCAAAGTAGCATATTCTTAGGAAAAAGAAAGAAGGAAAAAACAATAAAAAGCTTGTTAAATGTGAGAGGTCTGGGTGGTCAAATATTAATGTGGGGTAGTTTGCGTCAATGGTGTTTTATGCTTCCAGACTGGCATAACATGACAACAGCCTAAATGAGAAGCTCGACAGTTTTTAAAGGATAAATGCTGCCATCTTTCAAAAATTATTTTAGATCACTTACTTACATTATATATGAATATATGGATATAGGAACATCAGTGCTTTCTCTACACTACAGGATGAGAACTGTAGAAAAAATACCCAACAGTCGTATCTTTTTAGAACTAAAAGAATCAAGAATTTATTTGGTATTGTCAGACACAGTAATTTGAACATTTTACTCCATGCAGAGTTATAGATAAATGTAAGGTATTTTAACTTTATTCTTCACATTAATATTAAGGATAAAGAATCCTCAATGGTATTTTTGTTAACATATACAAGTGATCTGGTGATATGCCTTCTTTTTTAAAAAAATCTAAATCATACTAATTTGCAATAGGTTTTCCTAGTCCTAGCTATTTTAGAAAAGTTTCTTATAGCTGGGATACAAGCCGTATGTCATAAATAAATAAATAAACCCCACATAAAAAACAATGAAACACCTAAACAAATCTAACCCCCAAAACAGCTCTTGCAAAACAGATTTAGCTCCTAAAGCCATTGGCAGTCCAAATAGTCCACACCTATAGCAAAGGGATTTGACATAATTCTGAAACAAATCTTTGGGAGCAGTTTGTGTATATCTTGCAGAGATGATAAAGGGTCTTCTGAAAATGTACCACTTGAAACTCAAATTCAGGACAGCAAGAAGTTCAAGCTCTACTAATTAGAAACATGTGTTAATAATGCTAAAATTATTAAAAAATAGATGGGTACTCTTATAGAATCATAGAATGGTTTGGGTTGGGAGGGACCTTTAAAGGTCATCTAGTTCAACCCCCCTGCCACAGGCAGGGACATCTTCAACTAGATCAGGCTGCTCAGAGCCCTGTCCAACCTGGCCTGGAATGTTTCCAGGGATGGGGCAGCTACCACCTCTCTGGGCAACCCGTGCCAGTGTTTCACCACCCTCATTCATTGTAAAAAATTTCTTCCTTATATCTAGTCTAAGTCTACCCTCTTTTAGTTTAAAACCATTACCCCTTGTCCTGTTGCTACAAGCCCTGCTAAAAAGTTTGTCTCAATCTTTCTTATAAGCCCCCTTTAAGTACTGAAAGGCAGCAATCAGGTCTCCCTGGAGCCTTCTCTTCTCCAGACTGAACAACCCCAACTCTCTCAGCCTTTCCTCATAGGAGAGGTGTTCCATCCTTCTCATCATTTTTGTTCTTAGAAGTTCTTCTTTGAGACATTAAGATTCAATTCAATTCAGTAATCTGAAATTTAAGTAATTTGATCAAATAAGTTATTTGAACTTTTTTGGTCGAGAGAGAGCAAAAATTGCCTGTCAAGTTTCAGTGATTTACCACTTTTGCAGGGCAAAATAACTATAATGATCATCTAGACAGAGTTTTCAACTGGACACCAAAACCAGCATGTCTTTCCAATACAGTAATTCACATTTGAACTGGAACATGGTTTTATAAAGAAAGACATACAATTTTGGTTTAAATTTTTACTACATATGGGTTACCTTTGGCTTAGATATTTTTCAGGATCTCTTCATATATTACTGCATTTATCCCTATCAAAACAATCATAATCAGTTAAAACATGGTGATCACAATCAAATGAAAACTTCATAGCACTGAACAGTAACAATTTTCTTGAAAAGACCAAAAGTCTGCATGTCCTCATGTCAAAGCTTTGTTTGATCCATGACTAAAGAAATATTAGAGTGAAGTTAAATAAGAAAATTTTCCCAATTAAATGTTTCAGTAATTAATTATATTATTTTTTCTTAATATTGTATTTCTTCCTGGAATAACATTTCAGTCTTTAATAGTGAAGGTTGGACAAGATCAAACTTAATGATAACTTTTTGTCACAGTATCTAGGCTGTTCAAGTAGCTATGTTTCCTGTCTGTGCACCAAAGACTGTTACAACACATTATCTAATGAATACTTCCACTGATGTCAGTGAAATTTGGATGGGAGTTACATTCTTAATGCTAATACTGGTATTGGAAATTCAGCTCTTTTGTCAAGAAGACTATATATAATCTCACATGATCATTTTAAGAAAGGCCTTTAGGAATCATTATTTTATAGCATTTACCTGTTAGTCTTATATTATTTACTCTCTGGCAGTAAGCCATGTGTTACTGATAAATGGCTTAGTGCGTGTGAAATTTTCATGAGTAAAGAAAGATACTTGGACATGCTTTAATTTTTCCATATAGGCAATGTTTGTAATTGAACTCCATCTTTTTCATCATGCTCATTATTACACTTTTGATGAAGCCAGCTAAGAAAACCTTAGTATTTAAAACGTAATATTTTCTACCAAAATATATACATAAACTATAATTGTCATAAACCATATGTCAAATACTTTTATATGCCAGAATTAAGGTAGCCCACACAGCTTTAATTTTGACGTCTTATTGTATACATTATTACAGTATTTTATAGGTTTTGATACTACTTTTGCTGTTTTAAGAGCTAGGAGGGAATATAGCTCAGCAAATTAATTAGGACAGGTCCTTTTACCTCAATGTAGCAAAATTGTGCAGAAGACTGTAAAATTATTAATATTTTCAAGCCCTTTTTGTGGTATTTGCCACCATGTTGGTTGACCTTAAACACTGATATTGTGGAACAGAAGCATAAAATAATATCCCCATTTTACTTTAAGACAAACAGACACAACTCTAAGAAGGGCAAGTTTTGTAAAGTCTCATTTGCTTCTGAAAAAATATGAATCTTGTTTTGCAAAATATTTATTCTTTCATGTGCATATTTTTATGATGAAATGCAAAAAAATCTTTGCCCAAACAATGTGCTCTATTGCTTTTTGTACGTAAAGTTTCTTATGCTCATTTTCAGCTAAGAAGACAAATAGGTTCCAGAGGGTCTATTGAAGTCCCAATTAATCAGAAGAAGAGGCATTTTGGCTATAATTGGACTACACTAACAAGACATTTAGCTGTTACAAATATTTTTCACTCCGTTGTCTAAGCAAAACTTTTGTAATGCTCCATTCAAGTACATTTACTTAGAAAAGGTTTATTAGACAAGTGAAAAGAATATGAACAATTTATAACTCCTCTTTACCTAAAGCTTTTGGTCAAAACTTGATTGATTGATGAAGTCCAATTGAAACCTTTTTATGACTAAGAAGGTTCCAAACCTAAAAAAGAAATTATGCATAGTGAACAAAGTATAATTTTTATATAGCATCCATATATCATATATTAAAACCAATCACTTGGGAAACTGGTTCTTGCATGAAGTAGAAGTGGATAGAAATGTTTCAAGGAAATGTAGATCTTTTTTCTCATTTTTTTTTTTCCCCTGAGTTTTGATTATCTTATATAATATTCCTGGCTTTTAAAAATGTGAATATGTGTGCACAGTCCTCAAAATTTCTCAAAACTATTTTTTTTTTTATATATTTTGTACTCATATATTAAACATAGTTCTGGAATCCTGGATGTACTTTGAATATATTCACTGATTTAAAAAAGGTGCACTCTATTTCTGTTCAGATCTTTTCCAGTATTATAATATTTTGACATGTGAAAAAATGTTTTGGTTTATACATTGGTAGCCAATTCTTGTCACAAATGATATACCAAAAGTGAACACAGCACAAAACCATGCTAAACCAACTTTTTCCAGTTCGGTTTGTGTGATATAACATCACATTTCTTGTGGCTTTTGAAACACATAAAAGATGTATAATTTACAGTGTGGGTGGGATTTGTTAAGGAAGGTAGATGTTGACAGAGATATAATAATTTTAATTTTTGAAAGCAATAATTCATATGTTTCTCAGTTAGTTCCCAGACTGAGACATGATACCAAGATTATCCAAGATGCCAAACCAAAAGTTTTGAAAGCAAAAAATAGAGAAAATAACAAGACTGATATTAAATATTTTCAGTGTATAAGCTACAATTTAATTTCAGTTCTTCCCATAAATATTTTTAGCAAGGGCTTTTTGTAAAAACGGTCTGCGGTCCCTGATTTTAATTCACTCAAAAAAAATACAATTCCTTAATAAAATTTATTATATTATAAAAATAAAAATTAGGAGAACCTAAATACCTTCTTTGGTATTCATATGAATGCCACTATGCTATGTATGACATGCTGCAGGAAAGAAAGGCACAATGAGTGCTAAGCATGGACCTTAACTTCCCATGAACATTAATAATATATGAAGGAGAGTGCTTAGCCAGACATTCAAAGAGAATTGCAGTCATGGCCTTGCGCTGCTCTTACAGACTAATGTATCAGAATGACAGCTGCTACCTATTCCCTGAAGCATAGTCTTTATTCATGTTGTAACTATGCAACAAGGGTAGGATCCCTGCTTTCCTAGTCTACTCTAGGGAGAAAACTCATTCTTGGAGAACATTTTTTAAGTTCTGATATTGATTTACAAAGCACAGGTTTTCATGCCAAGAAAAACATAATTATGGAGAGATTTCATTATAATAACCACTATTGTGCTTTATTTTATGAAGTGTTTATGCATTCTTTTTGTATGGATGCAAAACAAAATATGAACTACAGCTGTGCAGTATGAAAGATTTATGGAAAATAAAGTTCTTTTTAAAAACTCTCAACTTTAAAGGGTTTATAGGATAAAGCTGACTGTCCGGGCTTCTGGTAATCAATTCTATTACTAATAATGAAACAACTACCATGACTTTAGTTTTCAAGAATTAGTATGAACATGAGAATGTGCTTGTATGAATTCAGGATGTTCCTGGGTATATCCGTTGGTATTTAAGGAGACAGAAAGCACATGGCAAACTGTTCCACTCTGATTGCCCAAGACATTGAAACACTGGAAACTTCTACTGAATTAATGGCATTGGTTGTTTCAGGACCCAAATCCATGTCATAATGGAAAAAAAAACCCTTTACATCTTCAAGAGACATGCGGAAGGAGACATTACTCCTAGCTTCCATGAGGTTTTCTAATGGGAACATTTGACATAAAAAGTAAGGCAGTAATATTTTTAAATATTCATTCACTACTGTTTCCAATCACCCTTATTTTTGTGTTTGTTTTAAAAAGACCACAGTAAACAGTAATGCATAAAATCAAGAAACATAATAACGTATAATGAACATGAATGGAATAACATGACTGAGTCTAGCACAATGTGCCTGGTACCATTGTCAAAGAGTAAACTCCATTTTACGTTAATACTCTAGTGATTTGATGCTAGACTTTAATACAAAAAGTATAAAAACTCTGTGTAATGAAAATGTTTAATGAATACACAAATGCTAGTGGATTTTGTTTAAAAACATTGATGCTTTTAAAATAATATAATCACAACATAATGTGCATTTTGCAATAATCACATTGGTTTACAAATTACATACTTGTTGCCCCATTACACTTGAGAATCAGAGCTCTTATCTGGGGGAATAAAACATTTCTAATCTTTAATAATGTAATAGATTGAAAATGTGTATTAGAAGCTCAGTAGTGTGCAAAAAGCCTGTGAGACATAAACTGCCTCAGACTATTTCCTCCATAGATATTGATAGCATTGTCAGAGAATTTGATATTTCTCAGTATTTCAAAGGATGGAAAAAAATTTGCTGCAAGAGACACTCATTCCAACTTATTTATGTCCATTATGAGAATTGGACGGTTCATTCAGATAGAATGAAATCTGTACTGTCATTCTTCATTGTCCACTGACAAGATTTTCAAACTAAGTACTTGGATGTGTTCTTCAACTCTGTCACTTATGCCCTGGAAAAGGTGCCAGTAGATGTTCACAAAGCTACGGCTTCATCCTCTACAAAATTTGTCATTAGAACACGCTTTTGTCATCACATCTACAGGAAGAAGTTGGTACCTGTGGAGAGCCTTTCTCTTCCACAAGTGCTTTCTATCATATAGCCCGGGGATATTCAGGTTCACGAGTGTAAGCCCCTACCCCCCATTTTAACAGAATTTGCCTAAGTCTGCCCATTGCTCTGCATTTTTCTTCAAGGAAGGGATTTTCTTGGACTGCTTTGCCAATGCCTTCAGTATTTATGGAAACAAACATGAGAGAAGGCAAAGAGCAAGGATCCATGTCACAGCCAGAAAGTTCGGGAAAATAAAGACTACATCTGAAGAGAACAGCTGCAGAGGGTATGAGAAGGTGAACTGATGACTGGACTAGTGCTCCAGTTCTCAAGCACTCTTGAAAAGAGGTAAGGAGATTCTGAATTATCTGACTGGAGTCCCTGCTGTAACT
Source organism: Harpia harpyja (assembly GCF_026419915.1). Lineage (NCBI taxonomy): Eukaryota > Metazoa > Chordata > Aves > Accipitriformes > Accipitridae > Harpia > Harpia harpyja. Next base: position 14,942,970 of record NC_068944.1, on the reverse strand, counting down.
GCTGTAACAAAGCAATCCACAAGAAGTATTTGTGATAAAACTGTACAGTGATGGGTATCTTCAACCGTAAGTCATAATAACACAAATATGAGGGAGAGAGAGATGGAAGAGATTCTTGGACACAAAGTAAGTAAATATTGCTGCAGAATTTAGGGGTGTTTCCTTGAGGTTTTGTGTTATGGAAGGCATAAAGCCATTATCTTACTAACCTGTGAATTCTGTCAGAGGAAAATGCTTAAAACAGAAGTTCTTTCAATGGGATTTAGATAGGGACTGTAATTTCATATTTTACATTCTGCAAGGATTGTCTACTCTACTTTTCTCCCAGCAATTCAGGTCTTAAAAACATATTTTTTACATATGAATTAATTTTCTTTGGAAACTTGTGGTTTTTAGTATGTTAAGTATGTAAAACTAAATAATGAAAATGTTCACAAGCTTAGCCTTGCTTGCCTCCTGTGTGTCTTTTAGGTGACTGCCGCCTTGTTTCCCAGCAGCAACAGCTGTGTTGTGTTCCATATGTTTCTTCATTGCGCAGACAGGTTGCACGCTCTATATTCAGAATAATACTCTTTTGAAGGCTGAAGGCTTTGCCCATTTGCAGCAGTTGTATCCCACCTCTGATTCTTCAGATGGCTGTTTGACTATTCTCTGCCTATCACTTTTTCATGTGCTGCTACTTCATGCCAGGCCAATTTGCTGATTATGTTCTTTCTTTCCTTTTATGTACACGTGGTTTTGCATGTTGGTTTTTTTTTTTTTTTTAAATGTCTCTTTTCCACATGACACACTTCATTCCATTGCTTTTGCTCTCTGTCTTCAGCTGTATCATTCCAGATGAACCCTTCAGATGACAACATCAGGAAAACCATTCTGATTCAATACTCTCTCATATTACAGATCACACTGATTAGCCTTCAGAACCATAAGTCACCAGTTACTTAATCCTATGCCATGCCAGTGTTTTTAACAATTACGTGCTTCTGAAAAGCTAAATGTTCAGTTTCTGGAGAATTAATACCTGGGGAAAAATCCTTTCTGCACTATTTGAAATCAAGTTGTAGAGGTGCATATCGGGTTTGGCAAATAGATATAAATCAGTGTCAAGCTATTTTGGCTTCAGGAGCTGAAAACAAAGTGCATTGAATTCTGCTTCTAGAGTAAATCATAATTCTTTGTAGCCCCCAAATATAAAAGAATGTATTCCTATGCTACTAATGGTACTAATTAGTGCACTTGTCCCTGTGGTAGGCTTTTTTGGCCCATTTTGATACAGCCTTTAAGATGGGTTTACCTTTGTCATATTTATTAATAGCACTGTTTAAAAAAAAAGACTAATTTTCTTTTAGTGCAAGAAGGGTAAATGGTAAGTAGAAAGGTGTGAAGTTCTTTATTTTCAGTTTTTGAAACAAAGGTGGTGTATGTCTGAAATTTATTTGTGTGGCAGTCAGTATACTGAAGGCAGTGGAGGAGCCTTCAGTGAACAGAAGTGAAGTAATTACTACAGGCAGAAATTGAAGAAAAGCAGAAAGGATGTATAAAGAGTAGAACTGAGAAAAGTGGGTTGTAATAGCTGGTTTTGCACAGCAAATATGTTTTATGATCCAAAGGTGTTGCTTTGAAATTACAGTAGAGCGTGCAATTTCAGTAAGTGATCTATTCATCACCCGAAGAGTTTCTTTGGTCAACATATATTAATTATACAGTTGTTGCAAGACAGGCTGCAGGATGCATGCTTTACAATGAGAAATGAGATGGCATTGAGGAGGCTTTAAAAACAAGTATTTTAACTAAAATAACAGTGTATGGACAACTAACCACTTGTGCAGAGTTTTAACAAGGAATTTTAAAAGTAAGAATTTCAAAAGAAGAGATTCTGAAAGGGTGGATTGTTAATTTATTTTTGCAGAATTTGTAAACTGATTCATTTCATTAACCCACCCTCTGTGGAAGGCATTTGCGAAACAATTAATTTTGACTTTGAGGAACAAAAGCATAGCATTAATGGCTTATAAATGAGAAGCCTCACCATGGCAACCTAGAAAGGAACCAGTTCTTCAGAACTGTCAGAGCTCCCACAGCTGCTCCTGTTGCTCAAGAGAAACCTGCTGTCTCAACTTACTGTGCTTTTGGACTTATTTCTGAAGGTCAGACCATAGTTTTGAGGGTCACGGTCAAGGTTCTTTCCTCTTAAGAAGGAGGGAATTAATTGCTACCCCTGGGAGGAGGTTAAAAAAAAAAGCAATATTTCTTGCTCTCATTGGGGTTGGCGTTATAATATGAAAAATAATTAGAGTATAGAACTCAATACCTTGGGAGGTGGCAAAGATCTGGTGAAATTTCAGCAAGTACTTGGAAAAATTAAAACTTTTGGTCATACCTTCCTTCTTTGCAACAGAAACAATTTACCAGCTCTGGTCTAGCAGAGAGGTAGCATTGATAGGTCTAAATACAAGAAAAAAGGAATCTGGGTTCATTAATAAACTGTACAGGTATGTGATGCATTACCATGCACATTGGATGACAGATGAAGCTTGTAGAACTCAAACTGAACATGTTGTTGAATGACAAGAAGAGATATTTAATTTCTTTCTTTTTTTCTTTTTTATGGACATTGGTACTGGTCATCAAGCTTTAGAAGAAAATGGACTACAGAAATGTCCCTATAAATCTCTACTCAGAAAAGAACCTAAAACAGTCACTGTCAAACCAAAATAATTGCATTTCCCCAAATGAAGTATTACATGTGGTTTTTTCTACAAATGCAGCACAGAGATTGTTCATACACAGGAGGTCAAGGTTCCCAAAGGTTCCCAATCAGGTAACTGCATATCTTAGTCAACTATCAATCAAGTCAGTGGAAGCCAGCTTGAAAAAAGGACATACATGGGAAAAAGCCCCAAATGATTTACATTGCTTGGATGGTTTATCACTGATAAAGGTAGAGATCCCAGGTGATAGTCAAGAAATAAATCTGTAAAGAAAAAACCAAGAGTAAATGGAAAATTATTTTTCTCATTTTATTTATAGATAGCTGAAATATCCAGCTGTGTAAAAAAAATGCCTTGTTCAATGTCAGAAATGAAACCTGTGACATTTCCAGAGATGGGATCTTGATTTTATGTGTCACACCAAAGCTTTTAAAAAAAGAGCTGTAAAGTTCTGTAAACATGGGATCTCTCTAATACCCAAAGGACTTTCAGGTTTTAGTATTTTTAAAGACAATTAGGCTTAGAAGCAGGAAAAAGAACCCCATTGTTAACAAGGTTAGTTGCAAAAATCAGCTGATTTACACATTTCTTCAGGAACGGCCAAGAGTGTAAGCTGTAAAAGAAGTGCAAATTGCAACAGTCTATGGACACTTTTCTTCATGTCAATCAAAATTTTGCCCCCCCCAATCTTCTGCTGATTTTGCTTTACATCTTGCAATAGCAGCCAGGAAGGGAAATGGACTTCCATATATACCTGACTTCGTAGTTGCACTAGATTCAAGTGACTCCAGTGATCTGATGTGGCACATTGATTACAATCACATCAAAAGGAGCATGAGACTTAGAGGGAAAAATGTTTCTTTCACGGACTCTGTGTAATTAAAATAGTGTATAAATCAGAAACAGACATACAGAAGTTGGTTCCAGTGTTAGCTATTGCTTATGTAATTATATTGTATTGCTATTAGATCTGTTTGACAAAGGCTGGAAAGAGACTGGGATCATAAAGAATAGTTTCAGTGAAATAACAATAGTAACTACATCCTTATTTCACCTTTTCTGAAATAGAATAAACTCTGATGGTAGTACAGCAGCAATCCATGATTCTTTGGGAGTTTCAGAATAACTTGCCCAGCAGGAGCTCAGAAATCCCAATTTTTTGCATATTTCCTTTTGCAATATTGTAGGGAAGAGATAAAAGTATTTATTGTCTGCAATGTTCATAATAGGCATCTTGGAACATGCCAGTAGCTCACCAAGCAAGGAAAACACCAAGAGTTTTGATATGGTAAGAAATTTTTCTTCAGTTATTTAACACTGTCCAGTTGTATGATACCTTTGAGAATGGAGAGGTGATATGACGTGATACATGCAAAATGCTGTGACAGTTCTAGATTTTGGGAAGCTGCAATTCAAGACTAGATTAAAAAAAAAAAAAAAATCTATGTTTAAACTTCATTACAACAGTGCCAAAATAGTATCCAGCAGTCACTGGAATCACCATAATGAAGGAAGTTATTATTTACTCTAGTATTTTCCTATTTCCAGTAGTAAAATCCATACTCATCACCAGGTAATATCCTAGTCTGTAAGGCTTTATAACCAAAGAGATGAAGAGAAATCTTTGTGAATTTCAAAGACATCTTGACATTTACAGGTTGCAAAATCTTTTTTTGTTTACAGTTTTGAATTACAAGGTGTTGCAAATCAAGACTTATGAGATATTCTCAAAAAGTGCATGAAGAAAAGTATGACTGGAATATCTATGTGAACATGCTTGACTTCATCAAGATAAGTTACATTTTTTTAATTATCAAATAGCTCAACTAGTGCAGTTAATGCATATTTCATTGAAAACTGGTTCTTTAACTACCTCTTTAAATCCTTAGTGAATTGAAAGCACAAGGAGAGCTGCCCTGTCCAAATATCATGGCATGGCATGCCATGCATGGTATATCATATATTCTAAGTTTGTACTTCCCTTATTATGTCCTCTTCAGAATCACTATAGAAGACAAGAGGTGTAACTGGACTTTTTTTGTGTATGATGTGAAATTGGTTCCCATAACTGTGGAGATGATGCAAGTCTTCCATTGTATTTGTTCATGACTTTTCCAGCCTTTCAGTTTTATGCCCCTCTTGGTCTGTATACACCTATATGTATATATATATATATATGTCCATGTATATATTATTATGGAGAAATAATTATATCCCCCCCTCCTGAAATATATAGGAATTATTTTAGTTTGGACTCATACTAGCCTTGCTTTATTCAATCAACTTCTAGCTTTGTATTCCAGGATGGGTATACTTTGTGACTTGGGGTAATTTCTATATAGCATTTCTCTCTTTACCTCTGTATTGACCTTGTGTGGCAAGGTTTTGGTAGCAGGGGGGGTTACAGGGGTGGCTTCTGTAAGAAGCTGCTGGAAGCTTCCCCTGTGTTCGAGAGAGCCCATACCAGCCGGCTCTAAGACGGACCTGCTGCCGGCCAAGGCTAAGCCAATCAGCTATAGTGGTAACGCCTCTGTGATAACATTTTTAAGAAGGAAAAAAAGTTGGGACAGACGGAAAACGGCAGCCGGAGAGAGGAGTGAGAACATGTAAGAGAAACAACCCTGCGGACACCAAGGTCAGTGCAGAAGGAGGGGGAGGAGATGCTCCAGGTGCCGGAGCAGAGATTCCCCTGCAGCCTGTGGGGAAGACCATGGTGAGGCAGGCTGTCCCCCTGCAGTCCATGGAGGTCCACAGTGGAGCAGATATCCACCTGCAGCCCGTGGAGGACTCCACGCCGGAGCAGGTGGGTTCCCGAAGGAGGCTGTGACCCCGTGGGAACCCTGCACTGGAGCAGGCTCCTGGCAGGACCTGCGGATCTGTGGAGAGAGGAGCCCACGGAGCAGGTTTTCTGGCAGGACTTGTGACCCCGTGGTGGACCCACGCTGGAGCAGTCTGTGCCTGAAGGACTGCAGCCCGTGGAAAGGACCCATGCTGGAGCAGTTCGTGAAGAACTGCAGCCCGTGGGAAGGACGCACGTTGGAGAAGTTCATGGAGGACTGTCTCCCGTGGGTGGGACCCCATGCTGGAGCAGGGGAAGAGTGTGTGATGAGTCCTCCCCCTGAGGAGGATGAAGTGGCAGAAAATAACGTGTGATGAACTGACCGTAAACCCCATCCCCGTCCCCCTGTGCCGCTGAGGTGGGGGTTGGTAGAGAATCTGGGAGTGAAGTTGTGCCCGGGAAGAAGGGAGGGGTGGAGGGAAGGTGTTCAGAGATTTGTTTTTATTTCTCATTACCCTACTCTGGTTGATTTGTAATAAATTGAGTTAATTTTCCCCAAGCTGAGTCTGTTTTGCCTGTGACGGTAATTGGTGAGTGATCTCTCCTGTCCTTATCTCGACCCACAAGCTCTTTCTCTCCCCTGTCCAGCTGAGAAGGAGGGGGAGTGAGGTGGGCACCTGGCATCCAGCCAGGGTCAACCCATCAGAACCTCTTGAAAAACATCTACCTTCAGGACTGATATTGTCACCACAGATGTGCTTGATATGAATGCTTAGGTAGTAAATCTTAATTACTGCAGTGCCACAAATATGAAAATGCAATATGGGTATTATAAGAAAAGACAATATTGTGCTAATCCCAAGGATCTTGTTATATGATTGTATGGTCTTGTTTATTCACAAGAATACATAGATAATTTATGTAGTTTCCAGATGTGAGATAGCTAAAATCAGTGCTATCAAGTCTGCAGATTTTGACACAGATTGTTGGGAATTTATAACATATTTCAGTCCTAAAAGAACAATAACAGCATTTAATACACATTGAGACAGTCTTCACTGTTTTCTTAATATCAACACTTATTGCACCCGTGCTGCCCCCTTTCTCACTTTCTGTTTATTTAGGGGCCAGTGCATGAACAAAAGAGTGGGTGTGAAAACATGCATATGTGATCATGTGATGTCCCATGGCAATATGTAACATGTTGGCTGGTTTTAATTCAGCTTCATCCTCTGCATAAATTTGTACCTGATGGTATATATATTCAATTTAATTTTTTAAAACACAGGACAGGATAATGGATCCATGAACAAACCTTTGACTAGGCATTTTGCCACACCAAAAAAAGAGAAGATCCTCAGTGTTCAACAACATCCATTCCTGAAAATTCATGATTCTTCGAAAGAGAAGATGTTTTCATACATGGGCAGATTGCACAGAAGTGCAGTAATACAGGCTCCTAGTTGGGAGATGTGGTCACACATCTCAGAGTCCAGTCAAAGCAAGTTATTCCCAGTCACACTTTCCAACTTACCCATGTCTACTTTCTTCTACATAATGGCTATATAATGGGTATGCATGTTAGACTTCACAGCATGGGCTTAGAATTAGAATTAGAAGATGATAACACCATGTATTTTATGTCTCAATTCTGGAAAAAGAAAGCCATTCTAACTAGCGGACTATACCTATCCTTAGCCAGAGAGGAGGGAGGGGGATCATGGTGGAAAGCTAGTTTACGTTAATTGCATCAAAATGCAACACATACACCTTGTTCTAAGTGAAAATACATTGTTAATCATAAATGGCCCACACTCGCTGATAGATAAGTAGATAGATAAGCATGTCTATGTTTTTCATTGCTGTGAACTTACTGATTCATGATGAAAACTGTATGTAGTGAGAAACGCTATTTTAAATATTTACATGTCACTGAGAAAGCGGGCAAATAATTCTGCACCTTTAAATTTCTTACACTTGTTTTGGTCTAACCTTCTTGGGTTTCACACAGCTTATACACAGAAGAGTTTTTTTTCTCAAGTGTTTTAAATAATTGTATCAGAAAGCTAGCCTTAACTTTTAAGAATTTAGAAATCAGCAGTTTTGCTAAATTGCTTTAAGTTCTCTAGAGATCCTCCAGCTCTACCTTTTCCCCCTCTTTCTTCTTGCTGTCTTTGTTATCTCCCATTTAACTGAGTGATAGCTTTAATAAACACTGAACTCAGTCACAGGTTGAAATTGCACATAGAAAGGAAAAGGCTTTAGTGAACTTCATTCTAAATGCCAGCCTTCAAATCACGGGTCACACACATTCCTTTAATATTTCAATGCCTTGCTATATCTAAATATCTATCAGTCTGCACTTTGCTGCCAATGACCTTCTGTCAAATAGTGATTTGTCAAGTAAGCCTTCCACAGAATCCTGTAAAAGCTCTTCCAGAGGTATGTATAATGCTCTCTAAACTGCAGAGCGGTCAATGACTTCATGACAGAAGGAGTGGCTTTAGACAGAAAAAGAATCAGGAAATTATTTAAGAGGATGAGGGTTAATTCTGTGGTACATAGTCAAAATGGCCACAGTACTTAGACAAAGAAAATAGTGCTGTTGAACTTTATTATTTCTGGACTGGACATCAGCTTTGACTGAACAACATAACCAAGGGCATAATATACCCAGCTCCACCTAACAAAGTAAGAAATATGTTTTATTTCCGGCATATTAATTTGAGAATCCATTGAATTTTTCATAAGATAAATACCAGCACAACAAATTCTACCAAAGAGCACTTCAGAAGAGCTCTGACAGCACAGGGATCCTTTTGTCTATTTAATATATGGTCTTCTCAGACCTTGCAGACCTTTATGTTTCTTAAGTACTCATAATAGTAAAGCACTTCCTGAACTCCTTGACCACACCAAAAATTGAAAACACCTCTAAAGAACAATTACCTTGATGTAACATTTCGATGTGAAAAGGCAGCTTTCAAAAAGTATAATGCTTAGGGTTTTCCTCTGTTTTTATTAGTAATATGTTTCAAGGACTGTCTGAAGATACACATATAGAAGAGGAAATATTTCACCAGGGAAACTCCTTTCCTGGAAGTTTTTCTTTGTCTCAATTACCATACAAATTACATTTATGAAATAAGGCATGCAAGCACTAGCAGTAAGAGCCCATGGAGCAGGCTGCAATCAAAGGGAGCATGTTTTCTCTGTTAGTTCTATTAGTGTGCTGGTTTTGGCTGGGGTAGAATTAATTTTCTTCATAGTAGCTAGTATGGGGCTGTGTTTTGGATTTGTGCTGAGAACAGTGCTGATAACACAGGGATGTGTTTGTTGCTGCTGAGCAGTGCTTACCCAGAGCCAAGGGCTGTTCTGCTTCTCACCCCACCCCACCAGCGAGGAGGCTGGGGGGGCACAAGGAGTTGGGAGGGGACACAGCCGGGACAGCTGACCCCAACTGACCCAAGGAATATCCCAGACCATATGGCGTCATGCTCAGCATATAAAGCTGGGGGAAGAAGAAGGAAGCGGGGGATGTTCGGAGTGATGGTGTTTTTCTTCCCAGGTCACCGTTAGGTGTGATGGAGCCCTGCTTTCCTGGAGATGGCTGAACACCTGCCTGCCCATGGGAAGTGGGGAATGGATTCCTTGTTTTGCTTTGCTTGTGCACATGGCTTTGCTTACCTGTTAAACTGTCTTTATCTGAGCCCACGAGTTTTCTCACTTTTACTCTTCCAATTCTCTTCCCCATCCCACCTGGTGGGGAGTGAGCAAGCAGCTGCGTGGGGCTGAGCTGCCGACTGGGGTTAAATGACAAAAGTTAGCTAAGATATTAGCAATATCAGAACAAAAGTAAAGGTTTTTATTTTTAAATTTTTGTAAAGACATTTCAGAAGTTTCCTCTAAAAGAGACTAATTATTTCTTTGACCAAATAAGTCAGATGTACAAAAATATTACTTTACTGAGACATTTAAAGATGCAGAGTTTGTGTCTTAACTGTGGTATTTCTGAGCACTTTTCAACTTTTGTCATCGTTTTACTTCCCGTCAGAATGAAACTGAAATGTGAACTATTCCTCTCCCTACCACTGTACTTCTGCCATGGGAAGAACCTGTATCTATTTCTGTTTCAATAAAAAGGAAGCTTAGTTGCATGGGAAGGAATGGAAAAATAGTGTGCTGTGTCAGGTTCTCAATCTGGATAACTGGGAAACCAGGACTGAGGGCTGTGTGGTGCAGAACACTTGCCCTTCCACTTTAGTATAGCAAGTGTATCTATCCTTTGCAAATCATACTTTTAAAATTCAACATAGAATCTAGTATTAAAAAATATTACCTATATATGTAAAGCAAATGCTAAAAACATACTTTGGTATCCAGCACACTAAGACACCATGAACTTTTGCATCTATTTTTCATTAGTAATTCAGATCAATAAAACTTCTTTTAGTTGTTTTTTCTACATTTTTCCACATGGATCTATGACTGTTTTGTCGCATAATTTGTTGCACATATATCAACACTTCTTTTTTTAAACTTGCAAACTAGTTGATGGCTCCTATGAATTAGTAGTACTTCTCTCACGCCTACTGAGAGATTTCCTGCAATATTAACCTTCTTTTATGTATAACTGATGGATTAAGGAGATGATATAACTATAAAAAAATCTATTCCCTGTCACAAGAATTTCATCATCCTGATGGCACATATAAGTGCACAGAAAGTAAAATGAAAAAACTGTGAAACATTAGTGTATATTACAGTAGAAAATGTTAATATCTTGTTATTGCTATAATCAGTACCGGAAAGTCTACAAATTTACAGTTTCCCTCACTGTAGTGGAGAAAGTAAAAAGTGAAAAGAAAGGGACATTTAAAAGTGAAATTTTCCCAAGTGTCATTTTTTTCCTAGGGTACCATATAACTGCTTCTTAAACACATGATATATTTCAAAACCAATTTGTCACTCACCAAGTGAGTTGTTGCATTTCAGTGAGTTAAAAAACCAACACAGTCTCCCCACATGGGTGTTTAATCAATTTAACCAGTCAGCACTCTTGCTCGACCAGCAGGTGTTTGGCAGGCAAGAGCACAAAATGAGTCCCATTAATGCAGGGCATAGTTTATCTTATTTGAGTGCCAGGGGTTTTCATTTGCACGTGGAATTCCTACAACCTTTACAGTCAAACAATCTAATAATTACTAGTACCATTTTGTTTTCTTTACAGGTACAAATAATATTTGTGGTTTTGTTAAAACAATGTACCATATTTGGATCAAGTTACAAATGGTACAAAACCCTTGGGAGACTTGTTTCTTGTTGGCTTAAAAATAGCTTTTCTCAGTGGAATTTTTCTGTTGTCACAATATTTGCAATTTTCAAATACTCAGAACTATTTTTCTAATCAGACCCTAGATTTCTAGTACAAAAAGAAACTTCCCCCTGATATTAACTGTTTATCAAGAACAATTTAAGAATAATTTTTATAATTTTTTGTTGTTGTTGTTGGGTGAGTTTAGGATATAAACCAAATGAAGAAAGTGCAACATTTGATTTTTAAAACTGTGCATTAATGAAAGATTAAGATGCAGTGCTTCCTGAAGCTAAGATTCTACAGACATACAGATTTTTCCATCCTTTTCTAAGAATAGTGATTCAGCCTATATGTTTGCATTAGTCAGATAACTATAACAGTGCATTCTGGTCTGCTATCACTTCCGGTGGCATACGTGGTTGTAATTTGAACACTCAAGTCTACCTTTTCCTTTTCATTCATTCCTATTCTATGCAATGGGTAAGTGAAAAATTTCGTTCTCAAAATATATTTGCAGAGAATGTAGATTTGGTCTTATCTACACAGGAAAGTTTCTTCAATACTACCCAAGATTTGGATACAAATAGATGTAAAAATATTGGGATATGAATATCTACTGTGCAGGCTGTATTTGAATGGAGGAGATCTGGGGAGCAGTGGTTGGTTCAAGATGTTTTCGGAAGTTTTATACAATGCTAGATAACTGTAACTAAACTAACACATCTAGAAAATCTTTTCAGTGTAAACAATTTTTCCTCCAAAACCCCTGATGAACACATATTCTGAAAGCCTTATTTCTGTAGAAATAGTTTCAGATGTCTTTTATTGCCCCTGTTTATTGTGGCAGACCACAGTATACCGGCTCATATCTTCTGCATTCTTTGTGTCTGTCTCACATGGGAGGAGACCATCATTCTTTTATTTTATATGGTTTTTTCCTTATGATGACCTGGTGTTGTCCAGTGACAATGGTTAGTTTTACAGAATTTTGCAGCATTGTAGCTAATTTTAAGCTACAAGTACTCACAGATCAAGTGGGGTAACAACTCCTCCATACCATTTAAAATCCCCAAATGACTTTTCAGGTTGTTCTTTGCAAACAGCTTAAATTCTCCTTCAGCTTTGGAAAAATCTAAAGTTTTTCTAAGCTTGGAAAGTTCATCTACTTGAAATTTTACAGTAGGCTGAGGAAATTCTACTGCTAATTGTACAGCAGATTGCGTGCTATCTTTGCCTACTTCATAGTATTTTGTCTACTTTTTCATCATAACCTCTGGTAAATATCCTGAGCCTGAAAATCTTTGTAAAACACTACCTCCTATTGCCGGTAACACCAAACAGTTTCTATTCTAGGTACTTTTATTGTTGTTATATTCAGTCACATCAGCCTCAATGGGTTTTAGTCTTCCTCTATACCAGTAAAATAACTTCTGCAAACACCATTCCTCTTTTATCTGCAGCGATCTATGTCTGTCTGCTTCCCACATTTCCCATTTTGTGGACATACCTAAGCCTCAAAGACAGACAGCTGATTTCCTCCTGTGTCAGACACATTGACAGTACAACAGAATAAGCTGGCTTTCATGGTTGTGGCAGATAAAGACATGCGATTCAGGTTTTTTGCTGTCCAGTTCTTTCAATAAGCAACACAAATAGCACAGGAAACTTCAAATAGTTTATGAGATGGATATTTCAGTCCTGCAGGGACCATGTTGTCAGTCAGGGTATGTCTGAGTATGATTTTGCAGTCTGTCCCCTCTGCTTCACTTGGAAAGAAAGGAATGGTCTGACCATGCTTTTGCTGCTACCATGTTCCTTCCATTTGTCAGGGCCTGGAAAACGTTTGACCTAAAGATGTTCCAGCAACATGAGATCTGGTTAGAGAATGCGGTTCCCAAGAGTCCATTTTGGTTTTGTACTGCCAAAGTAACACGATGTGCCCTGTTTTCTTTGTAGTGAAGCTAATATTTTTTGCAAGGGAAGAGGAACTAAACACATAATTTCTCCTTTTTCTTCATCTTAAACCTAAATTCATTGCAAATATCATACTTTTAACATAGACTGATCATTTCAAATGATCATTTTGTTTCTGGAGCTATCCAGTCTTTTGAGTTGCTGCTGACAGCCTTAGGTTCTCCCTCCTTTCCCCATGGTTTCTCCTCCCCTTTCCAATTGTTTAATCGTATACTTCCAGGCAATTTATTTGATGCTTAGGAAGTGCGAATATTTTGCTACTTGAACATCTGCTAATTAGTCAATCTGTCTGGAAGCCAAGATAAATTAACTGTACATTGGAAATAGCCTGAATATAAAGTACAATATTATCAAATTTATGCTGGCTAAAAGATTCTAAGTTTGCCCACCAGTCTCACAGGCATCTCAGGAAAGTGGATCACAGTGGTCACTCTCAATAGTGTATGCACATATCTGGAGCTTTAAGTTTGGTACTTTCCTGCAGGAAGGGAATATATTTTATATGGAAACATAATTTTGGAGGCGCTCAAGTATGCAAGAAATCCATCTTTCTCCATTATTACCAGAGAAGAAATTTCACTCATGAATATTTTTTCTTACTTAATGCTAAAATAAATCTGAAATACCCTGATGCAGAGCAGACTTGGAACTAATTATTCCCTTTGAGAGCTATATGGAGAACATTCTTTGGTCAAGCTCAGTCCTATTGTAACCTGGTGCAAATTATTTATTATTAATATATAGTTTTATTTACTGTAAATAGATAATCTATCTCAGAGATTTTTCTCTTAGGAGTAATCTGGCTGGTATTAAAATACTGTTATGATCATTGTATCTGAAGAGCAAAACCATACAAAATAAAATATTAATCACTCTCAGTATGTATTTCCATATGCCCCTTGGTCCTTCTCTCTTTCTTCACCATTTGGAGAAATTATTTGTTTTGATTGTTGTGTATTTGAAAAAAATATTTGAAGAAAATGAAATCAACAGTTATGCAATGTATTTGATTTTAGAAGAAAGTTTTGTTTCTTCCTGAGCTTAACTTGCTTTTCGAGTTTATCATCTTGTGCTTCACTGTAATTAAATTCTGTTTAAGAAAGGCAGTGTGTGTGCCTAAAGGGCAGCTGGCAAATACTCTAAACCATAGCAGCGCTTTTTCTAAAACAAGCTCAATTTGTACCATATTAAAAATGAAATGTAAATTTTTCCTTATATTCCCTTAAAAGAGAAGTGAATACCTGGGATTTTCTTTTGTGCATGTGACTACTGATAACCAAAACCAATATTAAAATCCAATAGTGGTAAACTAGATTATCTTACTATTGGTAAGTTATTCAGGTTACTAGAGGACGGTTGAATACATAGTCATTACAAGGTGAATGGTACCACAGGGTACAATTTAAAAATTTCAATTTATCCTAGGATAACTGTCCATTCTCCTCTTACACTGGCATGAATTGCAGTAATAGTGAATTTCTTTTTCACTTTGTGACAAAATTAACAGTATGTAGTGTTAATTGTAATACTAATTTTTGTAGTAAAAAATTACTCCTAAAAGGGACTTAAATTTTTATGCCTTCCAAATGTCAGCCTCCTAAAATTTCCTCTTTTTGCTTCTATCCTACTCCAACTTCCTTGCCTGCCTTCCTTATTTATTCTGATCAAGACAACTGCCTGATGGATAAATTAAATAGAGATGCAGTATGGTGTCCATTCCATTCTTCACATTCTAAACCATATAGGCTATGTCTAACAACAATTTGGTTTTGGGCAGTAGTGTGCTTTTGAATCAAACCCCCTGATGGTCTCCACTTCGCGCGCGCTGCTTTGGTCTCAAAGTGGATTCAGTGCACACAAACTAGACACTTTTTGGGGAAGTTCTTTTTCAGACACAATCCAACATTTGGTGGGGGCATTAGAATCTGAACGAGAGAATGGCCACACCAACACAATGTCCTCTGGCAGGTATTTAAACATTTATACAGTAATGGATGTTTCTTGAAACAGTAAGAACTCCTGTGACACCTTGAAAGCTTGTTACGCTGTGAGAAGAATGAGGTATCATATACCTCACCAACAAGTCATCTATCTGGACTTCTGTGAGGCCTTTGACATGGTCCCCCACAACATCCTTCTCTAAATTGGAGACATATGGATTTGATGGGTGGACTATTCGGTGGAAGAGGAATTGGTTGGATGGCTGTGTCCAGAGGGTAGTGGTCAATGGCTCAATATCCAGATGGAGACCAGTAACAAGTGGTGACCCTCAGAGGTCTGTATGGGGACCAGTACTGTTTGATATCTTCATCAATGACAGGGACAGTGGGACTGAGTGCACCCTCAGCAAATCTGCAGACGACACCAAGCTGAGTGGTGCAGCTGACATGCCTGAGGGACGGGATGCCATCCAGAGGGACCTGGAGAAGCTCAAGAGGTGGGCCCATGTGAACATCATGAGGTTCCATGAGGCCAAGTGCAAGGTCCTGCACCTGGGTCAGGGCAACCCCTGGTATCAATACAGGCTGGGGGATGAAGGGACTGAGAGCAGCCCTGCCAAAAAGCACTTGGGGGTACTGGCAGATGAAAAGCTGGACATGATCTAGCAATGTGTGCTTGCAGCCCAGAAAGCCAACCATATCCTGGGCTGCATCAAAATAAGCATGGCCAGCAGGTCGAGGGGGGTGATTCTGCCCCTTTACTCCACTCTTGTGAGACCCCACCTGGAGTACTGCATCCAGCTCTGGGGTCCTCAGCACAGGAAAGACATGGACATGTTGGAGTGGGTCCAGAGGACGGACACAAAAATGAGCAGAGGGATGGAACACCTCTCCTATGAGGAAAGGGTGAGAGAGTTGGGGTTGTTCAGCCTGGAGAAGAGAAGGCGCCAGGGAAACCTTATTGTGGCCTGTCAATACTTAAAGGGGGCTTATAAGAAAGATGGGGACAAACTTTTTAGCAGGGCCTGTTGCAACAGGACAAGGGGTAATGGTTTTAAACTAAAAGAGGGTAGATTCAGACTAGGTACAAGGAAGAAATTTTTTATGATGAGGGTGGTGAAACACTGGCACGGGTTGCCCAGAGAGGTGGTAGATGCCCCATCCCTGGAAACATTCCAGGCCAGGTTGGACGGGGCTCTGATCTAGTTGGAGATGTCCCTGCTTATTGCAGGGGGATTGGAGTAGATTACCTTTAAAGGTCCCTTCCAACGCAAACCATTCTATGATTCTATGTGTATAAGTACTCTACTATACTCAACTTTTTATGTGTTTGGAGCATCTGGCTAGGTTCTCACCTGGCTGTTAGCAAAGCATTTCCTCTGTGTCCAGCCTGAGCAGTCTTTCACTGATGCACCGATGCTTTGAAGAACAGAGGGCAGAAATTACAGGCTTGTAATTTCCCACTGATGTTCTCTTGTTGACACTTCTAAGCTCATGAAATGAACAGACTTTTCCAGGTGACTTATTTTCCTGAGGTCTTCCAGTAGTTTATCTCAAGGATGGATGTTCTTGCTCAGGCTAAGGGCAATTCCACTTTGTGCAAGCTGAGCCTGCCATTTCTGTTGAAGTGTAAAAGAGATGACAACTCTGGTGATGCTGGACAGCCCTCATTGCTCTCTGATCTCCTTCACTATCTCGATAGGTAGTATTGTGAGCTCTTACACTTTGGTAAATTCCTAGAGAGTTAATTCCAAGAAAAATGCAGAAATGTGGAATCCTGAGTTTTCGCTAGTCATTATATCACTCTGGAAATTTTTAAGTCATAACCTGTGTTATGTTTTGTCACAATTTCTCCCATAAGAAAGCCCATCAGATAGAGACATCATGACTGTTTCCCTGTCCAAGTAATCTACTTCATTCTCAGGAGGCAGTTCCCAGAAAACTGGGAATAATCAAAAGGATCACTTCACTGTTTTGGTTTTGTCTATGGAGCTTATCTTCTTTTTTCTTTAAGACAGCATTTTTAATTTTCATTCTTTATTTTTCAACAAAAGATAGGGCTTTCTTTTTGAATAATATGTAACAGGAAATCCAGTATCAGAACAAAAAGTTTCATTCTTATTAACATCAAATCTCTTTACCAAAATAAATCAGTGTTTTTCCTTTTCTTGGAGAATCTCATATTTCACTTACAATTTTTTTCTGTTTTATGCAACAAAATTTCTAAAAATTTTTTATGGAAAGGTATTTATTTTCAGCTAAGCATGTAGCAGATGTTCTTGACTGATATGTTGAAAATAAAGCTAGTATTGCAAACACATAGACATTTATGTATTGTTAAACTGTCTTTTGAATGCCATTTGGCATAAACTTCCTGTTTGGCCAGGAAGTGTTTTCAAACCAGCTGTTTATGTTCACTTGTTTGAAGTAAAAACATACTACACCAGAACAGATAATAGGCACAAACTCTTAAAATAGAGTTGGCATACCTACCACAGACTGCTGGGACTAATCCTTGTCTTTGGTTAAAGCCCGCTTTCCAGAAAGACAAGTAGTTTGAAATCATCAGTAGAATCCCACATGTCCTTCATAATGTTGGTTATCTCACTCACTGCCCAAAATTAGCACCTTATTTCTGGCTTAAATGTATCAGTTTCCTTGATCAAGTTACTCTGCTAGATCTGCTGTTAGGACCCACAGGTTTATCCTCCTGGATGTGTTTGTACACTCTAATCAAGCCATGTTTCAGTTCTTATTTTTGATTGACCGAACAGATTGAAAACTCCTCTAGCAACTCACACTGATATATTTTCTTCCCTGAAATCATGTGATTACTAAAGGACTGGACTGTAAAATGGCTCTAGCAATAGCTTTATATATTGTAGAAAAAGTTCTCTAGGCAAATTGAATGCTACATTTTCTGTTGCCATTAAATCTGACAGAATAATTTCACTAATTTATGTTAGCACCCTTTGTGATATCAATGTTGTTGAATGTGGTATTAGTTACAAATCAATATCAATTAACCTGAGTATAGATTTTGGTCCCTGAATTCACTAAATCCTTCATTATATCTGCTTTAATATTAGACCTAAACAAATGTATCTGATACATACAAAATGCAAGCGTAAGGCTTTAATAGTAATACAGACTGCTATTGTTAGCTGAGTGATATATTCCCTGCATTATTCAATTTTAGCGCAGTTTAGAATCACATATATACTCCTATTTCTTAGATAAGGTAAATGGCTACCAAGATCCTTTGAGATACATAGAAATATAATTATCATTGCAGAAGTCCAAACTTGCCCAGAAGCTCTTCTGCATCACATAGACTCAATATTGTAGACATAGGGGACTTAATTCAGTAAACTTGTAGGTAGTGTTATATTAAAACAGAAACCCAAATGTTCAAAAGTATATTTCCCATTATGCATTGTGAAAAAACCAGACCTTTCCCTTCTATTTATTCCGATTTTCTATTTCCTAAAGGGAAAGTTACATTTAAGAAGTTTGCATTACTTCCCAAATACTTTTAAGCAATTCTTTCTTGGCTAATGTGTTTAGGACATTGCAATACAGTTACTCTGAAATACTTTTATATGCATTGTCTATAAGCACTGCTAACAGGAATGGGGAAGCTTTGCCTGAGCCGACTTCAGGTACTGTTAAAGATTGTCCCCTTTATTTTTTTTCTCATTTGTTACAGACATTTACCTGTGTCATAAGTCTGAGAAAAAAGACTTAATTTGTAGGTTGTAGGGATATAGGAGAAGTTCAGTGGCTCCTGCATACTGACTGGTAAGGTTGGTTCAACACTCCTGCTTATTATGCACCTGTGCGAACAAGCTTATTGTGCTGTCCTCTTGTAAGAGTGGGAATATATTTACGGTTCAGTAATGAGTCAATATAGGAATTTCTTTTATGTCAGTGGTAGACTAGTTCACAATGCTGGTTAGTTTAGTCTATTTCCCTCTCTTTCCTTATTTGTATTTTTTTTTTTCCTTTCAGAAGCTTGGAAACATGATGGCCATAAGACCTTGCTACAGCAGATTGATAACTGATCAATGTTAAAGAGGAATGGGAACCATACTGGAGGAAAGACTTCCTTCAAGAAAGTAGGAAATCATCATTCCTGGTATGGCTAGGTGTCGTGGTTTCAGCCCAGCCGGTAACAAAGGACCATGCAGCCGCTCGCTCAAACCTCCCGCCCCCCTCCGGTGGGATAGGGAGGAGACGGAGGAGAGAAAAGAAAAAAAAAAACCCTGGAACCTCGAGGACTGAGATAAGGGCAGTTTACTGGGACAACACAAAAAAAGGTTACAACAACAACAATGGTACTAATGAAAGAATATACAAAAAGAGTGATGCACAGTGCAACTGCTCACCACCCGGAACCCGACGCTCCACCACCGAAAGTCGAGAGCCCTCCCCCCGGCCCGCTCCCCATTTATATACTGAGCATGATGTCACATGGTATGGAATAGCTCCTTGGCTAGTTCAGGTCGGCTGCCCCGGCTATGCCCCCCCACCTCCCAGGTTCCTGTAAAAATTAACTCTATCCCAGCTGAACCCAGGACATTATCCACCCCTTATTCTATACCATCTACATCATGCCCAGATCTTACATTTTCCAATCAACTACTACCACCTTCCTTGTCTTCTATATATATATATGGATATGGACCCCCCCCCCCCCCCCCACAAATAGTATTCCCTTAGTCGATGGGCTATCCCTCCAACGTGTCCATCAATTTTATTTAGTCCATGACTTTGGGGCTCCATCTTTTGTAACAGTTCTTCAGGATAAGAGAGATGGTGTGAGGTGTTAGGTTGTTGTATGCTGCCTCTGGAACTTGTGGCCGGTACATTTGGTGCAACTCACACCCTTGGCCTGCAGGTCAAAGAGGTTGATCTTGAGGAAATTGCTGGGCACCAGTTCAAGTTCTATCACTGTTGTACTTGGCTCAGTTTCAAAGTCCATCCTTCAGTCATTTGGGTAATTCTTACAGTAATACCCTTGATATGGCATATAGACACTATAGATACAATGACATCCATTGGCAGGTTATTTAGCAGTTAAATATCATACAGCCTAATTCACTGGCTATTCTCTCCCAAAATCAAATCTTCCTGAGGTACACATTGAACTTCCCCATCCTTCTGCATCACCCACCAGGTGTACCCAGGTCCCTGAGCAAAAACAACCCCTTGGATGGGTTTGTCTCTGCTTGAGGGGGGACTAACCCAGACTGTCTTTCCTAACATACTCCTCATGCGCACTACAGGGACTTTATCTCCTTCTACAGTATGTGGAAGTCTTGATTGGGCAGGGCCAGCCCGATTGGCGGATCCTCTAGTATTAACTAACCAGGTGGCTTTTGTTAAATGTGTATCCCAATGTTTGAAAGTTCCACCCCCCATTGCTCTCAATGTAGTTTTCAGCAGTCCATTGTATCGTTCGATTTTTCCGGAGGCTGGTGCGTGATAAGGGATGTGATATACCCACTCAATGCCATGTTCTTTGGCCCAGGTGTCTATGAGGTTTTTTCGGAAGTAAGTCCGACTCGATTCTTTCTGGGGTGCCGTGTTGCCATAAAACTTTCTCTTCAAGGCCCAGGATAGTGTTCTGGGCAGTGGCGTGAGACACAGGATATGTTTCCAGCCATCCAGTGGTTGCTTCCACCATTGTAAGCACATGGCACTTGCCTTGGTGGGTTCGTGGGAGTGTGATATAGTCAATCTGCCAGGCCTCCCACTGTTTATATTTCAGCCATCGCCCTCCATACCACAGGGGCTTTAACCACTTGGCTTGCTAAATTGCAGCACATGTTTCACGTTCATGGATAACCTGTGCGATAGTGTCCATGGTCAAGTCCACGCCTCGATCACGAGCCCATCTATATGTTGCATCTCTTCCCTGATGGCCCGAGGTATCATGGGCCCACTGAGCCATAAATAGCTCACCCCTATGTTGCCAGTCCAGGTCCACCTGAGACACTTCAATCTTGGCGGCCTGATCTGCCTGCTGGTTGTTTTGATGTTCTTCAGTGGCCTGACTCTTGGGTACATGAGCATCTACGTGATGTACTTTTACCACTAGCTTCTCTATCCGAACAGCAATATCTTGCCACAGTGCGGCAGCCCAGATGGCTTTACCTCTGCACTGCCAGTTGCTCTGCTTCCATTGCTGTAGCCACCCCCACAGGGCATTTGCCACCATCCATGAGTCAGTATAGAGATAGAGCACTAGCCACTTCTCTCTTTCAGCAATGTCTAATGCTAGCTGGATGGCTTTCACCTCTGCAAACTGACTCGATTCACCTTCTCCTTCAGCAGTTTCTGCGACTAGTCGTGTAGGACTCCATACAGCAGCCTTCCACCTCCGATGCTTTCCCACAATGCGACAGGACCCATCAGTGAACAGGGCATATTGCCTCTCATTTTCTGGCAGTTTATTATACAGCGGGGCCTCTTCAGCCCATGTCACCTCCTCCTCTGGTGACATTCCAAAATCTTTGCCTTCTGGCCAGTCTGTGATCACTTCCACAATTCCTGGGTGACTGGGGTTTCTTATGCAAGCTTGTTGTGTGATCAGTGCGGCCCACTTACTCCACGTGGCATCAGTCGCGTGATGTGTAGAGGAGACTTTCCCTTTGAACATCCAGCCCAGCACTGGCAGTCGTGGTGCAAAGAGGAGCTGTGTTTCAGTACCAACCACTTCTGAGGCAGCTCGAACTCCTTCATATGCTGCCAATATCTCTTTTTCAGTTGGAGTATAGCGAGCCTTGGATCCTCTGTATCCCTGACTCCAAAACCCCAGGGGTTGGCCTCGGGTCTCCCCAGGTGCTTTCTGCCAGAGGCTCTAGGTAGGGCCATTCTCCCCAGCTGCACTATAGAGCACATTTTTAACATCTTGTCCTGCCCGGACTGGTCCAAGAGGTACTGCATGAACAATCTTCCGCTTAATTTGTTCAAAGGTTTGTTGTTGCTCAGGCCCCCATTTAAAATCGTTCTTCTTCCGGGTAACTTGGTAGAGAGGACTTACAATTTGACTGTAATTTGGAATATGCATTCTCCAAAAGCCCACAACACCTAAGAAAGCCTGTGTTTCCTTTTCATTAGTCGGTGGGGACATAGCTGCTATTTTGTTGATCACATCCATAGGGATGTGATGACGCCCGTCTTGCCATTTTACTCCTAAGAACTGGATCACCTGTGCAGGTCCCTTGACCTTACTTTCTTTTATGGCAAAACCAGCCTTCAAAAGGATTTGGATTATTTTCTTCCCTTTCTCAAAGACTTCTTCTGCTGTGTTGCCCCATACAATGATGTCATCAATGTACTGCTGGTGTTCTGGAGCTTCACCTTTTTCCAGTGCAGCCTGGATCAGTCCATGTCAAATAGTGGGGCTGTGTTTCCACCCCTGGGGCAGTCGATTCCAGGTGTACTGGACACCCCTCCAAGTGAAAGAAAACTGTGGCCTGCACTCTGCTGCCAAAGGAATGGAGAAAAATGCATTAGCAATGTCAATTGTGGCATACCACTTAGCTGCCTTTGATTCCAGTTCATATTGAAGCTCTAACATATCTGGCAGAGCAGTGCTCAGCGGTGGCATGACTTCATTCAGCCCACGATAATCTACTGTTAGTCTCCATTCCCCATTAGATTTCCGCATGGGCCATATGGGACTATTAAAGGGTGAGTGAGTCTTGCTGATCACTCCTTGGCTCTCCAATTGGCAAATCAGCTTATGGATGGGGATCAGGGAGTCTCGGTTGGTGTGATATTGCTGCCAGTGCACCGTCGTGGTAGCAATTGGCACCTGTTGTTCTTCAACCTTCAGCAACCCCACAGTCGAAGGGTCTTGATAGAGACCAGGCAGGGTAGACAGCTGTTCAATCTCCTCCGTCTCCAATGCAGCTATACCAAAGGCCCAGCGGTACCCTTTTGGGTCCTTGAAATACCCCCTCCTAAGATAATCTATACCAAGGATGCACGGGGCCTCTGGGCCAGTTGCAATGGGGTGTTTATGCCACTCATTCCTGGTTAGACTCATTTCAGCTTCCAATACGGTTAGCTCTTGGGATCCCCCTGTCACACCAGAGATACAGATGGGTTCTGCCCCTTTATAACTTGATGGCATTAGGGTGCATTGTGCACCAGTGTCTACTAGAGCCTTATATTCCTGTGGGTCTGATGTGCCAGGCCATCGAATCCACACTGTCCAGTAGACTCGGTTGTCCCTTTCCTCCACCTGGCTGGAGGCAGGGCCCCTCTAATCCTGGTTAGAATATTCGTTACTCACTTTTCGCACACGTGAATCAGAAGTCCCTTCAAGAGGATCAGAAATGGGATAAGCCCATCTACTGCGTCTGGGGGACTGCTCACGGGAAACTGGAGCAGCAGTTTTCCAAGAAGAATCCTCTTTTCTGTTTGCTTTTTCTCGCAACTCCTGTACCCGTGCATCCAGGACTGAGGTAGGTTTTCCATCCCACTTCCTCATGTCCTCTCCATGGTCATGCAGGTAAAACCACAGGTTAGCCCGTCGTGTGTACTTTCTCTCTTCTCTCTCTTGGGCAGAGGAGTGCTTACTCCCAATAGCTGCGATGCGGGCCTGTACAGGTGGGGAGGAGGACATATCCACTTTGAATTGCTGGAACTCTCGGGACAATTCCTCTACAGCCGAGACACAGGCCCGTAGGGAGGAAGAGAGACTTCCTTCATATTGCCGGAGTTGGACAGCCAATTCATCCACCGTTTGTCCATAGCCTTCTTTCCAGGACATTACTGCCAATGAGTTGGCATAGGTTGGTGGTGCACTTCGTAGAAACTTCCGCCACATCGGTTGTGTGCATTGGACTTCATCTGGATCTGTGGGTGACTGCGCATTTTCTGGAGCATTATAAATCACCTCCAGCACGGCTAATTCCCTCAGGTACTGGATATGTCTATCCATGGTGGTCCACTTGCCTTGGTGACATGTAACTTCATCCTTGAAGGGGTATCTTTCCTTTACACCTAACAGAAGTTGCCTCCAGAGGCTGAGGACTTGTGTTTTTCTCCCAAGCGCCTTGTCGATGCCCCCTTCCCTAGACAGAGATCCCAACTGTTTGGCTTCCTTACCCTCTAATTCCACACTACTAGCCCCATTATCTCAGCATCGGAGCAACCAGGTAACAATGTGCTCACCTGGGTGGCGGCTAAAATCTTTTCGCATGTCACACAACTCACTCAGGGATAGTGATCGGGTAATTATTTCAGGTTCTGCCTCTTCCTCCTGTTCTCGCGATGACCCTGGTTCATCTTCATCTCTCACTAAGCGAACTGATTTCTTTGTGTGTTTCTTTTTCTGTACAGGGGCGACTGATACTGGCACAGGTTGGTTCTCTGGTTTAGCTGCAGTATCTGTCACCGGGGTTGGGGTAGCCACACTGCCTGTTGCTGGGGTAGGGGTAGCCATGGTGCCTGTTGTCGGGGTTGGGGTAGCCACAGTGCCTGTTGTCGGGGTAGTCACGGTGCCTGTTGTCCTGTTTTCCATCTTTTCTCCCTTTTCCCCCTGAGGGTGCTGCCTAGTATCAAGCAGTGTTTGGTAGATACTGGCCAGGGCCCAGCACAGTGCAGTGACTTGTACGTCTTTGGAATAGCCACAGCATTTTTCTTTCAAATATTCTACCACTTCATGAGGGTTCTGTAGTTGTTCAGGAGTGAACTTCCAAGCCACTGGAGGTGAGAAGTTCTCTAGATACCTGCCCATATCCTCCCACATGCTGTGCCACCCATGAATATCCAGCTTTGGGGCAGATCTCTGGGTGGTACTCTTAAAGAGCCTTTTTGTAGCCCTAAACAAGACCTGAAACGTATTCAGGAGGCATAGCACTAACAGCACACTGGCTTGCGCATCCCAAGGATATTAAAAATTCTCAAAAGCTGTTGTAATTAGTTGGAAGGAGAGAAGGGAGGCAAACGGACGGGGGAAGTATCCCCCGCTAACTTCCCCATGGATTGAGTGTAATTACCAATAAAATCTGATAGAAGGTGCCCGAAGTATGGAAATGATATCACTGCGTCATACAGATACCAGCTTAACCTCATGACCAGTGATGTAATCATTTCACAAGTCGACATTGCCCAGTACAGCAAAATGATAATCCCAATCACTTTCCCAGAGGTGAGAAACATAACTACAGGCAATACATAGAGCATATAAGAACTTACAAAACGCCACCATGTAAACAAATGAATCAACATTGTGACTAACATCTATTTATCTAATATAAGAAATGCGTATGACAAATTTGTTTCAACAAGCTCTGGCCAGATCTGTCGTTATCTCAACCCTTCCTGCCCCACGTTGGGCGCCAAAAAGGACTGTCGTGGTTTCAGCCCAGCCGGTAACAAAGGACCATGCAGCCGCTCGCTCACTCCTCCTGCCCCCCTCCGGTGGGATAGGGAGAAGACGGAGGAGAGAAAAGAAAAAAAAAACCTGGAACCTCGAGGGTTGAGATAAGGGCAGTTTACTGGGACAACACAAAAAAAGGTTACAACAACAACAACGGTACTAATGAAAGAATATACAAAAGGAGTGATGCACAGTGCAACTGCTCACCACCCGGAACCCGACGCTCCACCACCGAAAGTCGAGAGCCCTCCCCCCGGCCCGCTCCCCATTTATATACTGAGCATGATGTCACATGGTATGGAATAGCTCCTTGGCTAGTTCAGGTCGGCTGCCCCAGCTATGCCCCCCCACCTCCCAGGTTCCTGTAAAAATTAACTCTATCCCAGCTGAACCCAGGACACTAGGAAACAAGGTTTTCCAGTTTGCAGCTACAAGAGATGGACAAGGCTGAGTGGAAATGAACAGTGCTAAGGGAAGTTTTCGACCCGATGGTACAGGATACGGTCAGAAGAATAAACTAAACTGGGTGAGCTGCCTTACATTGAAACCAGATGTTTTAATTTTGTCTAGTCAAGGCCTATCTTGATTATGTTTTAACCATTTTAGCTTTCATTCTGGGGAGGAAGAACAAACGTTTCTCAAAAAAATCTGTTTACATTTACTGTCTGTGTACACATTCATCAGTAAGCAAACACTCAGAATTGTCTCATGCCTATGCTCCAGTGAGGATCTATCTATATAGGACATTTCCTAGATAACAGGATCTATTTTAGTTATAATTTTATTCAGAATGTGTAAACTAGGACTTTCTCTGCCTGTTTCCCCCAATAAATTTACACTAGCAGTGCATCCATTCCTGTAGGCTTGAATCTCTCCCAGCTGCAGATGTAACTGAGTCTAGATCTCCCCTTTCCTTGCTAAATTTGGGAAGAATGACGTGCTGCTTCATTTTAAGAGGGCTGTGTCCTTAACCCTTATGAGGAATTCCAGACTGGATTGAGAGCTGCCACTGGTCTGCATGGAAGTGCATTGCCTGAAGACTCAGGGAGGGAGGGAGTTAAGATACAACCTCTTTTCATTAATTCCTCCTGACTTGGGGTATTATTACTGAGCTGCTTTGTGTACTAGCAGTCATGAATTTTATTATCAGGCACTTAACTCTTTCCATGTAATGTAGAGGGAGTTTTGGTACCTGACTCAGGGCTGCTACAGGAACAGGGGATTTAAAAACTGCTTTCAGCGATGATGAAGGGGTTAACTTAAGCCTTTACTGAGTTGGTCCTAACTCATTAAGTCCACTGCCTGCCTTGTCTTCACCAAGATTTTATTTCACATTAACCTACTCAAGATACAACACTTTCTTTCAAATGGCACAGGGCGCCTTTTGGAACACAAGAAAATAGACCTATGCAATCAAAACTTTTTAGAATATCAGATAATGTGTTGTCTAGGACTTGTCATTTTTTAACATGGAAATAAACCAGAAAGGAGAACTGGAAAGGACAGACCTATTGAGTGTCAATTAGGTTTAAGGTTCAATGACAGGATGTAATATAAGTCACTTTGTGTACAAATGTTGCCATTGATTTTCTGTTTAACAGTATTGTCTTCATCCTCCAGCAATTACTGTGCCTGCTGCTAAAATTTTTCCCTTTAATGCCATCTATAGATAGAGCTTTTTCTCAAAGTTCTGCCTTTCTGTGCTTATATGCCTGTTTTTCATACAGAAGTATTGTGATATGTCACCTCCCTTTAGATTAACTTTCTTAATTCCTCATATTTCAATAAATTCAGGGGCTAAAGTCATAAATCAAGAATGTCACTGGACCACATCCTTGTATTTCAGGAAAGCAGCTAACTTGCAGTACAGTGAAAGAGAATCTTCAGTCTCTCAAAGAAAACGTTATACTTCATTCCAGTGTTTACACAGACAGTTATTAAAACAATCTACAAGACATAATTTTTATTTAAACTTCTTAATGAACTTTGCCAGGAAATATCTCTGTTCCTCTTACCCCCACAAATCAATCTGTTTTAGCACAAATACTTTGAAGCATGTGGAAACTTTAAAACACCTGAAAAGTATTTGAAATTAAAGTGGGTTTGCTGTGTTCAGTCATAGGTATGTCATTATTTAAAAGCTTTTCCTACATACAGCTGTACAAATTAGGAATTTGTAATTAGGCAAATGTAATTAGGAAATATGCATGTGTTAGATACTGTGTGCTGAAGAACTTTTAGGTATAAAATTCAGAGAAAGCAGATGACTCTAGGATTGATGGAGGTACACTAGAGACTGAAATAACCATTCTTGTGAACATCATAAGCTCAAGAAGCCTTACCATGAAAAAACATTCAAACTTTGCACTCCTTGTACTCTACAAATTTCAGTCATAAAGTGGTAATTTTATAAAATTTATCTTCTTTCCCTAAAATAGAATTCAAAGACACAACTACAAGAGTGGCTTCTCTTTTTTCTCTTTTCTCTTTTCTCTTTTCCTTTTTAATATATCCCATTGTTAAACACCAAACTCTTTTCTACAGGTTTTATATTTTGAAGCTCTATAAGGTTCAAGAGATCCACAGTGTGCTCAGTGGTCTTCTGATACTTCCTGGAAATATTTTAATTATGCACAGTTGACTTCATATCATGTAGGCAGGACAGTAACCAATAACACCCTGTGTCCCCGTTGAGCTTTAAAATTGAAACCATGCTTTCAGAATGTTGCCCTAAATTAGCTTTCACACCAGTCAAATTGCACCACACAGGCAACCTCAGGTCTGCTGCCTGAGCTACGTCTAATAATGCATACATCATAAAATGCCCATAATTGTCCACAATCTGCTTTTCAGCTAACTCTTTTGTATCTGAAAAATCAGCAACCTTCATAAAACTTACATGTTATTTATCTCTGAGCTTTTGTAGCATACTAAGCTCAATGAAAATGTCATTATTCTGTTGAGATTAATGTATATAATTTAAAATTATTTTGTCCCATCGGGGTGTTGTTCTGAGGTGAAATTAAAATTTTATGTATGTACAATGTGACAGTTACAGTGGAGTTAGAGCTTAAAAGCTCTGACAAAGGACTTTCCTAACAGTTTCTACAGATGTAGTCACATCTTCACCTGTTTTCAAACCACAGTGAATAAGAAGCCTTAAAACATTATTTCCTCTGTGAATGTATTTCCATCCCCGAAGTGTTTTCTGTTATAATTTTTTTGTGTGTAGAATTATGTTGAGTCATGGAATCACAAACCCTTATGTTCCTACCCTCTCTCCTTCTCCCTCTCCCTCTCTCTGTCTGTGTCAGTGCACTCACCTCCCCGGCTTCATTCTGTAGGGAGGGTTTCTTTTCAGCCACTTGTCTTTGGAGAAATTTGAAGCAAAGGTAATGAATGACAATGGAATATATTAGTCTGCCATCACAGGCTGCTGTGTCTCAAAGAAAAGGAGCCATCAGTACCTTCCAGAATACTTCCAAGTCTTGTGACCCTTTTGCCAGTGCCACATCCTCATTGTCTCACCTTGCTTTCTTCACCAGCCCATCTGAAATCTGCTCTTCCCTGGAATTTCCCATGTGATTCATGTCTTCTGCTTCTTTGAGACTTCCCTTTTAGCTGGTTTCCTCACCCATGTCCCCTCTGCCTGCAATGTAGATGTCAGAGCAATTGCCTTAGGAGTGTCCTGCTTTCTCATGTCCTCCTCTCAAGAAAAGAAGCCAGAGGAGCTCCTCTGGAGGCCAGCTATGCCTTTCGAGGCAGATCCAACCTGTCCCTACTGCTAGCTTCTTCAGTCTCTCTCAGTCTTGTGAAAGGAAGAAAAATACCCCAGTTTCAGGAAAGAAAAATATCCTCCTTCAGAAATTATTTAAAACAAAAATTGAAAAATGTCCAAACACTTTAATTTTTTTTTTTTTATTTCATGCTTCTCTATGAGTGTTGAAGGATATATTTTGAAGTCTCTGAGCCACAGGAGTGCTTTTGAAAATGAGACAGTCTTGTGTTCTTAAATGATTGCTACCTTTGAGAATTTCATCTGTTGGGAGGATCTATGCCCAGTGTCATTAATAAAAACTCGTTTAAGAGTATTTATCTCCAATGGAATAAAAATATTGATTTTTTTTCCACAGATACTAAGTATTTCTTAGTTTTCAATGTCAGCTTGAAAACAAAGTGGAGAGAAGGAATATGCTAAGATCTTGCTAGTGTATTTCATATTTGAAAAAGCTGCTCAAAGTTAATGGATACTTTTCTGTAATTATTTCTTTAATATATTCTTGGAATTATTTGTGGAAGCACATTTTCCTTTTATAACCCATGACTAAAGTTTCCATGGGTGGTCTTTTATTTTCTTTGTTTATTTGATGCTATATTACATAGTCCCCACTCCATGAAATCACAACATGAAAACAATTGATGAACTTGCATTCCCTGCATGTTGCATTTGTTATCCAGACGGGAAGGACATAAGTCACGCTGTCAGCAGGTAATGAGAGTCTTTCTTTCTATCTGCAGATTCCACAGCAGTACTTTAGTCATGTTTTCTATTTTGTACCCTAACAATTCGTTACATGAGACATCTTTCCTTTCACAGTTCCCTTCTCTCCCATTCCTTGCTACCTAAGATGGCTATTGAAATCTTAAATTAATAAGAAAATAGAGCTACAACTCATCCACTCAGAAGCACAATAATGGCTGTAAATGACAAAACCTTGCTTTGATGTATTATTTAAAAGTGTAGTGTGGCTGCCATGCAGCTATTCTCTTCAGAGATGACAATCTATGGCAGTATATGGTAATAAGGGGGGGAGGAGGGGCTCTTTAAACATTCTGTCTGCTGCAAAGCTTTTGTGTGTGTTTTTAAATGCTGAAACAAAAGATCACCAGCATGACTTATAATCATTAGCTCAGCTCCTGCTAATTATAGCTAGTTGGAGAGAGACAGTTAATTATTGCTTTGTCTATTTGTTAGAAAGCTTTCACTTTGTGTTTGTTAGACTTTTTTCAGACTTTGAAGAGTGTTTTACCATAGTTCAGTTATATTGGTCTACTGCCATTTCACTGAGGTTACAAACATACAAATAATCTGTTCTGCAAGCAAGAAGAATTCAGGATCAAGAGTAGTGGATGGACTAAAAGACACAGAAGCAATGGCCTCACTAGAATTAATGCCTGAAGTGAGACACTACAGAAGGAAGACGTTATCTGCTGGCTGGTAGATTAACAATTAAAGGATAAATCTAACTAACTTTGTCATTCAAGTGGAACTTCTGTACCATGAGAAAGGGTTCAGCTGAACGTGCAGCTGAAAGGGAGTGTGGTTTGAAGGAAAGTACCACCAAGGGAGTCTTCAATCCACGGACTTTGCCAAGCCAGGTTGAATTCCTGAGGAGATTGGGTGAAATCTAGATAAGGAGCAGAAGGCTGATTTCTCATAAGAACAGGAACGGTGAAGGTGCAAGACCTGGGCTGTCCTCCAGAAATCTTTTTTATGGTCTGAGGCAGATCATTTAGTCTTGGTTAAATCACAGAAGTCAATGAGGTGGAGGCATACCCTTTAGAAGAGAAAGGGAAAATCTACTGTCTACCTGAAGACAAATGAATCATTCTCTTCAGTCTTTGTGTTGGATAATTGTGAATCAGATACTGAAGGTTTTTTGCCGTCTAATAACCCTTTTCAACATGCACATTAATAAATTAGATTAGTTGGTAATTTAGATTATTGCATTTATCAGTACATTAGATTAAGACAAAAATGTCCTGGGCCTGTATCCTCTAATTCATCTTACAGCAAGAAAATAATTCAGTTCTTGAGTCCACTGATCTGAAGTTTCAGGAAATCATTATGACATAGCTTCTAATATTTTGGTTGGTTACTTAAAAAACTGATGATACATTTGACTTCTGGTTCTCTGCATAGGACTAGGTCCTATTTTCTTTCCTGTTTCGCTTGTACAGGAATTGATGGTCTCACTGCACAGAATGCTCTGACTGAGCTTTTGTGTGAAAGTATTCATTGATTTCATAGTTCTGTATTTCAAATTGCTTTCACACATGGTCATACACTAGGTTTCTTTTCAGTAAAAATTATCTTTAATTTTTGCAATTAAATTCTATAAAGAATAAACACAAAATAGCAAATATCTGAAAAATGTTAAATCAGTACTGCTACATTACCAAAAAGTCTCCAGTAGAATTTAACTCTCATTTTGCTGGTTGGATTTCACGTATATCTGCCATTTGAGATAGCTAGCAATCTCATTATTACCTAGGTAGATTTCTTTTTTCAGGAATGACAATTTGTTCTGAATGTTATATACAAAATGTGGACATTCTTACATGTATTCCTTTACATGGTATATCTGCAATATACACACACTTTTTGGAGAAAGCAGAAATAAGCATTCTGAATTCTCCAGATCACAAGGAATAGGAAGAATGGGATTATTGAGTACTTCTGCTAACCTATGCAAGAAACAAAAGAATGTTCCCGTATGTTTCCCTATACTTGAGAATTCACAGACCAACACTCAGAAAGATGGGATGATTCAGAGAAACAAGAGTTAAGAATAAAATCCATGATAGTAGAGGCAGATATTCCCCAAGAATGCTGGAACAATGCCCAGGAAGTGAGAACCCACTGATCCTACTGACAAGATGCGTTGTTCAACAGATGTTCTAGCAGTAACATAAGTATTCTGAGCATGGTTTTTTGTTAATTACAATAATATCAGAATTTTGTTTATTTTTAACTGGCATCATTAACTGGTATCTGAATTTTGCAGAATAATTATAGTTCAAAATGATTCTTTGACTGCTTCTTAAGGTTACAGCTCTCCTGTATCATCTAAAATTCTTATAATTATGACTAATGCACTAGTCTCAACGTTCCTCTGAAAATATATGTTTTGGTCGGAAAGTTGCTTTTTTACCATCCCATTAATGACAGAAAAATAGGTACAGTGAAACTTCTTCAGTTATCAGTTATTCCAGTGTCTTGCCAGGGGTGGGAATCTTGACAAATACACAGTGACTGTACTGTGGAGTACATAGAGAAAGCAACTAGCTAATAACTAAAAATAAAGTGTATCAACAAGTCATTAAAAATTATATTTAAAAATCTGTAGTGCACTGGTACAACTAAATCATCTGAGATGCCCAGAGCTCATAGGTTTGGAAGGTATGACCAGAGTCATTATACCTGACTGCTATGTTCAGTTGAAGAATTTTGTTATCTTAGAAAAAAAATAGACTTCTAAACATAAAGCTTCTAAAGGAGAGAAGAACAGTAGGAGCTACCACCATAATATGGAAATATATTCAAATATCTAAATTGAATTAGCACAGTTAAACAAATAAGACAAAACATAAAATTATATTAATGATCACCTGGACTCACGCTTTCTTATGAAACATACTGTTGTCTCTGTCTACTGTTCTTGGACCTGAACTTGCCTGTGGGTTCACATGACATCTTTAATAATGAAAGAGAGTATAACTAGAATGAAGATAGATTCTCTAGCAATGAACGCTATGCTATGTTACAGTCATCTTGCTGTGAAGACAGAGAATCTCCTTGAAATTATGACGTTACTGTCTTACCACAAACCACAGGATATAAAATCCACCATTTTTGCACCTTGCACCTTGTCCACTCACTTCTTAAAGACAAAGATATCACCTCACCTTCAAGAAAGTTGTGGATCTATCCATAACAAGAAAGGAACAATTCCTTTAGTCTTCCCAGAATTGTTTCTCTTCAGAGGCCTCCCCTACTAATGAAATGCCTTATCTATCTGTTTTTATTACAGAAGTCTTGAAAACTGATTGGGTGCCATTGCAGTTAATTTTTTTTTTATTTATAGATTGTTAGTATATAGTGTGCTATACCAATTTTAGCAGTTTGTAATTTAAGAATATTTCTGTTCAAAACTTGAATTCCTTCACAAATTGATTAAAATGACCTTAACTCTGACAGTTTTAACTTTTTTTCAGACCCCTAAAAATGCCTGCAAAGCAGTTTTTAGTTTGCTCTGTCCACGCATGAACCAGCTCCAAACTAGAAGCCATTTTTGCAGTTGTTACATGGAACCATACTAATGCACCTAGCAAAGTTTATTAGGTAAGGGTCAAAGTTGCATCAGCAACAGCTATGTGATTTGTTATTTCTAGTTCACAAGTGGCCAGCTCAGAGCTTCATCACAGTCCACTGCCCTTGCCTCCAAATTCATGTTGTCATATCTTTACTTACATGACCACTGATGAGCATTAAAGAGCTATAACAAAATAGCAAAAGGAAAATTGCACACAAAACCCTTTAAAATGAAAATGCCAGAACTGCAGGCATTGATTGTCTGGGTGACAAATAAGCCAAGTGCTGGAGGAGCATGGCAGCTGCCTGATGCTCCCTCTGCTATCCTCTTTAGTGGTATCTTCTGCTGGAACTAGGAGTAGTTATGGACAAACTATGCTACGCAGTAATGGACTCGGAGCAATCTGGTCTGAGATGAAGAAGGTAACCTGTGCCAGATTTGTTGGCTATGAATTATAGAAAGGTACATCCAATATGAAATATATAAATCTGTATAATTTTAATAACATGTATACTATTAATATGTGTGGTAATATAATATTACATGCAATATGTATAATAATACATTTTGTATGTTACAGGCTCCAACCAAGAAAAAGGTGGAGTTAGCGCTGTAAAACCACCCAATGAAATGTGCTTTTCTCAGAACATATCCATCAGAATATATATATACACACAAAATACATATTTGTGCATATGTATATTATATACACACACATATATATGCGTATATATGATATATATACACATACACAAAAAAATGGGAAAGTAGAGGTATAGTGTAATGCAAGCAGAGATTTCTTCTGTTTCAGTCCCTCACCAGATGTGTGGTACAGACTTGACAGGAAGAAAGACAGAGCACTGCCACTGTCTGGCAATCCCTGGATGGTCTGCAAGACTGATGAGAACTCTCTGACACTTTCTTCGACGGTGTTGAAGTTGTTATAGGAGTACATATGGAGTCCATAAGCACTAGCAATTCTTGTGCAATGAGAAAAGAGGACAGTCCCTTTCCGCTGCTATATTTAGTTGGCATAAAATTAAACTGAATCCACCAGTTTAGAAATGAAGTATATTTTAACACCCTTAAATATCACAGGGAGGTATAGTCACAGGTTTGGGGTTTTTTTCAGGTTAGACCATTCTAATAGGATATGCTAATGTTGTCTGGGAAGTGGGATGCTGTGAACTTAGTAATACTGTGTCTTCAAATGGAGAGATAAAGTGAAAGAGTTTCTTCTGAAAACACTGTTGGATATATCAATTCCTATAGGGAGAAAGAGGGCAAATTTAATTAGAGCTGAAAACTTCTGACTAGTGAGCGAAAAAGTGGATATTTGTTATCCAGTTGATACTGTATGAGAAATCACCACTGAAGTCACTATCTGATCCTTGAGTTATGTCCTTTTTTGTTTTTGATTCCACAAATATTTTAGCAAACTTTTTTTTTTTTTCAGTAGAAATGTATATGGAAAGAAGATATCTTAACTGAGTCTTTAGTTATAATCCCAAAATGTTAAACAAAACTCTAAATTTGTGCACTTAATATTTCAGTAGAGGCAATATCTATGCTTTCTAACCAATGCTGATTTTAAACTGTATATTTAAGATTTATATCAGTGCCTTGGCTGAGTATTACACACCACTTGACATACAGTGGTGTTCAATAAGAGAGAGACTGATGCTCCATTTTTCCTGTTGTCCTGAAAGCAGGGTACCTGTACTGAGAGATAATGCCTATTTCATATAATTATAGAATGACAACAGAAGTGGAAGCTTTCAGTCAGAGAAATGTGCTAATGCTGCAAAAAAAATTCTATGAGATTGATTTGGAAAATGAATGTATTTTAATTGTGTTTACACTGATTTTGTGTTTGCTTTCTGATGTGAATTAATACTCTATAAAGCTCTTTATGCAAATCAGTGATGCAGACTCATTTGGAATCCTGTTTGAAATATGGGTTACCTTGTTTTGAAAAGGATACTGAAAAATTAGACAAGTTTAGGGACAAGCAATAAGAAAGATGAGCATAAAAATAAATATAATCAAAGCTTTTTATAAGAAAACAGTTTTAAAAAATTATATAGATTACTTAATTTAAAAAGGACAAAGGCATAAAGATGACAAATATATTTCTTACATAATGATGAGAAGAACAGAATTTTATAACTGTAAAAAATAACAGATAATTTATCAAGGATTTGTAATTCAGGCTCAACATAAGAAATTATCCTATGAAATGAAAAGTTAAGGGATTCGGCAGTAAATACCTTTTCATAGAATATACATAATTGGATCAATTAGATACAACATTTGGAAAAGATGAGCACTAACAGTTTTCAGAGGGATGATACTGTACCAGCTGGATCTGCAGTCTGATTTTTGTATAGCAATGCTCAGTCCTCATACTAAAATAAAATGAGTAAATTGCAGTACAGTACAATTTAAGTGAAAAACAAAATGAATATTAAAAATATAAACCCCTCATATGCCACAATACTTAAAAATAGACACCTGTCCAACTGAAATAAATAATAATTTCCAGACTGCTGAAGATAGTCTTTTTTTTTGAGCAGAAACTTAAATGTTCATGTTTACTACGCCTAAGAAAATATAAATAATTTAGAGAAATATTTGCTACTGCATTCAGAACCAGATTCTTAATCTCTATGAAGTTTCTTCACTTGTTTTTAACAAACATTGCAACAAAGACCTTTATGATGTCTATCTAATCACAGGATTTTTTTTGATTAGTATTAAAATATATTCACAAAAATACAAATTTGACTTTAGGTCAACATGTTGCAAAGAATATCCAGATTTTTTTTTATTTAATATTTTGGCACATGTCCATTTCTTTCCTGCATTACACGGCGCTCTAAATTTTGCTAGATTCTTACAGATCTCAGCAGCCTTTTATCTTCAGCAAGAGACCTGCCATCTGTTCCTAAAAAGCCAAGTTTGCTGATGCTTCTGAGGCAGAGGTTGCATTGTAGAAATGGTGACTGCAAGTCGAGGGAGGAAGTGATCCGTAAGAGCATCAACACAAGCAGAAAGCCAGATAGTATAGGTTTCTTTCTGACATGTCTCTTTTGACTCATCCGCCTACTTCATCTCCTGAAGCAGAAACAATTCAATCCCACTCTGCCTTCCTAGGGCAGCAACATTTCATTTTGTGTATACCGATGGGAATGTCGGAGTTAGCTCTGACAGCTCTTATAGATGGAAGAGTAATACTGAGCAGGTTATAGAAATTTTTAGTTTGTTGCAAATTGCAACCAGTGTCTTTTCTGGATATTAAAGTGTCTATTAAGGTGCAATACCCAGTAAAAGAGACCTCAGTTTTTGTCGATGGGCACAATATTTACGTGAAACATAAAGACATAGGAAAGTTTCCATTTTGGCGCTATCTTACCATTTCAGCATTCACTAAGATTGAACTAAGATTGATCTGATTCTTTGAATAGGCTGAAGAAAATTATATGGTTTTTAATTTTTTCCCCCATGGTATTCCTAAATTTAAAATTGAGTTACATTCTCTAGATTAAGCAATAAATTGAAATATCCCATTAGGAATTACTTTTAAGTCACAATGACAGAGTTGTTTATTCATGGGAATAAAAAGCTCCCATGGAAACTTATTCATTTGAGGACATGATTTTCAGCACTGAAGCTCTCTGCCTGAAGAATGTTGAATAGTTTTAATCTTATGTTTTATGTTTTAAAGGCAAAAAAAAATAATTCACAGGTTTACTCTCACATTAGGTCTTTGCTGCTTTTTTTGTCCTTTAAGATGTAAACAGTCTCCAACACTGAGGAAAACTTTTAATTGATAGTTGGGGATTACTCATTTTAAATAAGATATTAACACTTGTCATATAATTAATTTACTCATTTTGCTTTGTGAGCAGTCCTCACAGTTTGCTGTCTGTAATGAGTTGAAGGTACGCCCATGAGAAAACTATATCCAGTTTTCTGAAGTGTTTGTGAAACATGAGCAGTAGCATGCTGAGGGCAATTTCTTGTTTCTTTTGCAGGTCTCTGGCAGAATTCTGCAAGGAATTTCAAAGGTCAGGTTTTGATGCTGCTGCACCAGAAAGGAACAATCTGTTTTTTTGGTTTTTTTTTTTTTTTTTTTTTTTTTTCCTTCCCAGGTGAAACTGAATTAATATATTTGGAGCTTCTGTTACAAGGAAAGAGTTTGGGGATATCCTGCTGACAGAAGAATTAATTCTTTTCATTTGTGAAGGTACTAGGAACTCACCAAACTGAAATTCTACAGATTTAGTAAGGTCAAAACCATGGGACCTGTGTGTACTTTGTACTTATTTATTTTTATATTTTTTAAATTATACTGACCTCATTATTTGGAAATTAGTTAGCAAATACAACTCTGTTATGTTTTATAGATGGATGCTTATCAGTAGCAGAGAAGATTGTTTCACCAACTTGTACCTTATCAATGAATAATTATTTAAAGGAGTCAAACCCATCTGTAATTAGAACCATATTCCTTTTTAAGTTTCAAAATTCCCAGTTACAGTGATGAAGATCAGTGTAATTGTATCCCAAACAACAACCTTAACTGGATTTAATGACCATTCTGGGGATCACTACCTAGCTCCATGACTTTCACAGAATTCTTCACACCGTACGACGCAAGTCACCTTTCCATTTAATGAATATTTACTGCATATATATGCTGATACCAAACACCCTGTCTTGCTGTGCTACTTTTCTGGTAGCTTTATGTTGGTGTCTCAATTTCTTTCATATAAACCAGACTATTGCATGGACAGAATATGAAGAAAAGGTTCGTGGTTTAATGATCTAATCCAGTTGCCTTAAGTATGGTGTTTTCTGTCTGCACAAAATACTTAGCTAGGTGCTCTAACACCAGTGGAATTAGGACAGGAGTCTACAGTAACAGCATAAGGAAACTGTTTCAAACTATGCTTGTTTGATACAATGTAACATGTTGTGCAATTTCAAATTTTCTTCTGGACTTCTTTAGCTAAGACCAAATGAAAAGTTCTTAGCTAAAAGCTTGCTACGCATGCGCACACACACACAAAGTGTGACGTGTTGCACAAGTATTTACCAAAACTTCTGCTAAGAACATGCACAACTGTCATACAATCATTGGCTTGATTTGGTTTTGTGGTACAAGACCTTATGCTGCTATAACCACTTCCAATGCTTTCCAGCTGGTGAAAAAGTATAGAAACTAATGGGGGGCATCTGGATATTTACAACAAGACCATCTATAATATGGCAGAAGTCCAACCCAATTTTGCAATAAAAGGTCAAGTTGAGTGATAAGTTTGCAGTCATGAATCTGTTGCATATCAACTCTCACCTTGTTTGGGGAAACACTTATGATACTTCCATGAGCTGTAATCTTATGGCATATTTGTTGAAATTTATTTTCTGAGTAAGTGGAAATCTATTGTTCAGAAAAAGAGAAGAAACTAACTGGACAAAACAGACTTTACTGCTGTTAAAATGTGTATATTTTAAGGCTTTTATTCTGACTAGAATACAAAACCCCCATTTTTTTTTCCAAATGATTCCAACATGAATATAAAATATTGTCACTAGAAGACTGGAAAATTATTATTTGGTTGTCTTTTATTCCAACTCTGTGTTCTGTTTGCATGGATCAAAGAGATTATGCAGGAGGGATTTATTTTTTCCCAACTAATTCAGACTGCAAATGATATA
This sequence comes from Harpia harpyja, assembly GCF_026419915.1. Classification (NCBI taxonomy): domain Eukaryota; kingdom Metazoa; phylum Chordata; class Aves; order Accipitriformes; family Accipitridae; genus Harpia; species Harpia harpyja. The sequence goes on along the minus strand of NC_068944.1, from coordinate 14,904,027 downwards.
AACTTAGTTTTATTTGATTCTTCATTCAATACACACAATTTCTAACACAAACTCCCTCCCACCCAAGTATCAAACAGCTACTGAAGAAAATTAAAATGAGCTTTGGTATGATGTCTGGAGTACCTGAAAAAGCAACTTATTGTTACAGTTGTTTGCCTAGGTTATTTCCATTGTGGTTTGTTCATGATCAGCACCATAAACAGTGAAGCTACTTCCCATAACTACAGAATGGCAAGTTACCTTACAGCCTACATCTTCCCCTCTCTGCAACTTTTGGTCCTCACGTACTTGGTCAGAGTTTGCAACAGCATGTACGAAGAGTATTGATTATGGGCTTTTATAGTCCTGAGCAGCCATGTGGAGTAACTACACGTTGTGCAGAGTGAGAAGTTCACTCTGCACATGTAAGCCCAAACAGCTAGAAAGGTAAATAGGCTTTTGGAGGAAATACAACAAAAGGTTTTAGCCATTCTGGTTCTTTTTACCCTATACAAATGTGACTAATGCTTATGCAGCCAGGAGGTAAACAATATCGGGGAACTGATCCAGCTAAAAGTAATTTTCTGGGTAATTTTTTGTCTGGATCGATATCTCTTATCTGATAGTCTGTTTGCACTGCTACATGATGCTTGGGCCAACTGGCAATGTGAGGGCAGAAACAAGTGGCCAGGGTATTTTGGGAGCAGGTGGCCATTAGAGGAACTAGATTAAAACCTGCCGATACTGACTGAATCACTATGACCTTGGCTGTCAATAAAGTCTTACTATTCACTATCTTTTGTCTACATGGGGTAGTTACTCCACTGCTTATTTTCAGATACCTGCTAAACTCTAAATTAAAACCAAAGAAAGACTTTGGGGTTTTTTACTCATTTACCTTGCCATTTGATTTTCCCTGAAGTACCAGGGGAATGAGGGTGAGTTGAGATGTGGGCGTTGGACAAAGGTAAGTTTTCCTAGGGTTAGATGCAGGGACAGTCTGCAGCAAAAGAAACCTTGAATAACCAAAGAACACTCCTACACATATTAAACTAGTCTTTAAGCTGTCTGTGCAATGCATAGTTAACGTGATTTACTAGCTCCCACTCTCTGCCTCTGAGCTTTTTCATGCCTCTTTTTCCTCACTTTTCTCCCTGTGCTCTCCTACTCCTGGGTTGGTGGTTTTGTCACCTTTCTTGTGGTGCTTGTTAGACCCTAAAACTCAAAGGAAGTTCACTATCCACTTCTTGCCTTCTGGCTTGTTTCTGTAAAATTCACGCTTGTTTCCTTTGGTGGCCAGAGGTACTGCAGATAAATTAGTTAGATAAGAAAGCATTTAGCCAGGACTAAAGGGAAATGTGGAAGGATTCCCTCTTTTGGGGACCATTGCTGTGGAAAAGCCACAAAACATAACCTTTACAAATATCTAACTATATCACTGAATTGACTATTAAATCCTGTATTACTGCAGTCTACTGTATCTTGAAAGGCCTTTCAAACTCAGAATAGTACTGACAATTAAGCCCTGTACTCAGAAAAAACATAGTAGTCTTGATTCCGAGTTATCTGTGTACGATCCATCTGAAGAACTGAATTGCTTTAATTTCACTGAGGTAGAAAGAAAGAGGAGTACCATGGCCTGTGCGAGTTTTTGTGCTTCATTCCACATCATAGCTCTCAAATTAAAGCAAAAACTCTTGCCTCAACTGCAATGAAAGGGAAAAATACATGTATTTTTATACTACATTCTAAAGGTCCTATTCTCTAGGAAGATACTAATTTTGGTGGAATTTTCTATTGGGTGAATGAGACTAAAATGCTTCATTCTTCATTGACATCAATATCCTCATTTGGCTGTCCTACCATTGCGAGAATTTTTGCTCCAGCTTCTATATCTTCACCACAGGTGTATTTTCTGGATGCACTGCTGTGCTTGAAGCAGATACATGATTCTGCTGGCATCAATAGATCAGGCAAATACAGAAAGTGTGGTTTGTCTAAGAAAACCATCCCTCCTTATCACCTCCAGCTCCTACTACATTATTCATTCTTTGAAACTTTTCTGTACTTTGTTATTTTTGAACTGTGAAAATTTCCAGACACTGAGATTTTCTACATGTCATGTATTTTCTTAGCTCTATCAGTTATCAACAGTTTATGATAAATATTCTTTTTATTCTTATCTCTCCCCCATGTGGGACAGAAAGTGAAGGGACCTGGAAGGATGTCGTTGGATGTCTAGATTCTCAAATGCCATCTGAGTTAGTATCAAATGCTGCCATTTATCATAGGTGGAGAGGAATAGCAGCTTTTGGGTGATTCATAGGACCTATTTAAATATCCATCTTCAGATGAGGTGAAGTGGTTCATGGTGTCTCTGAAGTGCAATGCTTCTGAGAGCCGTAATCTGGAAAGGGAAAAAATAAATATTTAGAAACTGATTCTTGTGTCACCCAGGCAGAATACAAGGGAGATACAACCATTTTTCTTGAAAGTTACATTTTAATTTATGGCTATAAGTAGTCAGTGTGAGAGTCATAGGAAAGCCTTTACAGGGAAAGAAAGAAAAGAGCAACAATTGTTTTTAGGCAAGCCAAAATCAGTTTTATCTTGTGGCAGCCTCCAATATTTTTTTTGATTGATGCTGATGTCAATAGACACAATGTTAATTTTGTCCCCCTTTTCTAAATGCTTTTACTCAGAGTTTTTATCTCACTTGGAATAGATAGATTTTTCTTCAAGTCCACATGTTAGGAAGTCACTTGCCTGAAGAGGGAAGAGGTGGCTGAAGGGTTTGCACTATGGTCCTCTGAGTTTAGATGTTTCCCTGAACATCTGATCTGTCTTGTTTTTAGGACTTGCTGTCCTTACATTCCACACTGCAAAATCAATCATTTTATTTTCAGTGTTTGAACCACATCTGTGAAGAGGCACTTCTTGTTCCAAAATGAGCAGGAGCTATCTGTACCAGAGAAACTTGACTGGATTTGTACAAAACATTCAATGGTGGGAAATATTTCAATAAACTGTCTTATGAACCATTTCTTCTCTAATACCAGCTGTAAGAACTACGTTCTTTTTCATGATTATCCAGAGAACTTTATGAGCAGTTTATCTGTAAAACTCATACAAGTAAAATATTTGATGTATATCATCTTTAAATGAGTATGTGGAAATGAGGAAAAGAATGCCAAGTATAATAAAAAAATTCTTCATGGATTAAAATACATTGTGTTAAAATATGTCATCTTAATTGACCATATTCAAAATCTCTTAGCTTTCTATGGGAACAAGGTTTTCCTCATGCAGAGGTAATGTATTAATTGTAATACTGGTATTAGTCTTTCTCACTGTAAAAAAGTAATATCAGCTTATTAAATAGTGCTCTTTTAATAACAGTATTGAATGTAAAATCTTATTTATCTCATGAATAGTTAGCATCCTCATTGCTAAAAAATACAAGACTTGTATTTATTGTCCAACTAGCTAATTAAGAGTTTTCCAGGTCAGAAACTTATAGGAAATTATCCAGAGCCCATTTACACTGATTGTCTTGGTCTCTGGATCTGGTCTTAAATTCAAATAAAATAAATAAATAAATAAATAAATAAATAGAATTTATTATTGTTCTATATTTGTGATCTTTCATTCAATGTTCAACTGATTTCCAAAATGGGAGTGTTTATTGTACTATATGAATGAACAGACCTAAGTATTTGAACTGAGCCAGAAATCCAGGACCTTATATGGAAATAGAAAGTAATAACTAATGCAGTGCAACATAACTTTATTACTTCAATTGTATCAAAGGGAATTAGTATTTGCTGGGTGTCTAAGCTGTAAAAAGAAGCCCTAAATGGGCAAGCACAAAAATGATACTTTACCTAAAGCTAAGGATGAATTTTTTTTTTAACTTCAAATATCTAAAAATGATCTAAATTTATCATGCCTTTGGGCCCTCGATAGCTTGTTCAGTGGGATTTTATGTGAGATAGTGCTAGGATTGGCATTAAGACAGAAAATAAGAAGGTATTTTGATGAAAGTTCATGAAACTATGGAATTTAATCCTTGAAGAGTCACTGAAAGAGAAATGTTCTTTTAAATGCTAGCCACATGGATTTGGTTATTCTCTATTGGTGATAGTTCTGAACTGATAATGAAAAACCCTAGCAATTACTTTTCAGTAACTAATATTTATTTTGTAACCAGGAAAAATAAAGATACATACAAATGAGCACTGGTTTATTTGAGAACTCAGTGTACTGGGAATCTATGGCTAAGATTCACCCTGGGATGAAATTATTCTGTTCTGAAGGAAAAAAAGGGTGCATACTTGATGACTCATATTATTCTCAAGAAAAAAAAAAAATTTTGGACCAAATCTTTTTATGTTTAGAAACTGAAAGTGGATTTTTCCCGCTGCTGGTAAAGCCAATTGGCAATTAGAAAACTAAGCTGTCTTTTTCTCTGTTCTGTAGCAGCATTAAAAGACACCAAAGCAAGGAAAAATCACACTCTTAGCTACATTAATATTTCTGAGCAGGATTTTATTCTTTGCTACACTCGTATTTCTGAGTGAATTCATATATTCAAAGGGAGAAGAGAATACTGAAGATGCTTCAGTATTCAGCAGCCTTTCTCATTTCTGCACTTTATAGCATTCACCACTAGCCATCCCTGTATCTGCTTTATCCACCTTTTTTAAAACAAACACAAAACAGTTTCTGAAAGACTAACTTAGCTCACAGTTTGTTGGAAAGCATGACAACACGCAAAGCAGATATAGGCCTGTTAGGAGATATATAGCAGTTATAGTCCTGTTATGTTATTAAGTACCAAAATTCAAATGATTTTTTACTGTATAGAGGTAGATAAGTAGAAATAATTCACAAATTACAGGTAGTAATGTGGACCAAAGCTGTGTTCAATTTACTTCTCTGTTCCATGTCACAGACAAAATTTTTTCCCCTACAGTGTATCTTCAGATATATTTCCCATTCTTTGCCTATGAATGACCTGATCATTGAAATTTCTACCATTTCTTTTGGGATAACATTTAATATTACAATCAGCTTGCTTTTACAGAGTACTTTAAAACCTTTACTTAATTTTTTTCCATTATCCTTATTTTATTATACTTTACTTAAATTTCAAAAAGTTTTTATACAAGTTTAATATACATTCTTTAATGTAGCATTCATAATGTTTCTTAAACCCTTACAAGTACTTATTTTTTTGTTATAGGAAAGAAAAACAGTAATGCAGTAAAACTAAATACCTTGTGTTGTGAGAGATAGGGAATCACTGTCACAGGATGGAATAGTTTGCAATGAATAATTTATTCAGTGATATTTGCCATTTTTTGAGATATTCCTGAAAATAGATAAATTGCAGTTTCTCAAATTATTTGAGTATTTGAAACTGTTTGCTGAATAATCCCTGTGAAGAAATGTAACTTATATATAAGCACATTGCTGTAAATATTTAGTAACCAAAATTTGAATTTCCAACTTTTTTTGATAGGCTATTGCACCTGGTGCACTGCATGCTGGAATGAATAGGAGCCGTTTCACTGGCATTTGTGGGCATTAGAGTGTGGGTAGGTTGTATGACTTAATCCTTCTTTCAGAGGAAGTGAGATTTCAGTGTCACGTTTCTGATAATCATGCCTCATTTGTTAGCTTATACATACACTTACGCAAAGTTCTAGCGTGTTTGCTTTACTGGGGAAATATTGCTGTTAATACTGTTAATTCCTCTTAATTCCATGTCCTAGACCCATGCTGAAGTTTGAGCTTTAAATGAATATTCATAAATACGTATTTGGTTTATTATCTATGTAGTTTTTACTTACCTAGCCACACTTCTCAAGATCAGCGTTTCACTTGTGCTATGAGGATACTACTGAGAAAATTATTGGAATCAGTTTGCCATCGTTGTGTGAAGCCTGTGCTGCTATTGCAGTTCATCACCACCTAGGGATGTTGCTGTATTTAATGGGATAAATTGACAAAAATGTTAATAAACCTCTGCAGAGAAATTCATCCATCAGCTGAATTTACCTTTCTAAAATGGCCTTTCTGAAAATACCTGGGGGCATACCACACAATTAATATAAAACATAGGCACCAATAAAAGTTTAAAAGGCTTAATCCTACAGAACAGTTTTTTAAATGAAGTCTTAAACATGGACTGTCCTCTATTTCAAAGTGCATAAATAAATTGGGCCGCAGTGCCAAAGTCTGAAAAGGCACAGCCTCTAAAAAAATTTTTTGCACATGTTCATAAGCATATTTATAAACCGCATTTTGATGAATTAATGGAATATGGAAAATTAAAATCCCTAAACCACCATTTGATTTAAGTGGTTAAAAGCTTTAATTAGGAGAAGCGTGTCCTAACTGCAATTTAAAGAGTTGCAGAACTGTTTGAGGCACAACATGTGTCTTCGCAGTTGAATTGCACACCAACAAGAATTAGCTTGAGAAACCAAGAACAGAAAATTGCAGCGTACAACTTAAGGCAGGGAAAAATAGACCCCCCCTGAACACTATGAGCTAATATCTCTGTAGCTGCCCTCAGGAGCCCAGATCTCAAGTGCTCCATTTCAGAGATGGTAACAAGGCACCTTGATTACATGACTGCTCTGAACTTCTAAATGAATCTCAGAACTGCTCCAGCTTCAAGGTTAGAGAGTTACCTGAAGGACAAAGAAAACTTCCACTGAGATAAGGGGTTGAAATATCTGACAGTATTTTCTTTGCTATGTCTTTAGTGAGCTTCTGAGGTGGAAGCCAGCTCACTTAGCTACAACGTGAATTAAAAACGTTTCCTGATTTCAACCCCAAAGCAACAAAGAAAAGGGCAGTTTATTACATAGCGTGTTGTAGAAAGGGATTGTAATGATGGCATTTTAAGTAATCCTTCTGTGGCTGGTGGAGACCCCTCCTGTTTCACCACCAGTGCTGTGAATAGCAGCAATCCCTTCCAAGATCCCAGAGCAGTACTTAAAAAGAAGTGGTGACCCCAGCTCTTCTATACAAAGACAGACAGAGATTGCTTCCCCCAAACTGCTGTAACTTGGTTTCATCCAAAAACGCAGTCTGACTGTACTAGAAAATTATTGTATAACTATGGCATTTGATTACATAAAATAACCACAAGGATGATAGAAATGAATGAAGGACTTTTATAAAGGAAAAAATAAGGCTATTCTGAATGGCAATAAAAGCTGAAATATGGCCAAAGAATAGAGTTTATTTTCACATTTGTAAACAAACAAGAAAATTAAGATCTGACAACACAGCAGTATGTTAGACCTGAAACATGCATGCAGAATCAGATCTAATAAGTGAAATAAATCCAAGGATTGGAATATTTGCAGCCACTGAGCTGGCAGGGGCAGATGTGATCCAGCTGCTCCCCTGTCAATGCATGTGAACACATCATTCACAGAAATACCTTAAATGTGTTCAAATGTAACAGGAAAAATGAAAATATATGTAATTAGCTAATCGTTATGCCAAAAACATTCAAAAGACACAGCTAGCGGGGAGGACTGCTTTTACATCACCTGGGGGAGAGATAGGAGGAAGCTCATCACAATTTTATTTTACTACGTCTGTTTTCCTTCTAAGCAAATGGCAAGGGTTTGAGGAATTATTTCAGTAGATGGCTTTAAACACAGAGGTTCAGTTTGCTAATTACAGTCTTAACAGCAGAAGCTCCCTCTTCTGAAAGGATTTCTGCTTTGGTTCTGGGACAGGAGAATGAAGGCCAGGAGCTGATCTAAGCTCTGCCAGCTGGCTAAAGGCATTCTCACCTCATAGAGAAGATTTTGGGGCCGGCAGATGTGGCACCATCGCAGCCCATTGTGATCCGCTCCTCATCTCCCGAGTGCAGTGAACAGTTAACGTATTTCAAGTTTTGTATTTTTAATTTTTTTTTAAAGGAATATTAATAAAATTAATAAAAATATGGGAATGGAAGAAAACTGATGCAAAACAACACATTTCTGTATTACTCACTTTCTCCCTTTGCTCTTAAATCTTACAGGAGACAACGTTTAGACTGAAGTCTTATGTAAGTGTCCCTCAGACTGAGACCGGTGAGTGATTTCTATTTCTAATCTGGCAGAACAACAAACACCTCCACAGTGCTCTGTGATGCCCGTGTGCCTTCTGTAGCATCTCTGTGTCATTGTCACTCTCAGGAAGAACATAAGGTTCTTTTCTCTTTCTCTCCCGCTTTTATTCTTTCTCTTGTCCATTACATCTGCCATACTTTGCACTTTTTTTCCTTACTAACCATTTTTTCCTCTTTTACAGAAACACCCTGAATGTGTTTGCTCTCTGCCTTCCACCTTGCCCTGGATAATGGGGAAAAAAAAAGACAAAATCTGATTGTCATATTCAAGATAGTGCAATTTCTACTACTGTCAGGCATTTTCCTGACAGTACATTTCTTTTTGCTGAATCCAGACATATCAATATTTGACTTGATGTTTGAAGCAGTAAGTTGCATGGGTCCATAAGGCTGAGACTTTCAAAGGCAGCCATTCAGTCAGTTTTAGTGGGCTGTGAAGTCGTTGCAGTATCACCAGTATATAGAGCCAATCTGGAGGGAAAAAAATGTGCCTCTACCCTCTCTTTCTTGACCAACCTCTGTAGAGTATAATTCTCTTCAGCATTTGGATCTCAAAATACTTTCTTATTTAAATTCATCCTATCTTCTTCAGAAATACTATATACATGCAGTTTATCATTAGTCTCTCTGTGGGTGGGTGTTTGTCCTTCTTAACACTGTTTCAGAGGAAATGCTTCAGCATATACTGTAAGTTTACCAAAGGATGAGAATCTGGAATAAATCTAGAACAGGATGGTGTATAATGTCAGCTACTTTCAACAGAATTTAATTTTAACTATTTATATAGCATAAAACAAAAGCTTCAGGGACCTGTGAGATCCAGACTGTGTTTGATGATCACTTGATATCATAAATATTAAATATTGGTATTTATTGCCAATTCTACAGGAAAAAGAGACAACATATTTAAAATCTCAAAGTATGGAATGCTTAGACAGTGTTAAAAATAGTATGAAGGAAAGCACTGGGATTTTTTCTTTTCCTTTCTCAGCTTAATCGTCTCTCTCACATAAAGTATGTTTGTTTGCTTTTTTCCAGGGAATGTATTTCTTTCCTCGCTGTAGATATTTACTTGTTTTAATGTATATTTCAGGTAGCTGAAAAGCTGAATCCCTAAATATTTGGACAAGTGAATAGCTTTCCTAGTATGAGGAGTTTCACTGAAATCCCAATCTACTATTTTCAGTCAACAAGGTTATTCATGCACATAAAATTACTCTAATGCATAAATACTTACAGGCTTGAACACAGCATTTTATATTTGGCATATTGCAAAAAGTACAAATTATAAACATCTTCAAAAATAATATTTTCTGGAATCTAACAGGGGATACCATAAATTTAGACCTACACTGAAATGAAAGCAATTACACCTGTTTTAAAATCAGGAAGGATCTAAAATTATATGCTGCCTTCCTGCTTTTTTTTTCTTTTTAGGGGGTTTACTTTCTGTGTCTGTTGATGTGCCTTCCCAGGAGAGGAGATTAGAGGTAGAGTGAAAAAATTTTTTACTTTGTACTGCTTTTGGTAATATTTTTGGACTCCTAGTACTCAGTTCTGATTAGTTTTCTGACTTCTTTTGCAGTGATTGTCTTTGACAGACATCTTCTTACCTCAGGAGGAAAGAATCAAAAAAACAGACAAAATCATCCACCCTACCACTGTGGTAGGGGGGAATAAATAGATATAAGGGTTTATCCTACCTCCCCTCTCCATCCAGATCACCTATATTGTTTGTCAATTATACAGTGGCCATGTTAGCTCCTTCCTTGCAGCTCTGTGCACTCTTTCAGTGTTCCTTTATAGTTACTATATAAAAGACATTGAAAATTGTTCTATAATTCAGTTTACAGTTTCTGCAAAGACTGCACAGAAAAATGGCTTAATGTCTCGAGGAAGGCAAGCATTTATCATGTAAAGTTATTAACATCTTTGTTTGCAAAGAAAGATTTTTTTTTTACCCTTTATGAAACAAAGTTTTTGCTGAGACTGATAAAAATGTTGAGAGTAAATTGTTCTCCCTCTGTGCTCAACTCCTGATTTCATCTGCTGCCCTGCAAGAGATGGCATCTCCTAGGTTGTCTTGCAAGAACTGCAAGGATCAGCCAAAACAGACCTCAGCTGCTTTGACAACGAACATCTGGCAAGGTGCATCTTTGTCCTATTGCTCTTTTAAATAAAATTAAAATACAACAAAGCTTAGTAAAATTTGTTTTCAAGCTATCAGTGACTGGAGTGTCTTTAATAATCTATTCACTGTATCATGCCATAGTATGTTATTTTATAAGTTGTTATAAGAGAGGAAAGACATTGCTTGGATCATTTCAAATATCATTTGACATAATTGTACTTTGACATTTGCCAGGCTTATTTTACAATCAAAACACTTCACTGCTAATAAGGAGTGGAGTTCTGACATCAGGGTCAAAATACATGCTCCTTCCAATTGACTGAGTTTGCACAAACTTTTTAAATTTTTTTTCTTTTTACTTTCTTTATTCTTCTTTCTTCTTTCTTTTCTCTTTTTTCTCATTTTTTTCTTTCTTATTTCTTTTTTCTTTTCTCTTTTTTTCTTTTTCTTTCTCTTTCTTTTCTTTTTTTCCCTGAGAACAGCTTGTAGAGATTAATACCTGATAGTCTTCATTTAATTTAGTCTTCTAGTGATTTGTATAAATTTCACCTATCTTACTCCTGCTATAAAGAGTGGTTTTGAGCTACCAA